>NC_143554.1:71695000-72061250 GCF_054136105.1 Typopeltis vanoorti | reverse complement strand
TGTTGTCTATTCTACTTCTCTTATCCCTTCCCAACTTTGCATCATTGGCAAACAACTGCACATCTCCAGTTAAGCTGGTCCCAATGTCATTAATGTACAAGTTAATAATGGTCCCAAAACAGATCCCTATGGCACTCCACTAATGACTTTCCTCTTTTGGAATACTACTCCTCCGTATACAACCTGCTGATACCTATCCCTATGATAACTAGTACAGTTGATAACTTACCAATATATTGGAAACAGTGATTCTTACCATCGTAAGTTACAACCTGGGCTTCTACTAGTGTCCATAGAGGACACCCTAGCTAGGACTCTAGTTTACCTAAAGGATATTATTTTGTATCCTCTGAAGATATCTGTGCTAGAGACAAAAAAATTGGAAGCAATAAGCTGCTATATAATTTATTCTGCACCATTTTCATTTTATTAAATGTCCAACATGAGGAAATAAGAATTGTTTTCAATTTATTTTATATCAGGATAAAAGTGAGTAGTACATTGAAATGAAACTCAGGTATAAAAAGTTTAAAAAGAATCAAGTCAGCTGTTAAAGGTGAACTGTAGACTCAAATATAGAAGTATTATTGAAGAAAAAAAAAAGTGAGAGTTTGGAAAAAACAACCAGACCATATCCAAATTCAGAACAAAAGGTTGATTGATTTAGCCAGGGAAGCATGTGTGAAGTTGTCTGCAAAGATAGAATATTTATAGAATAATCAGCACTTCATTGTAGATTCAAGAAGTTAATGAAATAGACCAGGAGAAGTTTTAGTAAAAGTTCTTGACAAGTTAACATGTCAATAAGTCATTATGTCTCCTTAAAATAACTTACAGAGGAAAAATAAGTTTTCTTGCATTTTTCTCTGTATTATGAGTCAGAGTGGCCAAAGAAAAGTCATGAGATGTTGGAAGATTATAGAAGAAAAATATCATGAATCTCATAAAATATTCTAGAAGCTATTGAAAATGATAAGAGAGGGATATTGTGAAATGGTTAGTGCATGTGTCTCATGAGTCTTGGACTCCAATGAGACGCTCAGTTAATAATAGCAGTTATCTTTTTTTTTAATTTAATTTTTTTATTTATTTTTGACAATTCATAAATCTTGCTCTACAGACTCAACATGGGAATTTTTCAAGCCACTTCAGGCTTCCAATAAGCAGGAAGATAGAACTTAAAGGTAGACTGTAGAACTGTAGATAAATGTTCATGCCTTTGGCAGGATTTGAACCCACAGCTTGTTTGTTGGAAAGTGGTTACATTAACTACTTCGTCAGGCTGGATTGGTACCATTAGTAGTGTTTGAGCTGAACAATATTGAGGCACGATAAATATCAGATTAATTTCAAAGAAAATTGTTGACAAAGAAGGTAATAACTAAATTGTAAAGGCTGCAATATTTTTAGGAAGGATAAACAGGAGAGGATGGGGCAAGCTGCTAATGATATCAGATGACTTGAATCCAGCTAGTGTTGAGACCTATGATTTTAATACTAGTAACAGATTTTCATGTGGCAGTGAGTTTGAAGCCATTTGGTGTCAGGTGGAATCTAACAAGATCAAATACATAGTGGCGTGTTGTTACAGACTTGGTGGGTCATTGCTAGTGATGAAGAAATGCATTACCAAATAAAGACGATTGGTGTGAAAATAGCAATCATAATGGGGGACTTTAATAATCCAAACATTGATTAGGTAGCAACAAAATCTCATGAGAAGAATGAAACTGAATTTATTGAGCTGTTGCGAGACAACTTCCACCACTAGCATATGACAGAAGGAACTCGAGGTCGGTGTGTTAGATTTGATTATAGTGTCAGAGGGTGTTTCAGATAAAGGTGTAACTATTCTGCTTTCAGTTATTGACAGTGATCATGCAGTACTCACTTGGGAAGTGGCTAAGTTTATGAATGTTTCATTCAGAACAAGCTGAACTACAATGCAGAAAATTACGAACAACTGAGGAGTATACTGAGTTCAGCACAATTGTATCAGTTGGGAAGAATATTGGAAGAAAATCAGCACATTTGGATGGGAAGAATATTGGCAGTGTATGAAAAGCATTTAAAAAAATGTTTAAATAATGCAATATTAGAATGTGTCCTGAGAATGCAAAGAATAAACAGAATAGGAGCAAAATGGATGTGTAATCTTGTGGAAGGAATACTGTGCACATAAGGATGATGTCCATTATGAAAATTATAAGCAGCAGGCCAGAAGAGTCACAACTGTTATTATTATTATCATCTGACCTCCATGGAGTCAGGAACTTATCATGGGAGGTATACACTATTGCACATGCTCATCCAACCATGCCTTAAACTGATTCAATGTGTTCTACATTCACAACATGCTCTGGCAATTCATTCCACTCACCAATTACTCTTCATGCAAAGAACCTGCTCCTCACTCCACTGCTCACACCCTCCTTATACAGTTCCAGTGATGGCATTTTGTCATAAATCCTCTCCCATTCTATGAAAAATCTCTTCCATGTCAACCGGATAACAATCCCTGACTACCTTATATGTCTCAATCATATCTCCCCCCCAATCCTCCTATTCACAAGGCTTTGCAGCTTACATTCTCTCAATCTGTCCTCATACTCCACATTCTAAAGAACACTGACCACGTTTGTGAATCTTCTCTGGACCATTTCTAACATATCGTCACCATGAAAACCTGGCAACCAAATCTGTGCACAGTAATTCATATATGACTTGATCAAGCCTTATAACTTACTCTGGCATTATAACCTCTCTATTTCTGCATATCAGGGTCCTCCACATTATTGTCATTATCCGATGTGATGTCTTCACAACTTGTGTGATGTGGCCCCTGAATTTCTGGTCCTTGTCCACCATCACTCCAAGATCTACCATCTCCTCCTTCCTTAAAAGTTTCACACCAAGGAAAGTTAAGTCTGAATATGAAAAGAAACTGACTCTGCAAACTAAAGACAACCCCAAAGAATTTGTTATGCTGCAAATAAACAAAAGAATGAGTTGAAAGATTAATTCTACTGAATGCAGATGGGATGATAGATGCAGAAGAGGTTGTTCAATTAGTGAGTGCCCATTTTGCTAAAAGCTATCAACTAGTGTATGCAACATTGAGCTCACTGCTACCTCTTCACTGGATGAAGAAACTCAGTTGTATGAGGATGAGATGGTATTAGAGATGTTGTACAAACTGAATAAGAATTTGGCAATAGGGACTAGTGGGATATCAGCACAGATGCTAAGATTGTTCAGCTGAACTTACTATTCCTTTGACCTGGCTGTGTAATTTGAACTCAGAACAGGGAGGATTCTGCAGGAGTGGAAAGAATATATGGTAATCCCATTGCACAAGAATAAAGACTAATGTATCCAACTATCGACTAATCAGTATCTCAGGAGTGGTAGTAAAGATTATAGAAAAGTTGGTTAGAGCTTGCATTCAGAAATGGATTGACAAAGAATCTTTACTTTGCAACGAACAGCATGGGTTTACTAAGGGAAGGTCATGTTTTAGCAGCTTGCTCACTTTCTATAATCATATTACCATTGAGCTAGACAAGGGGGAAATCGATATACCATGATACGTTTGGATTTTGCTAAGGCTTTTGACAGAATACAGCAAGGAAGGTTGTTGCATAAATTGAATAAGAGGATGGTTGACTGACAGACATCAAAAGGTATATGGGCAGTGTGAGTCTGCAAGATTTAAAGTAACCAGTGGTGTAGTGTACCACAAGGAACAGTCCTTGGTCCACTGTTATTCAATCTATACTCAATGTTATTCAATCAAATCCTTCCCAATGACATTGGGGAGGATTTGACAGCAACATACAGCTATTTGCTGATGATGCAAAGATAGGTAGGGTAATCAGGAATGCAGCTGATTATACAGTACTTGCAGAATGATTGAATAGGCTGTAATTGTGGGTATGGGAAAATTGATGTGAGTAAATGTGAAATCATGCATTTTGGCGTGGTTAAATATTGGTGGGATTATGCTAGAAGAAACTGATCAGGCTGCTTAGGAATCTTGGAGTGTTAGTAGGTAGCAAGTTGAAGTTCAGGGGATCATGTAGCAAAGATTGCAAATACAACTCAAAAGATAATTGTAATGCTAAAAAATGTTCACATGTAAAGATAAGGATGTCATTTTATCTCTTTAAAAGGCTTTGATAAGTAAGACCCCACTTGGACTATTGTGTGCATGTCTGGTCTCCTGGTTTCCATTGTGATTCTGATACAGTGGAGAGAGAGAGTGTCAAAAATGATATCAGGATTATGGAATACTGATTATGAAGACATTCAGAATTTGTAGACTGCAGACACTAGCAAACGAAGAAAAAGGGATGATATGATTGAGACTTACAAACTTCTGAAAGGTTCATACAGGATTTCAGTTGATGGAATTTTTCATTTTATAGAGGGTAGAGAATGGAGAAGAGGGCAACTTGGAAGCTGAGAATGAAGGCTGCGAAGAAGGAAGTGAGATCTAGATTTTTCTCTCATAGATTGATGCATGATTGGAATGGATTGCCATTGGATGTTGTGTGTAAGCAGTGTGAATGAATTCAAACAAATATGATGGCTGGTGCGTGTAGTGTGTAGCCTCCCTCAATGAGTCTCTGACTCCCTGCAGGTCTCTCTTAATAATCTTAATAATAACAACAATAATAATAAATTATGTGGAACTCTTGTATCCTAGGCAGCTGTCATAGTGTACCTCCATAGCGCATTTGGAAGAACATTTATGCTTGTTATTTGGAAACAAAAGAAACTTCAGTTAGATTTTTGTGATGAAATCGGTCATCATGGACATTTGCAGTTGAAGGAAATTAGATAATCTCATATGAATGTTCAGCTTTTTTTTTTCCTTCTAGAAACTTTGAATTTTTAACCTGCATATAGGCAAAATCAGTCATAGAACACATGTATTTAACAGAGAACTATACTATTTATTAGTGGGCAGTAGATAGTTGAAAGTGATGTAGTGTGTAGATGGAGAATTAAGTAGTGTTGATTATGTAGTGTGATATGGAGTGCCCTTCCATGATGAGTCCTTAGAGACGTCATGTAACACTAATATCCTGTATGGTTCATAAGGATATCATGATTTATTTGGATACTAGAGATAAAAGGAAGGAGGAAGCAGATATGGTATTCAATACTATGAGAACTTCTTGAATGGGGAGTCAGTCTCAATTAATGTGAAGTGGGCTGGTTTCAAAATGGAAAATTGCACAATGAGCCTTTGTACCTATGGTGCCATGGGAGGATGTACAGGAGAAGGTCAGGAAAAAAATCACTGCTTGCACTTAGAGAAAATTATGGGAAAGCATAAAAGCAGTTATGTAAAATCATGAGAAGATTTTGGAAAGAATATAAAATCTAAATCATGAACAAAGAAAGAGTACCACAAAAAAAAGAAAGATTAGAAAGAGATACAAAAACTTTAGATAAGGATATTTTGAATATCAAAAGTAATATTTTGAAAAATTATTAAATGAGATAACAAATTAGAGGTCTCAAGTGGCTTGAAAAAGTTTCATATATCTCTAGAATAGAGTTTCTCGATTGTTAAAAATTAAATCAAAGTAAAAAAATTATCTTTTTTATTAGTTTTATGTGACACCTCTAAGGACTCATTAAAAACAAATGTACAAAATTAATAAAAATAGAAAAAAAAATCTTTATTACAACCATGATAAAATGGTTTAACAATTTGGTGGGAATGACCAAAAAAAAAAAACCCAGTAGATTACAATTAGGAACACACATCAATATGTCACTTAGAGAAGCCTGAAATGAAGAAAGACAGCTAGTGTAGATGATGTTCTAATAGTAGTGGACTGAACGTTTTGGATATGCTACGTAATTTAGAATTTTTTTTTTTTCTTTTAGAGAAACTTGTGCCATAGTTTTATGAATTATTTACGGATAAACACAAGGTAAAGGTAATAATTTATCATAAGGCCATATATTTCAATCTGAAAATTACAGACCAACTTCAGTGTGGGAGGGGGGAACAGTTTACAAGGTGAAGTAATTTAAGAAGGCTTGGTCAATAGGATTAATCCCAAATGCTAATAGTAGAGCTTTTTTTTTTATAAGAAGGAAAATAAAACAATAAGAATTATAAAGGAATTCTCTTACCAAGCTTTAGGTCAATTAGAGGACGTCAAGACTAAATATTTGAGAAATTATGGGAGATAAGGATATATTTTAAGCTTTGTAATCTTGAAAAAAAGTTTTATGGTGAAGCACTGAGTAAAAAAAAAACTGTTCATAGCACTAAATCTGTATGGTGTAATGACATCTTGCAGCTGCATTGTGGAACGAGGAGTAAAGGAGACAAATGCTGAGTGAGCTGTTTAATAGCAACAATGTCTAAATGTATTCCCTAGATAAAAAGGCTAAACAAGGTAGGTATAAAATGGTTGAGTGTAGAGATTAAGAATGCAGTCTGAAGAAGGCATTGTAAAGCCTAGAAGATCAATAACAATAATCACTTGCATGAGGAATACAGATATAAGCCAGGACAGTGATCGAGTTAGTAAGTACAACCGAGATGTCATATGAACAGAATTTAGCCAATTAGGCTAACTTCAGAAGACTCCTAGAAAGTTCATTTGATATGTATCAAGTAGAAGAAAGAATATTAATGAATTGGTAACTGCTGAAGAGAATATAGCTTAGGTATTCATTGAGCACTACTTCATCATTCATAAATGTAAATATTCTACAAAGCTTGAATGTAGAGGAAACAGTAGAGGATGTGCTGATTGTGATAGAACAGGAGGTGTTCGAGGAATTAAGTAAACTTGATGTCAGTAAGGCTTCAATGACATATTACCATTTGTCTTTAGGGAACATTCTCAGGAGTTAACAGCAGCATTGACATATCTGTTTAACCAAAGTCTTGCACAGGCAAGACTTTTTCCCGAAGGAGTGGAAAGAGATTAAAATTGTTCAGTTTCATAAAGTGGTGGGTGATAAGACTCGATGATACAGGCCAATCTTGTTTGGTGTTATGGGAGAGATTAGTGATGGCTTGAATACAAAACTAGATTGATGAAGTAGTGTTCTCTGTGGTGGTCAACATAGGATTGCAAAAGGAAGTTTGGTAAAATAATCTACTTATGTACTTGAACAAGGTGACAAATACCTTGGACAAGGGAGATACTTATACAGTGATAGCCTTTGATTTTGTAAAGGCTTTTGATAGATTAATACATAAGTAGTAACTGAATTGGAATCGGGTACAGTTAGGAAAAATTATGAAAATTGGTAGTGGAAACAGAAAACATAAAATGCATTCTTGGTGTAAACTTATAGAACAAATAGCACTCTTTAGTTATCTCCACACAATTTTTAGATCTGATGAGAAACTTAATTTGGAAATAAGATGCAATAGCTTCAAACAGTATGTTGGAAGTCAGTTGAACATTTTTATATGGAAAAGTGAATCACTGAGTTGGATACAAAAATGTTCAGACAAATTTTAACTTATCGATCTAAGAGTTGAGTTGGAAATAAAACATTAATGGAAGACTGAAGATTGCAAGTATGCAAATTAGCAGTCCCTTCCAGCTGTTTATATATATTTTTCCTTTCCATAAGAAGTAACCATAATAAAAAGTTAATTTGAATAATTCAGTTATATCAGAGGGAAATTGTGACTTAATGAGGTCAAGGGTCTCTGCCAAAGATACATCAGTGAACAGTAAAGTAATGTCAAGATTAAAATTTTTATTAAAAAGTTTTAAGTGCAGTGAATTTTTTTTTTTTTTTTATATAAAAGAGGGAGAGTAGCCTGTGAGGGGGGGGGGGGGATGATCTGGATGAAAGCTTGGGCAGTTGGTAGATAGGACTGGCTGGCTATGCTGTCAACTATTGGATGAAGAGGGTTATTAAAAATAATGGATATTAATTATTATTATTCGGAACACCTCCAAGGAGCCCGAGGACTCATCGCAGGAGGACACCTACTATACAACTCTCCGTCTCCACCATTACACAGAACCTCTACTACCAATCATCTACATCAACGGCATCTACTGCTCACTACAACTAGTATTTTTTTGTCTGTAAATTGCATGTGTTCTGAAGGACCGATTTTTCTGTAGACAGGATGAAAAACCCGAGTTTCCAAGAGAAAAAACCTCCATACGAGATCAGCTAACTCACCTTCAATTGAAAAATCGTCATGATGAGAGGAACCATATAAAGGTTCCTCTCATCATGACGAGAATCGAACTTAGGCCTTTTCCAATCAAAGGATGCAACATACCATCATCCTTCCAATTGCGATACGGAGGCTCTGATGATATTGGATCATATTAATGATCCGACATCATTTCAAACCCAAATGTATGTAGAAACTGACAGTTTCGTAATTTGACTAGAGAGCTTATGAGAATATAATCCTTGGCATTGGAGTTGACTTAGCTTGCACCATTTAAAAGAACATGATTGCTGCCTAAACATCTGTATATTCGCATTTTGCACTGGTGTCCAAAACCTAAGGATGAATACTATTTCTGAAGATTTTGAATGGACAATGGATACACATTCAAATCATGTGCAAAGGGGTTACATGGTAGCACTCAACAGGATAAAAGGTAAAAGGCTGTGCTAAGTGAATTGTGTTTGAAGGAATAAAGTTGCAAACTTGGATATCTTGTAATGTCTCAAAGACATCATCTAGATGATTTCATGCAGGGAAGAATTACTGGAAAGCTTGAAGAAGGTTGCAGAATTGCTGATATTGCCAGAAAGTTTAGAATCTCATATAACATTATATCCACTCTGGGCACCATTTCAATACCAATATCATACCAATGGAATGTGCTGCAGATGTTTGCTAAGAAGTCACTCCCCCCCCACTCTACCATGGAACATGAAGACAGATTTTTGGTTATAACAGCAAAATGTAATCGATACACCACAGCAGGTCAGCTTGCAAGTTGGCTTTATTCAAGCGCAGGTGTGCAGATACCTGCACACCTGTGCTTGAATGTGCACACTCAAGCCACAGTTTGCCACAGCAAGATGTCGCTGACAAGTAGGCTTATATGCCCAAAGGCCTGTAGTCTGCATCCATTTATCCACAGCTCATCAAAATTGGACAAGACATCAGTGAGCTAATGTACTCTTTACAGATGAGTCATTTTAGTCTTTCCTCTGATTCTAGATGACACTTAATTTGGCATGAAAGTGGTACTGCTTACCATCCCAAGAATGTTTTACAAAGGGAGAGAAATGGTGGTGCTGGTATCATGGTGTGGGGAGGCATTATGCTTAATAGATGCACTGAGTTATAAGTGCTGGAAAAAGAGACTATGAACTGAACATATTGCAACGATGTTCTTCAACATCATGTTCAGTTGTTCTGGGGTGCTGTAGGCAAAGAATTCATTTGTATGGATGACAATGCGACACTGCATTGTACACGAACAGTGGAGATCGAGGATATTAATTCAATCGAGTGGTCATCATCATCTCCCCAGATCTCAACACCATAGAACACATTTGGGAAGCAATAGGAAGACACATTGCTGCTCAAACTTTCCTTTCAGAAAACAAACAAGGTTTTATTCTTGCTCTGAAGCAGGAGTGAGCCAGTTTGCCCACTCCTGCTAAACCTGAAAAGCCAAGTTTAACACAAAAGTCAATCGCAGCTGTCTGTTTGAAACTCGTTTTCCGACTGTTGGTCGAAACACACTGTCACTCTTGGCACTATAACTCAGCTTCTAATGAAACAAATGTCATAAACAGTTGACGCAACACTAATGAAGGTTGCCGCTTTCGACAACAAAAAGATACAACAGGTGGCTCCACTAGTTTCTTCTATTTTCGAAAAGTTCGGTTTCTTTTTGGACAGAGGGTGTATATATAATATTTTAGTCTTCTAGAGCACTCCTGACTGAATCAATGCCCTTGGAATCATAGAAACAAATCAGCATTGGCTTTACTTTTGATTTCTCCAAGCGACTTTTTTTTGGATGCTCCTCTTCTGGTGGTCTCCACTCAGCACTTTGGCGCTTTGTTTCAGGCTCATACTCAAAAACCATGTTTGTCACCAGTACCGATCGTTTCAAGGAAGTTTAAGTCCTTATGAGCGATTTTAATGAAGTCCTTGCAGTTTTCAATTCGATACATTTTTTGGTCGTCGGTCATCTTGTGAGGAATAAATCGCAAATTCAATTTACAAAGGCCCAAACTCTCAGTCAAAATGTTGTGCACAGTTGATTTTGGAATCCCCAATTCATCGTCAATCAATCTCGTGGACGATTTTGGTTTTTCTTTGATGAAATCGCACACTTTTTTTTGTTAATTTCGCTCATGTCAGTTTTTGGAATGCGTGGCTTTTCGTCATCCTCAAGCATCTCATGACCACTTTGAAATCACTTAAAACCACTCATAAACTTGAGTATGGGATAAGCATTGATCACCGTATGCTTTTTGAAGCATTTGATGCATTTCGGTAAAACTTTTACCACGTTTAACACAAAAGTCAATCGCAGCTCTGTTTGAAACTCATTTTCCGACCGTTCTTCGAAACACACTGTCACTCTTGGCACTATAACTTCGCTTCTAATGAAACAAAATGTCATAAACAGTTGACACAACACTAATGAAGGTTGCTGCTTTCGACAACAAAAAGATACAAACAAGTGGCTCCACTAGTTTCTTCTATTTTTGAAAAGTTCGGTTTCTTTTTGGACAGAGGGTGTATATATAATATTTTAGTCTTCCAGGGCACTCCTGACTGAATCAATCGACCTAGATCTTGGTCTTCCTCTGGATCTTTTTCCTGCCATCTTTGCATTAAACACCTGTTTTGTTAATCTTTCTCTTGCATTCTGTTTAAGTGACCATACCACATTGGATTAGCTCTGCTTATACATTCTTTAATATTAACAATGTCAAATTTCTTTGTAACATTTTCATTTTTAATATGATTCCATTACTGATGCCATCTTTTAATGTCTTTAGTTTTTTTTTTTTTTTTTTTTTTTTTCAGAAATCTCATCTGTGGTCTAATCTTTGTCATGTGCTTTATTTCTAACCCAACTCTCAGATCCATAAGTCAAAACAAATTTCTCAATTATTCCTTATAAATTTATTCATTTGGCTCACCCCACCTTACCAGCTTTGCTTATTATGTTGTCTATTTCCATATTTATTTTGTCATCTTCACTTATAATTGTCCCTAAATAGATGGTGTTTTACTGTTTCTATAGGTTCTCCATTGAGAAGGCAGTTAAAGTTTTCTGTTTCTTCCTGGTTTCATAGTGACAATATTTTTATTGCTGATTTTCATGCCAAATTTGTTATTACTGCTTTTACTCAATT
Source organism: Typopeltis vanoorti (assembly GCF_054136105.1). Taxonomy (NCBI): domain Eukaryota; kingdom Metazoa; phylum Arthropoda; class Arachnida; order Uropygi; family Thelyphonidae; genus Typopeltis; species Typopeltis vanoorti. Next base: position 72,049,889 of record NC_143554.1, on the reverse strand, counting down.
TATTTAGATTCATGAACCACATAGAAACACTTGAGATTAACGGAATAAATTAATTGGAATGGGAAGGGATGTAATACTGAATAACTGTTTCTGACAATATTCTCATTTTGTTTTGGATCTTGTTTAGAATTTCAAGTACATATAAATCATTCTTGTTGCACTTTTCAGATCCTGAAGGAAAACAAACAGAGAATCTTATTATTGGAGCTGTTCTGGGTGTAGTAGGAATGATTATTCTCATTAGTGCATTAACTTATCATTTTCGAAAGAAAAGGGAACAATATATTTCACTAAATAAGACTCGAGGTACCATTTCAAGATATAATACTCTGTAAAAAAAAATAGTAGGAATAAATTTAGAGAGATATTTTCATTAACAAAATACTTTTCTTCTATAAATTTTATGATTAAATTATATTAATAATAAACTATTTTTGAAATTAGCAACTGCCTTTCCTGTTCTAAACTATGGTAGGTTATTTAAAGAAAAAATAATAATAATGATAAGAGCCTGTTCTTCCAGTTTGGTTATATTTTGAGGGCAGAGGATTTTATGTAGAGTTAACTTTCATAGTGAAATCACTCATTAAATCACTTATAAGCATGCTGTAGCAAATTTTATCTTGTAACGAACTATTTCTGTGGTCCTTATATATGTTTTAAGGATTGAATGTAGCAAAATTTAATAGGTTGCACCTTTTTTATGTTCAAAGCTCAACTCTATATTTCATATAGAGAGAAATTTTCTAAAACAGTATAATTAAAATATTAATTACAGTTTAACATATTTCCTCAGAAATATCTGATAAGGTGTAAGAAGGTGTGTTCAATAAGAATAAAATAAAAAGGATAAAAAAAAAGAATACACCTCAGGATGACAAAAGAAACATTTTCCTCAAATTTTCAGTAATTAACGAATATTTTTATGGTAAAAAAATAATGCATACATACATACATACATACATACATGCATACAGTATCTCAATTATCCAGCCCTCAAATCATCAAGCCATTTGTTAATCGATCATTGAATATTACTTAGCATATGATCTGATTCTTAGAACAGCACTAATTTACTGTACATTCAGATAACCATGTTCTCACTTATGAGAATCAATTTCCTAATGTGATTAGATAACTGATAAATTTCTATGTGATATATATATATATATATGTGTGTGTGTGTGTGTGTGTGTGTGTGTGTGTGTGTGTCTGGGTGAAATGGATGCAAGAAGGGAACCGACAGCTTGAAAGAGGCACTATGGTATTATTCTATGTTGTAGGCCTATCTGTTTGGCAAATTGTTGATAAATTGAACCATCCCAGATCAGGAAGTCAACTGCAAGTACTGCCTGCAGCAGACAACCCACACCACTCACTCACCAAACACGACTGTAAGTTGCTACAAAGGATAATATGTAAAAACTGTGATTCAGCAGCCAACACATTGAATGCAGAGTTTTGGGCATCGACTGGAATATGAATCTGCACAAAAACATTCAGAATCGAGACTCGCAACATGTTTGTCCATGGTAGGATCACAATATGCAAACCATACATTATCCAAATCAACATGCAGTGTCATCTTCAGTGGTACAAAGAGTGGGATGTGGAAGCCTTGGAAAGCTGTTCTGAAGTAATGAATCATGCTACATTCTGTACTGAGCAGGTGGATGCCCAGTGAATGTTTCTTACCAGATTGCATAACCCCAACAATGAAATTCAGAGGTGGCGGTGTGATGGTTTGGCTTTGGACCTCTGTTTTTGGCGCCACAAACATTGAACTTCGAGAGGTATCTGAACATTCTGGGCAATGCAATGCTTCCTACTTTGTGGCATGGAACTGACTATTGTCGCCTTCAGCAATATAATGCACTGTGTATCATAAGGCTGCTGCTGTAACTGTGTGGTTTGAGGACATGAATGTCACCACACTTGATTGGCCTCCACAGAGATCTGATCTTAACCCTATTGAACATCTGTGGGATGAACTGGACATCCAGTTCATCCAGAACCTCATTACATGCCTACAGGAAGAATGGTCCAAAATTCCCATTGATTGCTATCATACAGTTGTGGAAAGTATGCCCCATATTACCCACAGCAAAAGGAGGTCTTATGTTATTAAGGTGGACACCTTGGCCATTTGTTCCTCACACTATGGTGTCCATTGACTTGTATGCGCTGTTCTTATTATTTAGACATCTCCATGGAGTCGTGATACTGTCTTAAACTCATTTATCGATGCTGCATTAACTGTTCACTCAGGCAAGCCCTTACTCATTCGTTGACATGCTGAGCTAAAATTCTGGTTCTTATACTCTTGCTAATCACATTTCAAGTATAATGCTCTGTTTGTTTGTTATCCTATATTAAAATATTTTTCTTGCATATATGTTCTCCTGATAATCAGCAGAACATATCTGCTGATTATTAGGAGGTTGTCTATTCTGCTAGCATGATAGACCATTCTTGATAAATAAAGTTTCTGCAGGCCAGGTGGTTAGCATACTTTGTGTGTGTGTGTCACTGCTCTGCTTATCAGAGGCCTTGAAGTGGCTTCGAAAAGCTTCATGTTGGTGTTTTCTAGAGCAAAGTTTTTGAATTGTGTTAAAAATAAAATAATAGAAAATATCATTAGGCCATCCACCATACTAATGTACTTTAGGTTTACAACCTTTCTTGGGTGGAAGTAATATAGCAAATGTTGGTCATACTGAGAATTCTAAAGTAAGTTAGAGAAAAAATATTCGGAATAGGAACATTCTGTTTAGTTGTGGAAAAAAGGATTATCCCTCGTACTCTGTTGCAGAAAGAAAGCTGACTTTTGCTGGATACATTCTGAGAGGATCAGGTTGGTGTATGTGTATGCATGCATGACTCTGAGGCATGTACAACGGTTGAATAGTGTATCTTGTAGGCAAAAGGACTTCTTACAAAGGACATTGATAAGCATGGTGAAAATGTGAATACCATATCTTATTGTGAAATTTTATTGAAAGCTTCAGGATGCAATTCACCAAAAAATGTTTGTCCTACTTACAGGAGGAGTATTGCTACTGCACAACAACGTGAAACCTCATACAGCTATGGGAACCCTGAAGAAAATTCAAGAATGTCAGTGGTCTCCTTAAACATCCACATAGCCTTGACCTTTCCTCCAGTAACTTTCACCTTTTTTGTCCTGCTGAAATAGCACATTGGTAGCAAACATTTTGCTGATGATTTAGGAGGTTAAAAATAATGCAGAGTAGGCCAAGACAACAGAATTCTATGTTGTTGGTTTTGAAGGACTGATAAAGTGATGGGACAAGTGTATAAATGTTGAATGGGATTATGTAAAGAATGTTTTTTTTTCCAGAGATTTGGATTTTGCTTGTTTTGTTTTTATTACCAATTGTAACTTATTAATTTTCTCATATTCACATTTCAGGAATAATTATCTCTTCTATTCTGTTTTCTACCCTATATTAAAAGGTTTCCTGCACATATACACCCACACATGCATCATATCTTGCAGTCTATTCTCTGTTTAGTGGACTTAATAAAAAATATTACAGATTTGAATAGTGGTCAAAAATCCTAAAATCCAAAATGCTAAAAGTGAGGTCTAGAAAAAAAATATTCAGAATAGGAATATTTTTGCATTTTTCACATAATCCAGAAACCCTATACTACTGACCAAGCATGGAACTTTTTCAAACCACTTCAGGCTTCCAGTATTCAGAGTGGTTGAGTTACACCAGGCAAGGAAATTATTTCCCATCATCATCAATTTCCTGATTATTATTATTATTGTACAGGCCAAAGACTCGTTACAGGTGACTCAAGCTATCCACACAATTTATGGTACCTCTCCTTGAATCTATCAATACACTGAGTGCTAACAACTGACTCTGACAACCCATACCATTCACAACTCTTCAAGTGAAAAATCTAGTCCTCATACCCCTACAAACCACACTTTTACTCAATTTCTGGGGATGACCTCTTATTCTGCTCCTCTAGCCAAGTCTATCATATCCATTCTTTTTTGCCTATCAACCAACTTTTGCAATCCACACACACACACACACACACCCTCAGTCTATCCTCATGGGGAACATTCCACAGACCACTCACCATCTTGTTCGCTTGCCTTTGAATCCTTTGTCACTTCCTCATTCCCAAGAGACCAAACCCAGGCACAGTAATCCAGATGTGGACATATCAAGGCCTTGTAAAGAAGAATAACAACTTATCTCTACTTGTTAGTGTGCCTCTATAGCCAAGTAATCTTATGAGCTATCTTAACACCTTCAGTAATGTGTCCTCTAAATTTCAACTCTGTTTACTACCACCCCTAAATCCCTAGCTTTATATTGTGAAGTACAGTTCCATCAGTTTGGTACACAGCTTGTAATCTATTTATCCCAAAATGCATAATTTTACATTTTCCCATTAAACTGATACCCGTCTTTTGCCCATACTGGCAACCTATTTAAATCATCCTGCAGGCTCTCCTTGATTTACTTTGATTTACTATTATTCTACCTAATGTTGCATTAACAGCTGAATATTTTCAGCTGTTGCTGACAACTGAATATTTTCTTTCAGGTTATTTCCTATATCATTTATATATACAAATTAAACAGCAGTGGTCCTAGCACTGAACTTTGTGGAATATTCCTAGTCACCAGCTTTCACTTGGATTTCACCTTTTTGAAGCTCATTTTTTAAAAATTTTGATTTTATTTTATTGTAATATGCCCACAACATGAAGAAAAACAGTGGAAGTGATTAGATTTGAAAATTTAGAGTCTTATAGAGAGACATTCACTGGTGACCTTAGTCATTGGACTAGAGGTCTGAGTTATTCCCCATATCTTGGGAAGTTTCACACAACCATATTTATTAAGGTTGGATTGGGTTTTAAGATATGCTGATTCAAAAATAAATTAATAAATTATGTTTATGAAGCATACTAATTTTTTTTTCCATTTGATTCTGTAAAGAGTGTCTGAGGAATAGTCTGCTAGACCTGATTGACCATAATTGTAGCAGGTGGATATATTGTTCTTGTAGATAGACATTTGCGGATCCCCCTCTAGTTTGTTCATAATAAGATAAGTTGCAAGTACTAGGAACTTCACATATATATCTGAGACAGAAATGGGAGGAATTTTCTTTGGGGAAGAGATAATGAGAGAAATAGTGTGCATATGAGAAGTTCTCTGCAAGTGAACAACAGGAGAGAGATGCAATGGGAAAGAAAGCAGAGTATGAAAGAGCAAAAGGGGACAACAGGATCGAATTTTGTATGGTAATTCCATGATAAGAGGAGTATTTTAGGAGAGCATTTCCTTGGAGGTGAGATTAAGGATGTTAGTGATGCCATAAGCATGCAGAGAGGTAAGATGAAGGATGATTATTATGACAGATACTAATTATCTAGCAGGTGATACGTGTGTGGAATGCAAAAAGATATGAAAGAGTTGTTGGTGCAAATGAATAAAAAGAGTGGGAAAGTAAAAGTTGAGTTTGTTGCCATGGTATGATGTTAAGATCAATTAAGATGAAGAGCTATGGTTGTTGTGAATGAACCTGTGTGCAGGAAAGGATGGTGTGGAGTGAGTTTCCTTCTTTCGATGAAACTCACTCCACACCATCCTTTCCTGCATAGTTCAATAAGAGTTTGGAAGTGCAGTCAAGGGAACCAGAATGTTTAGGAAGGATGGGGATGAGTGGATCTATGCAGCCTAAAGTGTAAGAGAGGTCATGGAATGAAGAATTATTACTTTGGCTCTTCATATATCTAAGAATTATTAGTTTGTTTACTGATGCCCGAAGCAGGTGATGCATTGTATGTGTTTGTCGTTATTAACACTGCTGAAAGATAAGTCATTTTTTCATATTATTAGGTTAACTCGTAGTTTGTGTTTTCTACAGGTATGTGATTGACTGAGTTATTTAGTTTGGAAGTAAACTGTGTATTTTTTGTTTAAATACCATACTGTCAGTATGTCATCAGTGCATGGTAGAGCTATGGCAATAAAGACTCATGTTTGGGTGATTTGACTAAGTGATTGCATGTAGTGCAATGTGTAAGATGGATTCATCATGAAAATTAAAGGATTTATGGAAGCAGAGTGAAATTTGTGAGCGAGTGGGTATTAAGTGTTTTGAGAGTGAGTGCCAGTTAAATGGCAAGAATAAAGCAAATGTTAGTTTTGATGGTAGAATAGAAAATGTAATGTTGGAATTAATGTTCAACATGAAGTGGTGGAATTGCAGGAGAATGGGATGGACCTAAATGAGGAAATAGTTGTATATTGTCCTTCACAGGATTAAGTGCAAAATTGAAAAGTTGCAGAAGCTGAAAGAGATTAGCAGGGCTGATAAGAGAAAGAAGCAGGTGGTGGACTGAAGTAAGAATCAAGATTATGTGAAAACAAATGAGAAAAACAAAGTAAGGAGAAATTTATGTATGAACGCTCTACAATCAGCAGAATACTTAATGAAAGTCTAACAAAATCAAAATCAATTTTTCCTGGTGCAAAAATTAATGAAATTAGTCTTGCTATCCAACTGTAGAAAGGTAAGGCAAATGAGCTAATTGTCTTGGCTGGCACTAATGATCTCAGAGGTGAGAAGTATTGTATGGGAGAAGATGTTAAGGGGTTGTTGGGCAAAGCAAAAATGAAGAGTGAGAAGGTGAAGATTGTAAGTCTCTTGCCATGCTCTGAGGAGGAGAAGAGCATTGATAGTGAATGAATCAATACGTAGATTGTGCACAAGGAATAATGTAGAATTTCTGCGGCTATGGTCTGAGTTTGATGGAAAGAAATTTGTATAATGCTGACAGATTGCATCTAAATGGTTTTAGTATTAGGTGTCTAGAGAGCTTTGTTCACTGAGCATGTGAGGTGAAAGTCAGGAAAACTTAAGCAATTAGGGTGAAGACACCCATGAGGTGAGTGAGTGTGAGAATGACCAAGTGTGGAATCAAGCTTCTAGTAAAAATATTGAATAGGGTAGTCAAATTCAGGAAGTAAAGGTGATTGGTGTGTGCCTCAAGAGATGTTGCAGTTTCTATATACTAATGACAGAAGTATCAGGAATGAAATGAAGTTTTTAGCACTGGTTAGTGTAATGTTGCCCAAAGTTATAGGCATTAGTTAAACTTCACTAACAGCAAGTGATGTAGTTAGAGGGATAGAATGTGAATGGTTTAATATATTCAGGAACGATAGGATGGGAAGCGGTACTGCTGATGATAGCAGATGAATTTTACCAAAAAAAGAATAGGAGATAGGTGGGAGGCTGGCTGTTCATTTGAAGCAATCTAGTATGAGATCAAGGCAAATAAGACAAAATATATGATTAATTGCTTCATGACTTATTAACAGTATTAACAACATCAAACTATTTTATCAAAGGATGCTTTATTAACTGCTTATATTTCACTGAATTTCAAATCAACATCATCAGAGCACAACACAGCTTGTATACACAACAGTGAAACGATACAATTGTCTTTCAATTGTATTGTTTTACTTACATCTCTACACCACTTCTAATAACTGTGCTGCTTCAGATAACTATACAACCACCCTCCACCATGCATTCATTCACAATATTATTATTATTACAGGAGGCCTCCAGGGCATCAGGGACTCATTGAGGGAAGCCAAATATTACTCATCACATCATATCTTCTCTTTAGTTCATTCACACTATATCTGTACTCACAATTAACATTACCTGATACTTTTATGTAACTTTGCATCATCAACAAACAGTTGAAGATCCCCATGAAATATTATTAACAAATTTTGTTTAAGTTAAGGGATATTACATCCCATATCGTTTCTTAGCCGAATAAGAAACTCAAAGAGTTTCATGCCGAATATAGTAGAAACTATATATATAAAGTTCGGCGATTCCAAGCGTAAGCGAATACCTGGATACTGCAGCAACTGGCCCTTAAGGTAGTGCATGCTGAGGCAACTCATGTGTAAATATCACATTATGGGTAAATATCAAGATTAGTGATTGGAGCAAGCTCCGATCACTAATCTTGATATTTACCCATAATGTGAACTTAGCTCATAGGAGCTGTATTACTGTTCTACATTATGAGAGAAGGTCACTACCCAGACTGGTTTCAACCTTTATTGAGGTCTCATCAGTGAGGAGGTAGACCTAGTTAATACCAAGTTTGTAGCGAACAGAACTTACAACCCTTCTATGAGTATTGCCGAGAGGTGTCCTAATAAATTATTATGAAATTATTATGCTCCACCTTTGACATGAGTTGCCTCAGCTTGCACTACCTTAAGGGTCAGTTGCTGCAGTATCCAGGTATTTGCTTACGCTTGGAATTGCCGAACTTTATATATATAGTTTCTACTATATTCGGCATGAAACTCTTTGAGTTTCTTATTCGGTTAAGAAATGATATCGGATGTAATATCCCTTAACTTAAACAAGTCATATGTCGCCAAATTGAAGCCTTTGGCTCTTCATATATCTAATATTATTAACAAATATGTTAAACAGTAGGGATCCAAGAACAGAATCCCAAGATATGCTGCCTGATCACCTTCCTTTTCTGAGACACTGCTCCATCATACACAACTTGCTGGTGTCTTTCAGAAAGGCAAACCTCAATCCATATAACCAATCATCTGATTACATTTTCTGCAGTTTATATATCAGTTTGTCATTTGGTAATTATTAAATGCCTTTGCAAAGTGCAAGAAAATCACTGTATACGAATCTCCCATATCCAACACATTTTTGTCACTTTATCATAAAATGTAAGCAGATTGCTAAAACAAGACTTGCCCTTCACAGACCCATGCTAACCATCATAGAGAATCTTGTCTTTCAACCCAATCCTGTATGCTATTCTTAACCCCTTTCTCCAACACTTTGACCACAACTGCAGATATAACAGACTGGTCTATAATTGGAAACTTCTGTCTTAGAACCATGCTTGTGGAGAGACCCTATTTTGTCTTCTTTCCACTCCTTGGGAACCTTCCCCACTGTAATAACTAGGTCAAGGGCATGGTTAACTCATTTGCACGTTCTTTTAAAAATATGTGGCAATATGTCATCCATTCCCACAGCCTCATTAACATCTAACCCAAGCAACACTTGATTCTTTAACCTTTACTTCTGCCAATCCTTGCTTATCCTGCTACATGTTGCACAGCTTCATTCATACCAGTATGATATACACTGATGAAGTGTTCATTAAATAATTCCACTGTATCATTTGCTATGGTTACTCTGCTACCATAACTATCCAACAGTGTCAGCTTCTGATAATTATTTTTCCTCTTGCTTGCCACATAGCAGAAAAATTCTGTGGATTACTTTGACCTGACTGTCCAATCTCCTCTCATATTCTACTTTTTTCCTTTTAACCATGCTTGTCACTTTTCTGGCCTGGTGTTAGATTTGGTGACATCCTCACAGGATGTGGTTGTGATAACAACCTTTTCCTGTTTGACTACCTTCCAAACCAATACCTCATGATCACTCTCACCAACAGGTGCCAGTATTGATATCTCATTCACAACCACATCCTGTGAGGATGTCGCCAAATCTAACACCCAAAAAACCCATGCTTTCATCACATGCTGCTTAAGATAGTTATTATGCAGAAACTCAAACTCCACATTTCTATAATTAAAATATATCCCATTAGGATCATCCTCCTTTCACTTGCTCAACTAATTTGTCTAAGCATTCTCATAATCAGTGCTTTCCACATTCCCTGGCCTGTATCAATAGCCTATTAGATATACTATTCTATTGATCTCAACTTCACAGAACTGCATAATTTCTTTCACATTTATAAACTGCCTATATTGGAAAATCCAGATCGATTGTCAAGAATTCCATACACTTTCTTGAAAAAAATCAGGAATAATGAAATACAAGTCTGATATTTTAGTCAGTTTTGAAATTGTTTCGCTATTTACTAGTATTCCGTTTTCTGACACTATTAGTTTTTATATGATGATTTCCCTCCTGAAGATGTAAAGATTTTTTAATTTATTTATACAGTCAGGATATATATATATAAATAGTGCCATGTGTGGGTAAGAGGAATAGAAGAAATCTGCTCACATTTTGTTTAACAGCTGAGGATTATAATCTTTGGGGAAGTCAGAGTGGGGAGACCATTCCAAAGGACAGAAGTGGATGGGATGAAGGAGGAGGCAGTGAAGTTGGTTCGATGGTTGGAATAACAGTGGCCAATTCAGCAGAGCACTGTCCATGAAAGTATTTGTAGAAGAGGCATGGCAGAAACTGTGAAGTGGGTATGTGAGAGGGGGATCATTAATTAGTCAGATTTCCCTCTCTGGATAGAATCAAGCAATCTTAGAGAGGATTTTGCTACACCACTCCAAAGATGGGAGCAATATTCCATACCTAGGTGGATTTGGGCTTCATATAGAGTTGTGAAGGTGTGTCTTGTGCAAAAAGTACATTGTCAGCTGCAGAAGCTATAGTTGAAATGTGGTTGTGCCAGGAAAGATTGGAGGTACAGGTCAGTCCAAGTCGAGAAATCTGATCATGTTTGGATATTTCAGTATTACTGAAGTTAAAGGGGGGGGGAGGAATGCAAGCTCTTTCTTTCAAGAGATCAGACAGGACCGAGTTTCTTGTGGCATTAAAGTGGTTATAACCACCTTACCCCAGTCCTGAAGATATTTTCAGGTGCAAACTTTTTTGCTTACACTTGGATAAAGGATTAAACTAAATTTATTATTCCTTAACTGACATTGTTATGCACACAGTATTCCTTCCACATCACCTTTTTTTCTTAGAATCCCCTGCTTAAAAAAGATTGCACATCCTTTCCCCTTCCTCCTCCCCCCCCCCCCCAATCTTGTTTATTCTTTGAACTCTAAGGACACATTCTGATACTGCATCATTGATGTACTTTTTAAATATTTCTCATGTCAATATCCTTCCTGTCTAGCAACTGATATCATGGGATTAAACCTAGCATTCTCTTCAACTGGTCATTTATTTCCTGCTTTTCAGGTGCAGCACACAACCTTCTTTGAATGGAATATCCATACATTTAGCCACTTCTTAGGTTCAGTATAGCATGATCACTGTCAACAATTTGAGGCAGAACAGTAAAAAAATTTTTTTACTAAAATCCTGACACTATAATCTTGTCTAATGTTGTTTGACTTTGAGTTCCTTCTGTTACATGTTGCTTAAGGAAGTTATTATGCAGCAGCTCAGTAAATTTGGTTTCATTCTTTTCTTCAGATTTCACAGCTAAACAATCACTGATAACTAATATTTAAGGAATTGACAGCGTATACTAGAAATATAGATTAAATAAACTTTAATATATACTTTCCGATATTTCGGCAAACGTCACGTTGCCATCTTCTTGGGAACTTACTACAAAGACACGTGCACACAAGTACTAATAACAGCAAATGAGACTGAAGCTAGGAAGCTAGCATTTTCCTAAAGTCCTGATGGTGCCCCCTGGCGGGCTATATTGGTAGTTCTTGGCCTTTGGGCTGAAGTTCTTCGGATAAAAGTTTCCCAAATTTGGGGCAGTCTCATGCATCCAAATTTGTTGAGGTTTGGCATGTTCCTAAGGACCGAGGCTGATTCCATGAATAGTCTTTCATACTTGAACTTGCTGCGGTGTATTACTGTGGCTTTCTTCCATCTTATTCTGTGGCGAGTATCCAGAGTGTGGTCTGCAAGCCCAGAGTGGCTGTACTGGTGAAATCGGATGTAATCCTTGTGTTCTGAGATTCTGATATTTGCTGTCCTGCCTGTTTGGCCAAAGTAGGACAGTTTACAGCTGCAAGGGACCTGGTATACACCAGGTAGGTCTAGGGGAAGTGGTTGGTCTTTGGTGGAGCGGATAAGGGATGCCAGTTTTCTATGTGGTCTGTAACAAGTGGTCAAGTCATGTTTTTTTAAGATTTTATTGATTTTTTCCGAGGTGCCTCGGATGTAGGGAATGGTGATGGATTTAGAGTAATCTTTTTTGTGAAGGGGAGGGGGTGGTGGGTTGTGGATAACTGGGTTAAGTATTTTTTGGAGGGTGTAGCCGTTAGCTGAGAAAGTGTCACGGATGTGATTTAGTTCAGTGGTTAGGGCTTGATCATTAGAACAGATTATTTTTGCCCTGTTGAATAATGTTTTAATAACTCCATATTGTTGTGAGGGGAGGTGGTGGGATTGTTGGTGAATGTATCTGCCTGTATGGGTGGGTTTTCTATAAACTGAGAAAACCAAGGTTCCATCAGGTTGGCGGGTGACTAGTGTGTCTAGGAAGGGGAGGTTATTGTTTTCCTCTTTTTCCAGGGTGAATTTGATTCTAGGGCGTTGGTTGTTCAAGTGTGTTAGGAAGGAGAGGAGTGAATCCGGGCCATGTGGCCAAATAGCGAAAACATCATCAACGTAGCGAAGCCATATGGTAGGTTTTTGTGGGGCTGAGTTTATGGCTTTCTCTTCAAAAGTCTCCATGAAGAAGTTGGCCAAGGGTGGGGAAAGTGGTGAACCGCAGCAAGTTCAAGTATGAAAGACTATTCATGGAATCAGCCTCGGCCCTTAGGAACATGCCAAACCTCAACAAATTTGGATGCATGAGACTGCCCCAAATTTGGGAAACTTTTATCAGAAGAACTTCAGCCCAGAGGCCAAGAACTACCAATATAGCCCGCCAGGGGGCCACCATCAGGACTTTAGGAAAACGCTAGCTTCCTAGCTTCAGTCTCATTTGCTGTTATTAGTACTTGTGTGCACGTGTCTTTGTAGTAAGTTCCCAAGAAGATGGCAGCGTGACGTTCGCTGAAATATCGGAAAGTATATATTAAAGTTTATTTAATCTATATTTCTAGTATACGCTGTCAATTCCTTAAATATTAGTTATCATGTTTAACCAGCGTATAAGCCTCTCAACTAGAACTAAACAATCACTATTAGGATAATTAGTCACAAATGATGATTAATCATTTAGTACCCATTAAGTTTACTTGTCAGTGCATTTCATCATCACTAGCAGTTGATCTACTGGCTCTGTAGCAACACCTGACCATGTATTTTGATTTTATTAGGCTCCACTTCATACCAATTAGCTTCAATCTTGCTACTACATGGAAAACTGTTACTAATATTGCAGTCATAGCTATCCACCCTTACTGGACTTAAATCAGCTGATATCATTAGCATCACTCCCTCCCCTGAGATGGATGTACTGCTTGGAATTGAGTGTAAAGGGTTTGTACATTCAGGCAAGAGAGCCACGTAGCTCTAATACCAATACTCTGATGCCACAACATATTCACTAAGGCAAACTCGACCGCTTTGTTTCTTACACATTTGTGTACAGACATAAAAATTCACCTTTTTTTTTTTTTTTTTTTTTTTGTACTCTTCTCTGTAGCATGCATGAACCAGTTGGGCAACTTTTGGATTTCTGTTTATATCTAATGCTTCACTTATACAAACATCCATACCCATACTTAATAAGTCCAAACTGGACAAATGCACGATCTTTTTTTTTAATCGAAATTACCTCCATTATTGACCATATTTGTATCTTATCAATGTCAAGATTAAACAATAATAATGCCAGTATTTAGTTCTGAAGAATATCCTCTTTATTAACTTCCTTACTATTCTTCTCACAACTCAAAACAGTTTTTCAAGGACTCTCACAACTAAACTGCTTCACGTTGATGCTGCTACTTTGGAAGGAACCAATGACATTAAAAGAGAGGCTTAAACTGAATATGCTATTGTTTGCACATAATTCAAAGATGGGGAGAACCAAAGATTTGAAGAAGCTGTGGTTCTTTGGAAGGATCTGACTATACTGCCTGTGTGTTCACAGAAGCAGGGCTCTTAATTCAGTGTTACATAATAAGGGTGTGAAATTGGAAGACAAAGATAGAATGCTGTATATAAAATAATTAGTAGTATATTAAAAATCATGGTGGTGGTGGAGATAAGGGATCTGAAATTTAGGCACTACATTGCCATAAGCCACAGGGCTCTCCTCACATTTCTAGTAATCATGAGAAGGAGAAATTTTTCAGTGCATGACTGGATAATAAAGAACAAAGGATCACCTTGAAGATCATATGAGGTGTATGACATTTCATATGCAGCCTTTCAAAATAGAGAAATTTTAGTTCTGATATCAAAGGGGCTATATGTGGTATATATGGAATGTTGTACACAGATTTAGTCATCTAGTTTTTGGAGAAATTTTGGAAAGATCCAGATAAGAGGAATTAAGATGTTTCAGTCTAGAATGTTGAATATGAAGTCTGATACCACTGAGTACAAAGCCACTGGGAGCATCCACTGTGTCCTCTGAAGATATAACAACTATGTTATATGTTCAGAGGACATATAACATAGTTGGACGAAATAGTTCAAAGGATTGCTTTGATGCTAAACCAATTGACATGAAGGGGGTAATGAGGTTATTCAGGCATATCTGTATTCTGTACAGATTTGGTCACCGGGGGATGGGGAAGTGGAAAAGATCCAGAAGTACATGACCGAAATGGTGACCGTAGCTGATGGTAGAAAAGAGGAAATATGATAGACATGAGTTGCTGAAAGTTTTTTTTTAATAGAGTACACGCTAAAAAAATGCTTAGGAGTGACGATACAGAAGACAAGGTTGAGATGGTTTTGGTCATGTGATGAGGAGGGAGGACAAGTATGTGGGAAGAAAGGTCATGCAGATAATGTGCAGGGGAGGAGGAAGTGTGTGTAGCTGGAGGAAGACCTGAGGATGATGAACTTGGATGCGGTTACAGCCCAAGACAGGAGGATGTGGAGGAAACTCATTGGAAACAGCGACCCTACTTAAGTGGGATAAGCTGCAGAAGAAGATGCTAAAGAAATGTTTCAGTACATGACTGGATGGAAAAGAAAGGATCACCTCGGAGATTATGTGAGCGTGTGGTTAGCTATTGCTTGAAGAATAACATTTTGTTTGGAGAGTAGTGTTAGAGTTAGTGTGGGCTTCCCATGATGGGTCTTTGGACTCTAAGGATGCCTATATAATAATGAGTAGGACTATGACCAATGGATATAATGTAATGGTTGTATCACTGTCCTAAACATTGTTCAAACCATTCATCAACTGTTGCATGCAAATACCTAGTTTCCATTGTGATAAGTAAAGAAGGTAGTATCAGAATCTCAGTGTTCATTGTGAGAGAGGGGTTGAAATAAATTGCATTTTAAACTTAAGCAGAAAGGCGGTGATATGATAAAAATGGGATAATGGGGAAGTACTGGCTGAGTAGAGTGTTTAGTTGACATTAGGAGCATAAATTCATCTCATTCTTCACTAAAGAATTTAATTAATTTTATGGTATTAAAGTAATAATACATTACATGCAGAAAAGTTCTGAAATTCATTTTTTTTCTTGATCTTTATTGTGATCTAAAGAGTTTAATTTTTCATAACTAGGAAAACTTAACAAGTTTCAAGTGATGACCAACTCTGTTATTTCTTAGGACAAATGAAGCCACATCATCATTCTCATTAGGACAAATGATTATTTTTATGTAAGAGCATGTATAGTGATTGTAATCTCCCCCTCACTTTTTTTCATGCATTTCAGATGTACACTTTGTGTGTAAGGGGGCAGGGAGGAATTCAAGAACATAACCCTATAAAAGTACTTTGTTTTGGCCAATTATATGAAAATTTCTTTTCTTTGTGTTAGGTTAAAAAGGGTTCAGAGTACTTTTCCCATCTTATTTAAACTTCAGAAGATTCCCAAGTATCTCATTCTATTACTGCAAAAGTCTACACAAATAAGGTGTTGTACATAAAAATTATTTTATATACAACTTATTCATGTGATAACATATTAACCTTGTTTTTGAAATTTTAACTTAAGTGGATGAAGTCTAACTATATCAAATTTATTTCCCATTCTAATGTAAATTAAGTTGCCTCAGATCTCTTCAGAAAAATTATTGAAATCAAAACTACATTTCCAATTAACTGCACTTTGGTTAATAAATTACAGTATGTATATATGTATGTAAGAATAAGACGTTAAGGATTTAAGACCAGTTTTAAATATTTTAATAACAATGATTAATAAGTTAACTTTTTACAGAGAGAAAAATAATTTTTCTCTTACACCAAAACAATGTTAGAAACGTTGACTGAAAATCATATTTATGAAAACAGTATTTAAAAGCCATTCTAAAACTTTGCTTAAATACTATACCAATGGTTGTCAGCCATAATCCCTATTTTATAAAGTGAAGCTTTGTAAAATTCAAATTTCAACAGCATCTTAACAGAATCAGAAGATTTTATGAAACAATATTTACAGATGTCAAAATCGTATAAGTGTATAAAAATAGAAATTTACTCACATCCACACTAAACAATTTCTTAATGTAAAGACATGTTAAAATTTCAGTGTATTCTCAATCATAATATGGCTTTTGTGATATAAATATTGAGAGTAGCAGAATTAAGGCTAAACATGCAATAAAAACAGGATGTATGCATAATTATTCCAGAGGACTTAAAACTAAATTTCTTTTTAAAATGTTTTAGCTTTAAGTGTATGTTTCTAAACCTCTATAAACAAGAATAACATTCACAGCAATACAGAATGTCTTTTACTCTTACCACATAATATCCTAAAACACACATTTTTTTACATTCTAATATAATACAGTGTTGTCTTTTGATGTTTTAACTCTGAGGATGAGAATTTCTTTATGACCAAGGAACATTACTTCTGCTGTTCTAGATTAAGGAAGTACAGGAGGTCCTAAAGACTTACTCTATCAAGTTTCTTATCCAGAAGAAAAGTAAGGTAGTGGATTTTATAGGCATGAAAAAATCCTCATGTCTTAAAACAAATTTGAGCATTTATTTAATTTATTCACTTTTTTTTGTTGTTTGTGCATTGAAAACCACATTACACGCACTTCAGAAAGTTTCACAAATAGCCATGTAACATGTCAGACACTTCAGATGATGCCGGTCGTTTTATCGGATCTGGATTTGAGCATTTTCTTACAACTTGTCGTAGCTGTAAAAAAAAAAAAAAAAAAAAAAAATTATTTAAATTAAACCTTTAGCAGAATTTTTTTTTATAGAAAAACTTCCACCTGCAGATATGTATTTCTTATTATTGACACTCACTATATCAAACTTATAGTGACAAAGCAACAATTTGTATGGAAGTTATTACAGTGAATTTCCTTTAGAATAGCATTTATTACTCTGGGATGTTGGTCAGGTTTTTTTTTTTTTTTTTTTTGTAATTTATGATAGTTTGCTATAGTGAGTGGACTTATCTAATTAAAACTCTAATGTTTGTGTTATTATCTAAATTTAATACTAAAAATTAAATGCACTTTCATTGTTAACAGGAATCACAAAACATTTCATGAGGTATCTTTATTGTCAGATCCATGAAATCAAAGACACTGCATTTAATCTTGCCAAAACATTGCTCATTAAACTGTGCTTTACTCATGTTTCCCACTTTCCATGCACGCTCAGGTAATAAACTGTTTTTTAGTCCTTGCCTTTTTCACCACCTCTTTATATAGCTTAAAGGAATGATCTCTTGTTCTATCTCACTATTCTACAAAAAAAACTTCCTCACAATTTCAATATCACTACCCTTCTTATCACATCAAACACTGCATAGATCTGACAGCAGCTTCTCAGAACTTTCACATCTGTAGTCTACAATCTTTGATCAAGTGTGTTATTTCTAACCCAGTTCTCAGATCTGTCAATTAAAATTGGTTTGAACACAGTTTTGTATAATTTAGTGTGTTAATTTATTTCAATATAAATTTATTCAGCTGACTTCCTTTACTGTTACTACTAGCTTTGCTAATTCTGTTTATTTCCATATTTAGTGCTGCTGCATAAGGGAGACTCCAAGTCAGTAGTGCTAAACTGTAGGCCAGTGTATATATCAAGTGAAGGTGTTAGAGAGGTTGGTTTGAGGTAGAATATAAATGTGGATTGATGAGAATGAAATGCTTTCGATAGAGAATCATGGGTTGGTTAGCAACTCATGATTCTCTATCTATTTGGATGGAGAGGAGATGCTTATGCAGTGATTTACTTGGATTTTGCTAAAGCATTTGATCGAGTACCATGATAAACTACTGTTGAAATAATCAACAGTTAGGAGGGGTTGGATATCATTTGGTAGCTTGGTTATAAGGCTGGTTGCATACAGAGGTGTAGTGGTCCACAGAAGAAAGGTGATGAGTGGGAATTATATATCAGTGATATAGTTTACAGGGTGAAAGATATTGTTTGCTGATTATGGTAAATTAGGAAGAATAATGTCAAGAAATTCTGATGTGTTGTTACAAGTGGAATTGAATAGGTTGGTGCTTTGGGAGGTTGTCATTTTAATGTTGCTAAGAGGAAAGTTATGTATTTTGGCCAGAGAAGATGGAATGAGGTTTAATATTGGAGGAACTTTGCTTCAGTAGGTGGAGATAATAAAAGAATCTGGTCATCTTGGTGGATAGGGAACTGTGGTTCAGGGGACAAATCACAAAAGTTGTAAGGGTTACTCAAAAAAAAAAAAAACTTCTATAATGTAAAGAACACTGACAGTTCCATCCTATAAGGTGCTAATTAGGCCTCATTTGGATTTCTATGGAGAGAGTGCAGAAACAAATAACCAAGACTGTCTCTGGACTCTAGAATCTTGAGTATGAGAACAGATTGAAGGAATGTGAACTTCGGTGGCAAGTAGGAGGAAGAAGAGGAGTGATATGACTGAGATGTGTAAGCTGGTGAGAGGAGCCTACCCAATAGACAGAGAATTATTGTATAGGATAATGGGTAATGTAAGAACCATAGAGGTCATCCCTGAAGGCTATACAAGGATCATGTGAAGAAAGAGGGGGAAAAGATTTTTGCTTGATGGGTGAATGAGTGGAATGCATTACCAGAAGGTGATGAGTGCTCCAACATTAAATATGTTCAAAGGAGGGTATGATAGTTGTGATCTGTGAGTATTCAACCTCCCATGATGAGTTCTTTGGACTCCATGGAGGCTTGGAAGTAATATACTGGCCATATTTGAGATAAAAGCATTATCCAAACCAGATGTGTATACACAGACCGTGATTATTAATCATATTTTGGTTTAATAAAAGAAACATATCTAGCATAATAAATTGCCTTGTCACTGAAGCAACTCCATGGGAATGAAAACATGCATGTAGGAAGACGAAGTACTTCATGATGTGCAGTGGACACAAAATACTCTGTCTTCCTACAGGAAGTAGGAAGTACACCATGAAGTAATCTTTGGTCATCTCTAACTAGCCTGTCATCTTTACCACCACACCAAACTATAGACCAACATACGTTGGCCTATAGTTTGATAGCAATGACCTGGATTCTCCTTTAAGGTGCCCTATATTATTCTCCTTCCCATTGTTTTGAGACTGTTCCTGATGCAAGAGTTGTTGAATAACCAAACCAAGTCAAACATGTTGCTCCTCGACGTGTTCCCTTAATATTTAGTAATATCCCAATTAACTCAATACAACAATTTCATCTGCCCCTTATTTCTGATACATCTGGCATTCATTTCTGGCTCTATAACCTGGGATGCCTCTCAAATTACTTCTTCACACCAAACCTCGGCTTCCCCCACCTAGCCTGTATTTTTCCATTATCAAGTACTCTCTTGCATTGTAGGCTATCACACTTATTTACATAAGTAGGGTGGATACTGAAAACAGTAAATCTTATGCTCGATTCCAGCTTCTCCCTCCTCGTCAATCTTGCATTCTAATTCTTCTCATTCATGCCACTGGTCTTATCCTACTCTGCCTATCTATTCATAACTACTACTTTTGTCTCACTCTCCTGAATCCCTCTTATTTCTTCTGATCTCTCTCTCTCTCTCCTTGCAACAGCTTCTCCAACTGGCAAGAAGCTTTGCTTCATGCCAATGTGATAGCCTGCTCACTCATCATCAGCAGTTCATTAAAGACTACTTTAATGAACTGCTCAGTAAATGCCTCTATTATCCTCCTCAGTGTTTTTCATTCTCCCATTATCACTGATCAGCATCATCCTCCATGATCATTCTTCCTTCTACTGGCCCCATATCAAGAAATTCCTTAGGATTTTTTAGCATCATTTGCTAATCTGCTGCTCATATCACATTTTGTTACCCTTAAATTATATGCCTATAGTCATTCTAGTCTGAGCTTTTTGCACAAATAATTAATGTGATTTTTATATAAAGTAAAATATAATTTTCATACAGAAATATAAATGGAAGGATGAACAGTTTTTAAGTCATTTTCACATGAAGGAACAGGCTATAAAAATGCTTCATCCATGAATTAAAAGATTATGCCTATTCTCTGAATGATTAGAAAGATTAATATTAAGAGTACCTGACTATTAGCAAACATCACTGTAAAACAAACTGCTGAAGAAAAGTACCAACACCATGATTGTGTATGAACAATACTATGCTAAAAGAAATTTTTGCTATGGCAAACTATCCATTATAACAATTCCCATAGTGTGGTGAGAATTGCTTGCAGAAATATTCATCCATCTTAGAAAATATAAGATTAGTAGTTCAATTACTATTTTTGATGTTGCATCTCGTTATTTAATTTTGAAACTATCACTAAGTTTTGTTCAAGAAGTCGTTTGAACTGGATAATACTGGTAATGTCATTCTTGAGGAAGTGCAGTTGTGGTAGCAATTAATAAAAAATTGTTTCTGACAGAGTGGAACTGTGACTAAGCATAGCGATCTCAAGTATAAGAGACTTTACTATACTACAATATGTCATAATCAAGGTTTAGTGCATATAAGGCTAAACATTTAGAAATCTCTCTCTATATATAGCAGTATTAGAGGATACTATAATATAAGGAGTATGGAAATATTAATTATAATTCTAGTATTTAGATTTATTTAGATAACTACAGTAAATCTTATACAATTGTAAAGAGAAAGAATGTTATAGCTCAAAGGAAAATTAGAACCTCACATAGAGTAACCTAGAATAATTATGTAAAAGAACTTGAAATCAAGTTGGAACATAATCATTATACTGAAGTAGCTAAATAAAGAAATTAAAGAACAACATAATAGAATGCTTATGCAAATTTACAAGAAAAATAATAATAACAGAGTAAGAAACTATAACACTAGAATTAACTTATTCTAATGAAAAATAAACACCTGAAAATTATATAAATATGGAATTATTTAATTATGCTGACTTGAAATTGTTACATTACCTATTTTCAAGAAGTGAAGGGGGTAAATCAAAATGTGTCAGATTATAAAAGAACAAGTATCAGCCTCTGGATCCAAAATATATATACAGACAGAAATATGGAAAAGAAATTTAAACACCTATATAGGGGAAAAAAATCAAAGAGAAGATTCTGGTAGATAGTTATGAGTAATAACCAATAATATAAGCCTAATATTTTTTTAGGAAATAACGTATACCAAAATATTAATTAATACTTTCCTATATGTTGGCAATGTTACAGTGCTTTATATTTATTTACCTTTTGTGCTCCTCGATGCACTAACACTGGGCAAATGAAGACAGGCATGGGCCTAGTGGACTAAATTAGGTAGTCGGGGCAGTTGGACTGAGAATCTTAGGATGAATGCTTCCCAATTTTGGACAGTCTGATGCACCCAAATTTGTTGAGGTCAGATTTGAGAAATAGCCTTTCATATTTGTATTTGTTGCAATATAATAGAGGAGCCTTCTTCCAGCATATCCTGTGGTGGGTATCCAAAGCATGATAAGCAAGTCCTGAGTGGACATACTAGTCGAACCAGGTGTAGTCCTTTTGTTCAGAAATTCTGATACAAACTTTTTTTTTTCTAAGGCTAAACAGGCTGTCTTGCCTGTTTAGCCTTAGAATAGTTTGTAACTGCATGGGACCTAATAGGTTTAGGGAATGTGACTGGTCTTTGGTGGAGTGCATAAGAGATGCCAATTTCTTGTGGTCTAAGTGATTGTAAGTAAGGTTGTATTTCCTTTGAATTTTTGTCTCTTTTTTGGATGTGCCCTAGATACATGGAATAGTGATAGATCTTGAATCATCTCTGCTCTGAAGGGGGGGAGGGGGTTACAGGGTTTAATATTTTTGGGGAGGGGGTTTGCTAAGAAAGTGTTAAGGATATGTTAAGGATATAGTCTAGTTCAGTAGTTAGGGTACTTATCAGAACAGATGAATGTTGCCTGTTATATAGGGTTTTTTATAATCCCATATTGTTTGGGGGGGGGATGTGACTGCTGGCGAATATCTACCTGTGTGTGTAGATTTTCTGTAAATGGAGAATGTCTGGATCCGTCAAGCTAGTGTGTAATTAGAGTGTCTAGAAATGGAAGGCTCGTTTTCCTTTTCTAGGGTAAACTGGGTCCTGGGATATTGATTGTTTAGATATACTAAGAAATTTTAGAGCATATTGAAGCCATGTCACCAAATGGAGAACACATCTGCATATTAAAACCCTGTAACTGCAACCCCCCTTCAGAGCAGAGATTACTCAAGATCCATTACTATTCCATATATCTAGGGCACATCCAAAAAAGAGACAAAAATCCTAAGGAAATACAAACTTACAACCACTTAGACCACATAAGAAATTGTCATCTCTTATCTGCTCCTAGTAGATCTAGGGAACTATCAGGTCCCTTGCAGTTGCAAACTACAGCCAAACAAGGTAGGACAGCCACTATCAGAATTTCTGAACACAACTACATCTAAACCTTCAATACAGCCACTCAGGATGTCCAAAGTAAAGCACACAATGCTTTGAACATCCACCACTGGATAAGCTGGAGAAGGCCATACTGTTACGCTACAGCAAATACAAATAGGAAAATGCTATTCTTCGAATCTGCCTCATCCCTGGAAAAACTTTCCAAACCTCAACAAATTTATGTGCGTGAGACTGCCCAAAGGCCAAGACTACCCTATTTAACCTACTAAGGGATGCCATTTAGGACTCTATGCCTGATTTTGGGGGCCTGTCTTCATTTGCCCAGTGTGTTAGTGCCTGCGTGCACATAGTTTTTTGTCATCCTTAATGAGGGCAATGTACATTGCCAAAATATAGGAAAGTATTAATATATACTGAAATATTAATTCTGAAAACTTTATTTCCTAAAAATATTAGTTATCTATGAGAAGAATAAAATGAATATAGAAAAGGTGAATGATGTATTAAACAGAATTTAACTTATTCATATTCTGTTCAAAGATTATGAAATCCTTTTCAACTAATTTTTCAAAATTGAACTTCTTCTACAGCTAATAAAAAGAAATGGCAATTTATAAAAAATATAATATAAAACCATAACAGTAAAAACCAGTGATACATCACAAATGGATATAAAAAAATGCAAGGCAGGAATGTAACTTGTTTCCAGTCTTTATTTTATTTATATACACACACACAAAACACCATTTTTCCCTGGTATGTTAAGTTCACTGGCTTGTCATAGCCAAGTAACTTGCTTCCTTTGAACCCTAATTAATGTTCTGATAGTGGTTAATCCTATATGGATGGCTGTCAATTGTATGTAGCCTTTTGGCCAGTTTCTGTGGAATGTAAAACCTTGCCACCTTCGTACAAGACTGATTTTTTATTTTTTTTTTCCCTCAAGTTAGTCCAGATGAAGATCGTTCATGTCTTCCATGGAATTTCAACCAAGGTCTTTCTACCAAAGAGCACTGTCAAAAGTGATTCGTCTATAGAGGCTCATTTATTTAAAGATTAGCAACAAGTAAATAGTACAGGAGTACAGTTAGAATGAAGGTGATGACCTAGACAAATTGCTATCAAATATAGCCTGAGAATGTCATCCAATGAAACAAAACTTATAATATTTAAAGTAAAGGGACCCAATGAGAAGTACAGATAGCTCTAAATAATAGTTACTTTTTAACCTGTTATGATGATAATGAAAAATAGACTCAAAACATAAGTTACTAAAATTAGTGGCACAATTAATATTTTAAAGCCAAATTTAATTCAAAGAATCTTAAGAACATTCAGTGTTTTAGCTAAACACGTTATGTTGAAGTGAAACATGGGCACAGCCCTGAAAAGAAATAGATTAGTGAAGAATACCATTGGAAAAAAAATTTGAGAATAGCCAAATAAATATGCTTAAATGTGTATAAGGAAGGAAACAAATTGTACACAAACTACAAAAGAAATTACCTTACAAATTACATAAGTATTAAAAAAACTAAATTATTTCCACCTACAAGAAATTGCCATATGAGACAAGGGCTTAGCAAGAAGCCATTTGTGGATGTTTTGGAAGAGCTAGTGGTTGTAGTCTTTGGGAAATAATTCATGGGGGGGGGGGAAGGCTCTTTTGGAGAACAAACAAAAAAGATATGTGGGAGTAGCATGTTCGGTGAATTAGTAGTTGAACAAGTAAACAGATGATGGGCAGCTGTTGCTCATATTACTTTAGGTTTAGCAGTTTAGGAAGAATGGCAGATGCTAGTTCTGCTGAACAGTTTTCAGGGCACAAATTTGTAGAAAAGTGCAATGCAGAAGCTGTGAGTAAAACAGTGATTGGAGAGATTCTGAGAGAGAGAGAAAGAGGAACATCAATTAGTTGATTATTTTTTTGTGCATTACCCCAAACATGAGAGCAGTATTATTATTATTATCACGAGCAACTCCAAGGAGTCGACAGACTCATCGAGGGAGGCCCTAACATCATGTCAAGAACAACTATTCAACATTCACACAGTATCTATCATACCTCGCCTTGAACTCATTCACAGTCGTGGCACCCACAACAGACTCTGGCAGCTTATTCCACTCATTCACCACTCTCCAAGCAAAAAACCTAGCTCTAACACCCTTGCTAACCACATTCTTGCCCAGCTTCCATGTATGGCCCCTAGTCCTCCCACCACCACCAGTCCTATTCTCAAAAATATCTTCTGAATTAATCTTATAGAAACCCTTCAGTAATTTGAATGTCTCAATCATATCACCCCTTTTCTGCCTATCAACCAATTTCTGCAACCCACAAATCTTCAACCTGTTCTCATAAGGTTCATTCCATAGACCTGCTATCATCTTGGTCACTTGTCTCTGGACCCCATCAAGAAGAAACCCTGGCACCCATATCTGGGCACAGTAGTCTAGATGGGGTCTTATCAAGGCTCGGTACAGAGGAACAATAACTTATTTGTCTCTGCTTGTTAAATTATTTTTCAGCAACCAAGTGATTGGATGAGCTGATTTAGCCACTTTTGCGATGTGCCCCCTATCCACCGACACTCCCAAATCCCTGGCCTCATCAATCTCCTGGAGTACGGTTCCACCAATGTGGTATACTGCTGCTAATCTTTTCACCCCAAAATGCATAACCTTACACTTTGCCACATTAAATTGACATCCATTTTCCTTAGCCCAGTCCTCCAAATCATCTTGCAAAATGTTGACATCCTGTGCACTCACTATTGCTCTACCCAACTTTGCATCATCAGCAAACAAGTGAACACTTCCTCTCAGATCCTTTCCTATATTGTTAATGAAAAAATTGCAAAGTAGTGGTCCAAGAACAGAACCCTGCAGCACACCACTAGTATTCTAAGGATGAATTGATTTTTATCCCTTATCTGAACAGATTTAAAGTTAAATGAAAAAAGAAGTGCTATAGAAGATGACAAGTTTGTGCCAACAAAGGTCAGATTTTTTTATTTGATTTTTATGGTGCAATGACATCAAAGGTCATACTGTGCCAGAACATGGATCGGAGAAGTACATATAGTAAGTGGTTAGTAGGACAATCACAAACATCCATGCCCTTGGCAGGATTTGAAACTACAGCCTCTTGGCTGGAGAATGGATATGCTAATCACTCGGCCAGTCATTCTGGCCAAAGGTCAGAGGCAACATCAGTCTAATAAGAGTGACTTGATCTTGGCTGTTGAAATGAATATTATCAAAGTTAAAGGGAGAGTTAAAGTTGTTTTTGCAAAAAAGTTTCAAAAGGTGACTAGGCTGTTATTTCATTAAAGGATGGCATGAAGATCAGTATTTCAGCCATTGGTTGTAGATAACCATGAAGACTGGGATGTTTGAGACTACAAGGCATGAATAGAAAGGAGAGCACTTCCATCCAGCATTATGTGCATGAATGACCTGAGAGAAAACTGGTCATTCAATGAAAGGTGGAAGTCAAACCAGACGATGGTAATTTATTGAAAAGCTCTCCAATAGCATATCATACCTTCAATAAAAATCAGGTGTCATCTTCAAATGTAAGGGTCCAGGGTGAGACGTAGACAGGAATAGCTGCTATATTTCTGGAATGGGAAAACTCATTCCATATTTGTGGTCACTGATTAGCTAGTATTTTGTCAAGTGATAGACTTGACCATTGATGACCTTCTCTACCACTTGACTGAACAATACAGGAGTAATAGGTTTGATGATAGAACATTTATCTCCTTTCTGATGCGAAATATCTTTACCCCCCCCACAAGGTAACTACACAGAATCAGGTTAAAGAAGTAATTACAGCTGCAATAGTGCATCCTAATCTCTGCCTGCTACAGTTTCATAAAATGGTTAACTGGCATTATTTCATCTTGAGTTCTACTGGACTGATTTGAAAAATTCGAAGTGTAGTGATGAATGAAAGACATCCTGGATCAGAAAAACTTAAGAGTATAAGTTGTTACTTGTACTCGACTGAGAATTCCAGAAAACCATGCGACTTAGTCATATGACTAATACTACCTCCACTGCTATTATCATACTGGACTAAGCAGACAAAACACCATGTACATAAACCAGAAAATTTCATTAAAAAAAAAAAGAGAAAGCAACAGTGTTAAGAGAAAATACTTAAGAAAAATAAATACAAAATAACTGAAATCACATAAAATAGACAAACATACTTTCTTTGATTTCTTCCTGTAAATTCATTAATTTGACATGAAAATCAAAATCCAAATCATTTAAGTTCATGACCATCAAGTTATTGTTTGCAAATATTCAGTACATCAAAATGTGATTAATGCAGAAAAATATCAATTACTTCAATTTCTGTTCCTCATTTGAACCACCATCATTCACTTGTGACTTGCCATTGACACATTCTCTTATTCTTAGCATTTCCTACATAACCTTCAGTAATAAAAACATGCAAGGAGAAAAAAAAATTTTTTTATTATTATTATTATCCAGGCCTCCATGGAGTCAAAAGACTCATCGTGGGAGAGGTTGTTTTTAGGAAATACAAAGTCTATCATACCACTCCTTGAACCCATTAACCATCCCCACTCCAACCACTCTCTCAGGCAATGCATTCCAAGGTTCAACCACCCTCCATGCAAAGAAACCACTCCTCATCCTCTTGCGCACAGTCTCTTTTTGCAACTCTTCATAACTGTAGCATAATATGTTAAATAATCAGTGAATGTTCCATTGGATTAACTGTATAATTATTGCATGATTATAAGGACAAGATAAGCACAAAAACAGTACACATGTTATAGCAATCTCATGAAATGTATTATTCTGTGTGATGCCCAACAATCAATGGAGACATTGTTCCTTATCTTTAGCTATTGTGTCCTCTCCTCCTCCAACCCACACATACTGTCACCATTCAGGAAAGTAATGAAGTAACATGAAGAGAATAACTTTCACTTTGATGGAAAAGGTCACAATGTCTATCGACAGTATCACTGTGCATGTAGCCTTAAAAATTTTGATCTCCAAGAACATGCTGCTATTGTACAAAGCTGCACAGAAATACAGAATCTTTAAATATGTTCAAAAACTTATAGATGAAATCAAAATGACAGAAAATGCTAAGCTGTTATCTCAAGAAGTCAGTGTGACATGTTCACCATTATAACTTTGGTGAGAAGGATACGTATTTAATAGATCTTTGTTTGTCAACTTTCCTCAGTATATGCCATTCCCATCTACAAATTTATTAATAGACATTCTATAAATCTGTGTACAGGCTTAAGTGTGTTGGTTTGGATTTATGGCATTTCAGGCTACGAGGCCAGTATATTAAATGTGCAACTGATATCATTCAGTTCAGAACACACATGCAATGAATGGACATGGTATGTCCATTAATTGCATGTTCTTTTCAGCCAAAAGGCATCATCAAAACCAACTGAGCTATGGAAGCTCCAGGCTTAAGTACTATAAGCTCAGTAAACTGATGCATCAGTCTAACATTGTTTTCTCCACTGTGTTAATGAAAATTAGTGATTGATCAAAGTTAGATGATTAGAAAAGGACTGACTGACGATCACATTTCGTGACCAAAGAAGCTGATAGTCTTATACTGTTAGGATAAAGTCAGTTTCTTGTCATTCCTTAAATTGCTATAATAATTCAGTGCTTAACTTGTCAGAAGACAAGTTAACTTTGGCTGCTCAATATATCTATCAAGTGAAAAAATGCTGAGTAAAACGTCCACAGGAGACAAAAAAGCACATAAAACATTTGTTTTAGACACTAGAAAGTTCTATCTTATGAATGCCTGGGTTGTCGTCAAACCATATCTTATCGCCATGAATTTAGAGGTTTCTGATGGATTAACAAATAGAGCTATGGGTCAACTGGCAAGCATTGAATTTGAAGAATGCACATCCAACATTAAATTACTTTACACCTGATTACATAACATTGGGATGTCCTTATTCTGATTAGATTCAACATAACTAGTGTTTTTGAATAACAATGATGTCAGCTAAACAATCACTTCGCTCTCAGCTTGCAGCATAACCATTCATAAATCTCACAGAGGACATTTCAGTTCGGTTGTGTATAAATATGAAAACAACACAGTCATTGGTTTACATTACTCGTCCAGAGTAAGTCCATTTATATCAGTTACTCTACATCATCTCATCTCTACTACTGAGAAGACTTTTCACCCACAGATTGAGGAATGTGTAATCTATATGCCTTTTCAAAAGGAGTTTGAAAGGTTAGCGAGTAACCCATTGGAAACCATACATGACTTTATGCGAGTCTGTAAAAGACAGAAAAGGCTTATTATTATTAGACAACTCCAGGGAGTCCAAAGACTCATCGAGGGAGGGCACCTTCTCTACAACTCTGTCTCCATCACTCAATCCACCAACTGACCACAACTACATCAACAGCATCTACCACCACCACTAGTATTTCCACAGACAATCACAAACATCCATGCCCACGGCAGGATTCGAACCCATATCCTTTTGGCTGGAGAGCGGATACGCTAACAACTCGGCCAGCCAATCTGGCATTCCATTCTTTCTCGTAATTGTCAGTCTTCTAGCTCATTCTGAAGATCTCAGAATGCAGTAGAATCTGTATGAAGACAAGCAGTACCTCTCCTGCTTGCAACACCGTATGGGTGAACATATCAAGCACGAGGAGGGATTAAAGTGGAGTTCCCTCTGCAAGAAATTCCAAAATGTAGACTTTAAGAATTATGTAGTACAACCATGGAGCTGTTGTACGATAGTAAGTTATTTTTCATAAGCCCTATCCATGGCTGAAATCAGATTATCAACAAACCTGTGGAGTTGCAGTATACCAAAACAACAATGCACATGTTATTGTGCCCATCTTATTATATAATGAGAATGTTCATAGGCCTGATGCCAGCAAGAAAGTTGTGCTGCTGAATGTCTTTTGCCTAACTATTCTAACAGTTTTATACATTTCTCGCAACAACTGACTGAAAATAAAGATTTTACTCCATTCTTCCGCCTTATATCACTTCACAGGCCTATGCTGCTGATGAAAAATTATCACATACCAATGATTTTAAATGGCAACTTCAAGGTCTTTTCATGGTCCTATTTTCCAGGCCTTTTGAGTTTTTGAAAGGAATGTCTGATGTCACTGTGAACACCAATTTTGCTATAGTAACGATAAGCAGTACTTCTACAGATGCAGCTTTCCAGTAGAGATTACATAATTTGCAATCAAGTCTATATCCCATATTTTAGTTTCCACAAATCAATTGTATCTTGTATTCCTGAAGTTGAAAGCTAATGTTAGAGAGGGAAGAGAAATATCATCCAGGTTAGATGCTATGTGTGTGTGTGTGTGGGGGGGGTATGGTGTTCAAGATTCCTCTGATGGCTTCAATAGGAATGCAAATGCATGCGTCCTGGTATAGTTGATTTGCCTTCGTCATCTATGTAAGAGGAAGAATAATGCCAGCAGATTGGCTTTGTCTTCAGTGTTGCAATAATGCCTGGTTAATAATAAAGGTTAGAGAGATGGGCAAAAACAGCCATTGCAAAGGACCAGAAGGCATAACTTATTTATGAACGAAGCCATTTGTCTGCATTTTTGCTCTTTGATTTGTTAAATGGTTGTTTTACAATTGAGAAATTTATTATGATGATTCAAGCCTCCATGGAATCGCAAGACTCATCGTGGGAGACCCAGCCTAGAAAACGCAGTCTATCATACCACTTCTTGAACCCACTGACTGTTCATGCTCTCACCGCTATATCAGACAATGCATTCTATGGTTCAATCCCTCCACACAAAGAAACCATTTCCTTTCCCTCTTGCTCACAACCTCATTTTGTAACTTTCACAGATGGTTCCCCCCCCTTGTCCTCACTCCTTCCCCAACAAACAAAAGATCATCTCAGTGTCAACCCTGTAACTACCATTCAACAATGGTAAATGATCCTGCATGCTGTAAATGATTCCCCACTCATTTCTTCAAGATCTTAATAACTATTGATGAAATACAAACTGGTCTATAGTTTGACACTTCCAGTCTGCTACCACCTGTAGCAGACTTGAAGCAGACACTTCCAGTCTGCAATGGTTTAAACGTCTCAATCATATCATCTCTCCTATCAAACGCTGCAGTCCACATTCCCTCAGCCTGTCCTCATAACTAATATTGTACGGTCCTGAAACCACAGTTAATTTATCCCCTTCAAATCCTGGGGACACCAAATTTGAGTAAAATTAGTCTAGTGCAGTCTGATGAGGACTTTATAAAATGGAATGACAACTCTTTTCTCTGCAGGTCTGTGTCCTCAGTATTGCAGCAACCAAGAGGATTGCTGCAATACCTTTACAATATGTTCTCTGAATTTCAGGCTTCTATTAATCATCACCCCGAGATCCTTTGCCTTCCTCCAGTACAGTTCCTCCAACAGAGTATGCAGCCTCCTGCCAATGTATCCCACACCTCAAGACTTTACATTTAGCTGCATTAAACAAACTACCATTCTGTCCAGTTTATTTGAATTCTTTTGCAGGGCTCCCACATCTGCACTATTACTAATAACCCTTCCCAGCTCCACATCTGCAAATAGCTGAATATCCTCCTACATTATATTGACAATGTCATCGACAAAGGTTAAACAATACAGGTTCCAGTACTGAGCCCTGTGGGACTCCCACTTGTAACCTTCTGCTTCCTTAATACTGCTCCCCCCATACACAACCGATATCTCAGACCAATCCTGAATCCACTTCACTAACCTGACATCTAAACCCATGTGCTGCAATGTAAATATCAGCTTATCATGTGGTATTCTGTGAAATGCCTTTGTAAAATCCAAATAAATGGCAGAATATGCCTTTCCCTCATCAACTGCTCTTGTCACTTTATTATAAAAGATAATCATATTACTAAAGCAAGAGTGCCTCTTCACAAATCCATGTTGACTCTCACAGATGACATTACCCGCATTTGACCAATGCTGTAAATGATCCTGCACTAATTTCTCCAACATTTTAACAACTATTGATGAAATACAATCTGGTCTATAGTTTGACACTTCCAGTCTGCTACCACCCTTATGCAATGGCACGATCTTAGCCTCCTTCCATTGCTTGGTCACCTTTTCAATGCCCAGACTTTCATTGAAAAGCCAGGGCAAAGGAGCCATCAGTTCTTCAGCACATTCTCTCAAAACGTGGGAGATTCCATCCAGTCCAGCTGCTTTTTTGACATCCGGAGTACTCGGTATTTGAAACACATGCTTCTCTTGCACTTCTAAGCCTTAAATTCCTTAGGATTTTCTTTTGCTCTGAGATCAAATCTCTTCTCATATTCCAGTTATGCCTTACCATACTAGTTACTCTCCTGGCCTGAGTCTTATATTCTTCATGCATCTTTTCTCCACCCCTTTCCTTATATCTCTTCCATAACTTTTTTTTTTACTTGCAGTTCCTGTTTGATATTGTTTGTCATTCTCTTTTTCACTCTCAGTATACATCTTGCTATTACTGCTAAATAGATAATCCTTCACAAGTTCCCAAGCACTAATGGTATCTCACCCTTCCAATTCTTCCCTTCATGGAACTTCCCCAAGTTCATAAGTTGATTTAAGACTATTATAATTACCTGCCTTATAATTCCACATACATTCTTTCTCTTTGATACTCCTCATGTCTATTCATCTTCCAAGTCAAAACCACACGGTCACACTCCCCAACCAGAGGCAGAGATATCATCTCAGTGCCAGCCTGGTTGGCTGAGTGGTTAACGTATCCTCTCTCCAGGCAAAAGGCTGTGGGTTTGGATCCTGCTGTGGGCATGGATATTTGTGATTCTGTGAAAATACTAGTGGTGGTCAGCGGTAGATGCTGTTGTTGTGGATGATGAAAGAGCGTTTCGTTGTAGTTGGATTGAGTTGTGGAGTAGGTGCCTTCCCCCTCGATGAGTCTTTGGACTCCCTGGAGGTGTCATGTAATAATAATAATCACCTCTTCCGATACTATAACTAAATCCAAAACTCTCTACCACTTGTTGCCTAAGACATTTGTTTCTCAAGAATTCTAGAAATTCCATTCCCTTATTACATGCAGTTTCCTCTTCCCAATCTATACTGCTATAGTTAAAATCTCCCGTAACAAATCATTCTTCTTGCACTTGCCAAGCTTAACTGCCTAAACATCTCTTGCTTCTCACCCTCTATGCTCACTGGCTTGTAGCAACACCCCAATAAATATCCTGTCCCCCCCTCTACCTCACACCATATGCTTTCAAAACCATTAGTGCCACTGCCCTCCAAATTCTCCACTTTAAGAGGACATAAGTCATCACTTATCATAAGCAGTACTTCACCACTGCCTTTTCCCTTCCTATCCTATTGAAAAATGCTGTACCCTTCTACTTCTATTCCTGTTGGTATATCATCTTCCATCAACCACAGCTCAGAGATTCCAGCAATCTTTGGACAGGCTGATGCTATCAATGTCACCAATTCATCTCCTTTATTCTGGATATTCCTGGCAGTAAAAAGAATAAAAATGTCACTGTTTCTATGCCTATTGTTATCCCCTCCACTGGACTCAGCGTTACCTGATGTATCCCCCCTTCTACCAAGCACCTATCCCTCAAGAGGCTACCCCTGCTACCATCCACCCTGATAATTCTGGTTTCCCTGCATTGATATACTGACTCGTTTAAAGAACAGAATTGTCTCCAGATGTCTACATCCTTCTTCATTCAAATGAAAGACATCTCTTGCACACAGTCTTTTCTGTCCTCGAATGCCTTCCAAGCATCCATGTATTCTAAGCCTCTCTTCAGACACATTCTAGTTATTATACTATTCATTACTGATGCTCTTCTCCACACCTCTGAATTATCATACCTGGGCAACACACACAGATGCCATCTTCCCTCTTTCAGTCTTCTTTCATACAACCTTAAAATGATTATTAGAGAGAAGATTATTAAATGATAATAAAGCTGGAATCCCTCTCTTTTCCTGGACTGCTGCTTGGATATTAGACAAATATTCCAGATGCAGTGGGAATTTTAAAGCCCACATTCTAATGGTTAATATTTGTAACATGACACGGTATCTGGATCTGTAAAGCATAAATTAGTCTGAACACAAAACGTTGGAGAAGTCAGGAATCTTCCCACTCAGCATTATAATGCTGAGTGGGAAGATTAAATGGTTTCACTTCCATTGACAAGGAATGCAAGACCACACAAAGGCACAGTTACCACTCTTATCATCATCATCATCAAATTCCTGCCATGTACCCTCAAGGGGTGTACAGGATATGACAGTACTACATGAAAAAATTACATCATTACTAACTTCCTATCTACAATTTTCCTCCAAATCGGTCTGTTACTTGTCAAGACTCCAACATTATCAGATCTTATATTTCTATTGTCTAAGGCACTTTGTACCATATCAATCCACCTATATCTTGGTCTTCCTCTGGGTCGTTTTCCTGCCAACCTGGCAGAGAACACTTATTTTGCTAATCTTTCCTCTCCCATTCTATTTAAGTGACCATACCATCTGAGATTAGCTCTGCTAACGCATTCCTGGATGCTGACAATGTCAAGTTCTTTCCTAATATCCTCATTTTTAATATGATATTGCCATTGATGCCATCTGTTCACGCCTCTAATCTTTCTCAGGACTCTCATATCTGCGGTCTCTAGTCTTTGGTCAAGTGTTTTACTTCTGACCCAGCTCTCAGATCCATAAGTTAAAATTGGTTTGAACACAGTCTTGTATACAGCTAATTTAGTGTTCCGACTAATTTCTTTCTTATTCCATATGAATTTATTCAATTGACTTCCCACGATATCAGCTTTGCTGATTCTGTTGTCTATTTCTATATTTAGTTTACCATCTTCAGTAAAAATTGTGCCTAAGTAGCTGAAATGTTTTACTTGTTCCACAGGTTCTCCATTCACAACACAGTTGACATTTTCAATGATTCTGCCTATTTTCATTGTCTTTGTCTTTTTATTGCTGACCTTCATACCATATCTATTACAACAGCTATTCAATTTAGTCAGAGAATCTTGCAGACTTGTAGCGGATTTATTTAGAAGTATAACATCATCCGCATAAAGCAAAGAGCTGACATTAACATCTCCAATTTTGATATCAGGTTTAATACCACACTTCTACAATAAGAGTTACCACTCTTATTGTAGAAGAAATCTAATTTGGGCAGTTAAGGTGGACTGTGTTGATGTAGCTGCAATTTGAGGTTCAGTCAAAAATTGCAACTGGTAGAGCACATCATTTAAGTCAGGGCTCTCCAACCTTAAGTAATCTGAGGGCCGCATTAAAAAAAAAAAAAAAGATTTATTCGAAGGCTGCATCCAGAATAATAAATACAGTACATATATATACGTTGGAACAAAACAGTGCAAGAACGCTTCTTTGATGCATCTAATATTTGGAAAACGTGTATATAGTGATGTAAAAACACCAAACAAAATCACACACAGAGATTATCGATTAGTGATAGAATTAAAATATCTAATATGCATTAGATTCAAATTGTTATTTTATTTTTGCACTCGTGAAAATCAAAACCTACAGGCAAGCTGCACAAAATATCAGCGTGGGTCGCATCCATGTTTCGTACAGCCCTGATTTAAGTTATGTCACAGATGTTGGTGAAGCAAACAGAGAAGAAGAAATTTCTTGGATTTTCCTTTTTAATTTATTTTAACCGCAGTGGCATATTTGTATGTACTTGTCATGGTGATGTTTCAGAGGCGACAAAAATAAAGCACAAGGAAGACACAGTGAGAGGAGATACTTTTAGAGATGTTATCTATACAGAGGGCACCCAGTCTCCATGCCATAACCCAGCCTAGATAGCATTCCTAACACTATACAGCCTCTCCCACAGAGATGATCTGAGTGCAGATAGCAACAGGATTATGCACTAGCTGATAGGGAAGGCCACACAACAAGCTATCAGGTTCAATCTTGTGCACTATGTGAAGTATAACCATTTTACTTTCAAAAATGGTATCATTTACACTGCATGTGTGGAGAGGCTGAGGATAGCCAGAATTCCTGCTCCAGGAACCAAAACATAGCATATGCTGCTTCAGGCCTTCAATAAGCAAAGGTAATGGTGGTCCTCTAACACATGAGATCCACCAATGAATTCAACAGTAGAAGACTTGATTTATTGGAGGTCTTAAGTGGCTTGAGAAAGTTCCATGTTTGGTCTCTAGAACAGGGTTGCCAGATTATGTAGATAAATAAAAAGTAATTAAAAGAAATCCCTAGCCCACCCATGATACTAATGTATTATGGGTTTAGGGCTTTTTATGGATGGAAGTTACTTAAATTTTGAGATCCATGCAGAAATACTCTATTCTTGGGTGCACATAGGGATCCAGGGGAACCACTTATTTCAGTTACACTACAGTACATTTTAATTCTGCTAATGCGATGGTTTAAAAAGATTATTACATGGGTATCTTCATGGAGTCAAGACATTGCAGGAGACCTACACTAACCATTATTCCCACAATACATCCTTTAGCTTATTCACTGTTCAGGTACTCAACTACCTCTAGAATCCATCCACTCATTCATCGCTCTCCAAGCAAAGAATCTAGTACACACACCTTTACTAATTACTCTTACACAATGATGTCCAAGGATTAACCTTAGTTGTTTTCTCTCTCTCTATCATGTATTGAAAAATTTCTTTTGCATCATTTTTAGTAACTTATAAGTTTCTTATGTATCCTCTTGTCTGCCTCTCAACTAAACTCTGCAACCCACACATTTCTGGTCTGTTCACATAGTGCATTCCACAAGCCTGTCACTTGTCTCTGAATTCTCTCCACTACCTCCAAGAAACCCAGGTGACCAAACCTGCACAGTAATCAAAATGTGGCTGAATCATAGCCTTATGAAGAAAGATAATAACCTCCCTATTTTTACTTGTCAGTATGTTCAACATTGCTTGCTCTCCATTCTCAGTTTATTCCTGTGGAAGGTGCTGAATTCCAGCTGTATGATACACCCTCACAAAGTAATCATTTCCTAATTTAACTATTTCTTCTGCTTCCGTTCCTGCCCTGCTGCCTACATTCATTATACTTCCATAATCATTCTTCCTTTTGCATACTGCCTTCGTTATTATGTTGGTCGCCTTTCTTATCTGCCTTTTACTGCTCATGAGCTTATGATCATATGTTTCCCTCCTTAATTATTATTATTTATTCTCCTGACCCTAGATATGCAGTCTGATAACATTTTCCTTAAATGCTGACCATTGCCATGCATTGCTAACTAATATTCTTCATTGGCAGTTTCTTAAGCCATGACTCTGCTCTGTAGTTCCACATACAACTTTTCTTAAATGAAGTGTGTATGCTTAGCTGCTTTCTAGATCAAGATTCATTAGGGGGAGAGAAAGAGAGAGATCATCTAATACAAAATAGTTATTTCAGTTATGGAAAATCCTGTGATTCTATCATCAAATCCAGTACTCTTAAATCCTGAGTCATCTCTTTCATCATGCTTTAGGTAATTACTGTACATCTTACTAGCTTCAAACTCCATTTCTTTCCTCCATTGTGTCCTTTCCTCTTCATCTGGGATACAGTTGTCAAGTCTTTCCATAACAATTACTTGTCCTGTGTTCAGGACAAGTAATTGTTATGGAATTGCCTAAAGCAACAACTGTGATCTTGTTGTTGTTGTTTTTATATTACACTATATAGTTTCAAATACACTACTCCTCTTGAACCTACTTTCCTATAAAATCCCTAGCCTTGTTGGTTGCAATTTCCTTCTCACATCACCAGCAGTACCCCCAGATCCTACTCTCTCTCCATCCTGAAAAATACAGCATCCTTGCATTTGGAGGTTGATATAGAATTCTGTAAGCTCTGTTGGTGACATAACTTACAGAATTTATGAAAGAATTTAAGAAACCAAGAGTTTGATTACTTGAGCTCCATCCTACAAAAAGAAGGTTACAATAGAACATTAGTCAACAAATTTCTACTTCAAACTTCAAAACTGTAGAGGAACAGTGATTCTACCCTATATACAATCAGTTACAAATAAAATAGCAAGAATATTCTGTCAACCAAATATATAAAAGTGGTCTTCTACCCAATCAACAAGATCTCTAATCTCCCCATCAACCTCTTAAAAAATGAGGTGTCTACACAATCAGCTGTAGGTGTGTTTTATGCTACATAGGACAGACAGGCAAGTTGGGAAAGGTACGTCAGTCTGAACACATCGAGGACTTGAAGAACAAAAGAAAAAAACAAATCAAGACTTGCATTACATACAACTGAAACCAAACATCAAGCACTATGGTGCCGAACAAAAATGCTCCACATAAATTACAGATTTTCTCAAGAGCATTCAAAGAATCATCTGAAATGATGAAACATCTTCAACAATACAACAGAAAGACAAGGGATGATTTTACATCGGGTCTGGTCTTCTTTAATTCAGCATGACATGCACATAGTTACCAGTAGCATGCAGCAGACCACAAACCAGCAAACAACTTCTTACAAATGTATACTTTCTCTTGATGATGTGAAACAAGAATTTTCATGAAACTAGTAGTTAACAAACAATTAGTATTCTATACCATCTGGTTCTTTCATGTGGAGTAATACTGGGAACAAAACAATTTAGTATAAAATAGATATTATTAAATGGCATGAAAAAGAGGATATATTTGTAAACATTGCATGTGCTTACAAAATGATCAATTCGACTGTAAGACTATTAAGAAATAAAATTTCATTATGCTTCGCATGAAAAGTCAAGCCAATGCGATACATAATGACATTCAAGAAAACAGCCATATTAATAGAAGAAATGAAAAAATTATGGCCAGTTTGGATTGAGGACGTGCAACAGTGAATGCCAATAAGTCTGCTTGTGCAAGAGGAAACCCGAGATGCTAATGCATGCAGTAAATAAACTGATTTATGAGGATAAAATAGTTACATACAGTGTATGCACCACTACTACTGTAACATGTACAGTATTACATAATCATAATGAACAGAGGCGTGCTGGCAATACGTGCGACTCACACAGGTGCCAGGATAGTAAAGGTGCCAAAGATTTCAGGCGAGGAGGAAATACTTCAAAAAATATATATTCATTAATTATATCAAAATAAATTACATTTTTGTTTAAATTTTAATATTTTATAAATTTGTCTTAAACAAATTATTTATAATCACTTATTTGTTATTATTCCTTAAGATCTTATTTTATTCTGATCCTAGTTCTAACAAGTAGTTTAGCGTAAGCAAGTAAAAACTTGAACTTGCGCGAGTTTACTGTTTACAGGATGACACATGTTTAAATTTGTTTATTCTTGTTCACACTCGCATTTGCTCTAAACATAAGAAAATCTGTTGCAGTTTTTAACTTTATTCTATATTCTGCTGTTATCAGCAGAATATAGGCAACATCTTGCAATGTACCTGAATCGTCATGAGAAAAATTTAAATCATTTGCACAATTACAAAAAATGGACAGAATTAATTACATCCTTAAAAAATAAAACTTATATTGATCATTTGCAACAAACAGTTTTAGATAATGAAAGGAAATGTTGGTATGAAGTTATAAAAAGAATAATTTTTGTAGTACAGTTTTTAGGCAAACAAAATCTAGCTCTTCATGGTAAAAGTAATAAACTTTTACGATCGCCACAATGACAATTTTTTAAAATACATTGAGATGTTAGAAAAGTTTGATCCTTTTATATCGCAACACATGTAACGTGTAGCTAATGATCCTAACTTTAAAAATATGCCCTCCTATTTAGGAAATAAAATTCAAAATGAAATACTCACTTTATTGGCATCAAATATTAAAAATAACGTTTTTATAAAGTGTTTTTTTTTTTTTATTGGGGGGGGGGGGGATATAAGGGTGCCAACTAAAGTTTTTGCACACAGACACCGGACACTACTGGAATGCCCCTGATAATGAATATGTAAATACTTTGGTATTAGTTTTCTTACAATTACACATGCTTTTATAATTATATACTTGATAGGATACTAAGTAAAAACTTTCATTTTTCTTAATTTTCATAAGCAGAAAATGGTTAACTTGAATCATCCTTTGAAACAAACGTGTTTATCAAAAATGCATCACATTCAAGCACCATTCAACTTGCACATGGAAACCTTCTGAATGAATTAACTGCATAAGTTGAGAATTTACTGTACAGGGCGTTTCAAAAAGAATGTCCCGATTTGAAATGGGCCACAAATGAATGCGACTTGTACCATGGGAACAGCCTTGGCCCAGAATTTGATATGATGACAGCTAGATGCCACTACGCTTAGTTAATGAGAAGATGGCATCTAGTCAACAGAAGGCATTTTGTGTTCTCGAATTTAGCAAGACTGAGTCCGTGATTACAGTGCAGCGTGCATTTAGACGATGTTACGGAATTGATCCACCACTGGACAAAAACATTCTTCGTTGGTATCGACAATTTCAAGTAACAGGGTGTTTATGTATGTAAGTGAAAGAGTCCTGGATGACCACGCACCTCAGAGGGGAATGTGCAATGAATTCAAGAGGCTTTTCAACGAAGCCCACACTAGTCCATTCGTCTTGCTAGCCGAGAACTTACCATCCCTCATGTGACTGTTTGGCATGTGTTACTACGACGTTTGCTTATGAAGCCGTACAGATTGCAACTGGTGCAAGCTCTTCGTGTAGGTGACAAAAAAAAAGATTTTTGTGTTAATCTGTTAGAGGACATGGAGGACGACACCTTCCTACAAAGGTTGATTTTTAGTGATGAAGCAACCTTTCATCTAAGCGGTCAAGTTTCCTGCCACAATGTTAGCATCTGGGGACTTGAGAATCCACATGAAATTGTACAACATGAATGTGATTCACCAAAACTTAATGTTTTTTGCATGATTTCTGTTAGAAAGGTTTATGGCCCTTTCTTTTTTGAGAAAAACACTGTTTGGGGAAATTCCTATCTTGAAATTCTGCAGGACTGGCTACTTCCACAGCTGAATGAAGAATCTTAAGATTACATTTTTCAGCAAGACAGAGCACCGCCACAGAGGGGAATGTGGCAGTGCTCCATCACATTCTCCTCTGGCGGCACATCGGAACCTCCAAGTTCATCGGTTTCTAAACAAAACATTGTCTCAGTGTTGGATTGGATGCACGGGACCCCATGACTTGGCACTACACTCTTGGCCTCCAAAATCTCCAGACATCACACCTTGCGACTTCTTTTTATGGGGATATGTAAAAGACTGCATTTATGTTCCTCCATTACCTGCTGACTTGGATGAGCTCAGAACCAGAATCACAGCTGCAGTAAATTCTGTGACAGAAGACACTCTCAAGCGTGTTTGGGATGAATTCAGTTATCGGCTTGATGTTGTCTGTGCAGCAGGTGGAGGGCACATTGAGCATTTGTAATTGTGGTGAGTGAAACTTTAGGCCTTACTTCATACTTGGTAATTTATTTTGTAACTGTACCACATTTTCATTATTAAATATAATTATTTGAAATCGGGTCATTCTTTTTGAAACACCCTGTATTTTCAAAATATATGTCTGGTTTGATTTAAAGCTTTCCCACTAACTAGAAAATATGACTGTCATATTATTATATGACATTGAAATATTATTATTATGACATTTGAAAGAAAAATACCTTCAAACTATAATTTGAAGGTATTTTTCTTTTGTGTAGGAAAAAAGAATTATACATCAAAGACTAATATCAGTGCATGTAACAGTGTATTTAGAATAACTTACAACTTCCAGAAGTTGTTCATCATCATCTTTTTCTTTGCTTTCATGTGTGCTACTGCTATAATGAACCCTTTTCAATGCTGGAGATGTGTCTATAGCTGTTCTTTCAGAAAACTGCTGGCGTCGAATTAAGTTATGCTCGGAAAATTCAGTGACTAACCTAGAGGAAAGAGACGATTCTTTTTTTGATGGATTATTTTCTTCCAGATTAGAGTTTTTGATTTCTGGTGTAAATGAAGAGGAATTTAGGCAAGCTGGGACTAAAAACAAAAAACAGAATAATACAAATATTTAAATTAACTTTGGTATATAATTAATTATTAAATAAAGTATACAAGTATTAGAATAACTATTCACAATCCTTGTTAAAAGTGGAATGAATGAGAGAGCCTTAAGAATTATAACACAAAATAAATTACAGCAAAATAATCTGACGTAATTAAAAGAGGATGATAACTTGTTTGTGAGTACCTGCAGCGTGGTGGTTTTTCCCTTTCAGTCATTTCCGACCCTAGGTGACTGTAGGCATTGCCCACAAAGTGTTCGTTGGCGAGTTTTTTTTTTTTACAAGGTAATTCAACATTGCCCCCCCCCCCCCCCCCGCCCCCACCCAAATTTTATCCAGGCTCGGGACCAGCATATGGCTGGGATGTATTCATGACCGTAATCCATGTGTATTCACGGGGCCAGTTTGACTGTATTGGGGGACAGAAAAGAACCCTACCTCTGTATGAGACCGGTTAACTCGCCTTTCGTCGAAAGAGAGACCAGAAAAAGATTTCTCACGTCACCGATGGGAATTGAACCTAGGTCTTTCCAACCACAGGGCTTAGTCTATACTGACTGAGCTACGGAGGCTCTCCTGCAGTGCACAACATTATTATTATTCCAAGATCCCCATCGAGTCAAAGACTCATCGTGGGTGATCCCTTTCTCATACACACAGCTCGCCATACATGCCTTAAATACGTTCTAATTCTCTGCAGATATCACGCTCTCAAGCAACGCATTCCAATCAATAACAACTCTCCATGCAAAAAAAAAAAAAAAAAAATTGCTTCTTACTCCCTTGCCCACCCCCTCCTTATACAGCTTCCAAGGATGACCCTTTGTTTCTCCCCCACTCATCTTCTACCATTTTATGAAAATCCTCTTCAATATTAATCCTATAATAACCCCTAACCAATTTGCACATTTCTATCATCTCATCCCTTTCCTCCTATCTGCTAGACTCTGCAAATTATATCTTTTCAACCTTTCTTCCTACTCAACATTCGAGAGACCAGGAACTATCTTAATCGCCTCTGGATCCTTTCCAATATCTCTTCATCCTTTTGAAAGCCAGGTGACCAAATCCATATGTGGCCAAATGAAGGCCTTATATAATGGAACCAGAATCTCCTTGCTTCTAACAAGTCAGCATCTTCCGCATTACTGCCAAAATTCATTGTGCTGTCCTCACAATTTTGGCAATGTGTCCTCTAGATTTAAGATCCTTATCCACCATCATCCCAAGACCTTATTTCCACTTCCAATAATATATTCCCACCAAGAGTAAATTCTACATCCCATCTTTGTTTTCCAAATTTAAAACCTTACATTTTGTAACATTGAGTTCTTCCCAGTTTGCATCATCTGCAAACAGCTGAATATCTGATTCAAAATCTTCCACAATATCATTAACATACAAGTTAAATAGCAATGATCCTAAAACAGACCTTGAAGCACACCACTATT
Source organism: Typopeltis vanoorti (assembly GCF_054136105.1). Taxonomy (NCBI): domain Eukaryota; kingdom Metazoa; phylum Arthropoda; class Arachnida; order Uropygi; family Thelyphonidae; genus Typopeltis; species Typopeltis vanoorti. Next base: position 72,006,517 of record NC_143554.1, on the reverse strand, counting down.
AACTTTCTTCTTTCAGGATATTGTTCCCCCATACACAACTTGATACCCATCAGACAGCCAATCTCGAATTCAATGCACTTCCGTCTATCAATTTATCAAGTGGTAATTATCAAAAGCTTTTACAAAATCAAAGTATACTACCGTGCATCAATATTCCTTATCCAATGAGCTGGCACCTCACTGTAATAAGTAAGTAGATTACTAAAACACGACCTCCCTTTAGCAGATCTGTGCTGTCCATCAAAATAATACAGCTGTTGTCAACCTGAATCTGTATCCTGGTTCTCACTAACCTCTCCAACATCTGACATACAGATTGGCCTATAATTTGATACTTGAGTTCTGTCTCCTCCCTTATGAAGTGGTACAATCTTCTTTTCCTTCCACTCCTTTGGAACTTGACCCAATGTAAGAACTCATATTAAACAAATATGCAACATAAACTACAAGGCAGATGTCAACTCCTTATTTCCTTATGGAACATTCCTTCAAAATATGTGAAGATAGCCTTATTAACATCAAGTTTACTCAATTCCCCATTATACCACTTGCTCACTCACACTCAGTCTCATCCACTACTCTCAAAGTTTCCATGATGTTCCATTCACAAGGATGAAAGATCTTTATGAAGTGCTCATTAAATATATTAACTATATTCTCTGCAGCAGTTGTCTTTATACCATTTTCTTCAATCAATGTAATCCTTCCCCCTTTATCAACTGAGTACTCTCCTTGCCTGTTCTTTGTACTCCTCATGAAATTGATTATTACTCATCTTATGTTGCCTCCATAATACCTTCTTTCTCTATATTGCATGCTTACTCTGTTCATTGATCCACTTCACACCTACCTTATTTAACCTTCTGACCCTTGGAATACATTTAGATATTGCTTCTACTAGATAGTTCTTAAATAGCAGCCAAGCAGCATTGATCTGCTTTCCACCCAACTCCTCATGCCATGCTACAGCTATCGTCTGAGTTTCTTATAATCACCAGCTTTATAGTTCTACATATACCCTTTCCTCACAGAAGCTCTTACATGGCTGGCAACCACCCAGGTAAATCACTTCTTTGTCACTTTCACCAAGTTCTGTTCTAAGGACCTAACTCATACAATTTTTGGCGATGTGTTCCATGGTTTATTTAGTATAGGCATTTTATCTTTGTAACAAATTTTGCATTGATTTTAATTTTTTTCCTTCCAATCAGAATGGATGAAATACCAAAGTTTCATCACAATTTGAAACATTTTTTCCTGCAAATGCCACCCTGATGAAACAAAAATTGAGATCACACATTTTTAGTTAAAATACTGGTACCAAATATCTAGAAGAAAAGAACCTGAAAAGCTTTATTTGATTCCAAGAATAATTAAAAGAAAGAATAATAACTGCATTACTGTTTTATAGCGGAGTATCAAGACAACATTTGCATCGAAAAAGTTTCAAAAGTGACGGAGGCATTATATGACAAAGAAAAAAAGCTAGTGTATATATAAGTAATTATCTTTGCAAGATAATTGTATATTCTTTTTAAAATAACAGTATTAAAATCTTCATTATGTAAAATTATCAAGCATTTAATTATACTAAGCTAATTCATGTGAGCTGTTAAAATAAGCTTAGAATAATACTATATTACAATTGTGCACCTACTTCAGGGGTAAAAGGTATTGAAGAAATAAGATATATAGTGCACTATAGCAGTGGTCGGCAACCTTTTCAGACTCGTGGGCCACATTCAACTTTTATTTTTAATAATCAGGCAGCAAGTGTGTGACATTAAGCGAAACTAGTGAGTGAAAAAAAATACTTAAATTATCAATTTTTATTATAAAAAAAACACAGAAACATTTAAAATACGAGGTATGAAACGAGCATGAAAATGAAACTCAATGAAAATTAATATTATCACGTAAAAACAAAGTAATATAGTTCATGAATACAATATGTGTGTGTCTCCCTGCTTTTTTGCTAAACATCGATAAAATTTTGAGATATTCTAAAAAACTGCGTTCTTTAATGTGTGTCAAGCCAAAATCTCGGTTCTCATTGGATGAAGTAGTCTTTGTTATCCCCACTCATGATGACTCACAAGGTTGACTCGAGTCAAGTTGCTTGGCGATATCACAAAGTAAAGGTATAAAATTATTTTTAATTTATTATTAATATTATAAAATGTATTATTTAAATAATTCAGCATACGGGCCATATGCCACGTAAGTATGGTCAACCTTTTATGGGCTGCCGAAAATGCATGTTTGGGCTGCTGGTTGCCAACCCCTGCACTATAGTATTGAATTAGATTGTGCCAATTTTTGTATTTATATTTACAGGTTTATTTTGCTAATGAAACTATGAGAAAGCACACTTAATTGTCTTTAAATAACAGATTGTCTATTACATGTGTCGTGCACCATATATACAGGGTGTTCGGGATAAATTTGACAGTTTCGTAAGGAAAAAGAAAATCTTCTTTGTATCTATTAAATTTAATGAATTGACAAAAAAACATTACAGGCAGAGTTAATTACAATACTATCAACAAGATTTACTCAAAATAACCACCATTAGCATCGATCACAGCTTCAATTCTGCTTCGGAACCTCGAACAAGCTGATGCTACAGTCTCCCTGGGAAGGGCCGCAAAAACTGTTTTAATTTTATCCATTAACTGGGCTTTTGTATTACTGGAAGTGCGATTGGTGTCTTTTTCAACTGCGCCCCATACAAAATAATCCATGGGGTTAAGGTCTGGGGAGTTTGGAGGCCAAACATTTGGACTGGTGAAGTCGTAGAAATTTTCAGACAACCATTTTTGACTTTTCCCAGAGGTGTGGCAAGGGGCCGAATCCTGCTGCCATACATACGGCCTACCATTGGCTACCCTTGTTATCCAGGGCTTGACTACAGTTAGCAACTCCACGAACAAAGCCCGAATTCCAATGCCAGGGTTCTTCAACACCTGTTCCTGCAGATTTGCGAGGAATTCTGCTGTACGAACGCAATCAGATCGTCTGCTAGGGATCTTTCTTCTTGCTACATCCTCGTAGTCACCATTGCAAGTCTCTAGTTCATGCCTGATTGTTTTTACTGTATTCAGGGAGCATTGGGCAGCAGTCGTAATATCCTTATTTTGATGGCGGGCACGAATCATCATGATACAAGTTATTCTCTTCCATGATTCAGGTGGGTTCCAGCTATCCATCCTTTCTGACATCTTGTATATGAATGAAGAAGGGTCCAAACTTTTAAATGAAGAGAAGTGTGTGTTAATACATGTAACTTACGGAAAAATATAATTAATTATAAATATGTCAAATTTATCCCGAACACCCTGTACATGTAAAGTTAATATTGAACTAAATGAATGCATTTGATTCAATTAAAAATTTATTTATTGGAAATGATAGTTGCACTTGAATTTAAATGCATCTATGATACAAAAAACTTGCATGTTTTCATGCACTCTTGAAGTGTGCGAGATTTACTATTTTCAAGTAAAGTGCCATAACTATAACATGTAATAGCAGCTCTTTTTTCAGTTCATGAATGAAATGAAAACCAGAAGTGTGACACATAATGGAGCAAAGAGAACTCTAATAATGCCATGAAAGAAATCAGATTTTTGGAACTCAAAAGCAGATATTTATGAAGTCTTTCATATAGAAAGAAAAAACATCTAAGTTATCAACTACTATGTTACAACAATGATGACAGAACAACTTGTGTGAGGGAGAAGTACATTTTTCAGTTTCTAATTACTACACAAAAAAATGAATGTTTTTCATATATAGAAATATAGAAAGAAAAATAAAGTTCTGAAATTTAAAGGAGAAAAAACAAAGCGGGAAGAAAGTGGCTTGCATTATGACTTTTGGAGAACGCTGGCAACTAAAATTGCAAGTGTTTTAGATTCTTTAAAAGGGAAGCTGTAGTGTTTGAATTAAGGGCAGATCCAGAAGTTTTATTTCCAACTCTCTGGAAATAAAACTTCATAATAAATTCATTGACAGCTGCTAGTGATCAACCAACTTGATAGTGAATTACATGATGTTTTAAAATGAATACAAAATATAAATTATGCAAATACAATAAGGCAATATGTTTTGCATGCATTTAGAATGAGGCTGAAAATTCACTTGCCTCTGTTAACTCGCCTGTGGATTTCTGGAGTCCTGCTCATGTGAACAGAGATATGATTATAGTATTTTTTGAACAGACAGAAAAGAGGAGGGGAGTGGTATTGCTGATGATTCAGAAGAGTTATATCCCTCCATGTGGAACTTGAAGAAAGCAGTAGTGATAATGGCAATGAGGCCATTTTGTGTGAGGTAAGCATTGAATTTTAAAATGAATTTAAATGAAATCTAATTACTACACAAAAAAATGAATGTTTTTCATTTATTGTGTGTAGTGCAGGAAATGCAGAGGATAATGTTTAGACATATGAGACTGGTGAGTTACAAGAGGGTGATGACAATGGACAACTATCTATGGAAGCAGGAAATAATGTGTCAATAAGGAGAATGAATAAATTTAATAACATCTTATACAGTGATAATAGAAGAGATGTCATCACAATGCCATCAGTTCGGGAAAGTGAACTTGGTTACAGGCAGTGGTGAGCTATGGAAATTTTAACAAAGGGCTCGCATCTAACAAGTCTACCTCCGAACCAAAGGATTGAATATAGAACAATGTGACATAAACCTCGGTTTAAAAGCATTTTTAACTGAAAATAGGGACAAATTAGTTAACAATTCAGTAACTTATACCAAAGAAATTTGTGATGATCTGGATAATCATGGATCATTGGTGCAGGAGAAGAATCATGAGATGCTGAATTGTCATATGGAACTCAGCTGATGAGAGAAATGTTTTTTTCACTGGACAGAGTGATCTAAGAAATCACCACGTCATATCAACAGCTTCATGTTCTTGCTGAAAAATATGCCTTCCTTACTCCATAGAATCTTTTGAATGATAAATATGAATGTCAACTAAATCATGATCACGATGACATTAATAAGGAAGAGTTCCTCGTTGAGAGAAAATAATACTACTGCGAATTTTCCTCACAATTGTAGTTAGTTGTGAGAGGAATTTTTCTGAATTAAAAATTGATTAAAAATTACCGAAATCTACAATGAGTACCTTGCGTTTAAGAAATCTTGCCATACTGTCTATAGAACAGCAACTGAGTGATGAAATAGACTTTGACAATGTCATTGATGATTTTGCTAACAGAAAAGCAAGAATGTTGGAATTAAAGTTTTACTTTAAAAATAAACAGCGTTTTAATTTATTTCCTTATACATCGTTTTGACTTTTTGTAGTATTTTTGGTGTGTATTGAGAGGAGTGGCAAACTCAGGGACTGCCCTGGGCAGTAAAAGCTCTAGTTACGCCACTGGTAGGACATAGATTTAGAATTTCTAGAAGAATGAGAGGGATTTTCTTCTGGGAAGCCTGAAGTATTACTCCTACAAAGCAGACAAACTGGCCAGAAAGCACACCATATGTATCCTTGAATACAATCATGGAAGAGATTATCGGAAGAGTTAGATTGGAACCATAGCCAAGGCAACTAAAGCCATGGTGCCAACCAAATTTGAACTTCCCGAGGTACTTTATATACACACACACACACACACACACACACACACACACACACACACACACACAATGTATCAAAAAAAACTATACACACTTTACATCTATGGGCTTTTTTTTTTTCAAAGTTGGATCGAATTACAGTAGCAATGTGTAGTATGATGTTCTCTCAAAAAAAGAGATGTCATTACTCTATAAGGATGTCTATATAAATTTAGTGTTATAATTTTTATACAGGTTTTTCTTTTGCTGAAGTGTGTATACATTATAGAGTAATGACATCTTTTGAGAGAACATCATACTTCACATTGCTACTGTAATTTGATCCAACTTCAAATAAAGTCCATAGATGACATCTGTTAAAGTGTTTGTATACATATTTTTGATGGACTCTGTATATCATTAGTGGTTGCTTCTGTACATCAGTGTATTGTTCAGATAAATTTTTTTTTTTTTATTCAATAGCTGTTTTTGTAATATTGTTTAAATAATCAAGTTACTGTTTCTAATTTGAAAAATTAGAAATTTTCAAATTTTTCAAAGAACTTCTGCAACATAACCCATAAACAATGGAAATTAAAACTGACTGTGAGAGGTCTAACTGAAACAGCATCATAATTACATGTTAATTGGCCAATATGAAATAAATAATTGAATGATCTCTCCATGTAAGTGATTTAAAAGACAATACGCTAAAAAGTCATTTTTAGCGTATTGTCATGTGATGTCAGAAAAAACAAATTCCTTCAGTTTCTTTTCATTTTTTTAGCATCCTTTTATATTTCCACCTTTTCTTTCTAATCATGCCCATTCCAAGTTGAACTATTCTAGCAGAGGCAGCCTTTTTCTTTTTTAACCATGTACTAGCAGGATGAGAGAACATATAAATGACATACCGAGAATCAGTGAAAAAGTGACAAAGAAAAATAAAATAAATAATTCATGACTGCAAGCATATAAAATATATTGTCATACCTGCAGAATTAATGAGATGAATGCTTTATTTAAAAAAAAAAAGTTTTATAAACATTTCAAGTTCACCAATATTGAATCTGTGGTTAGTGGACTTTATTAAGGCTCTGAGAAGAGCAGAATAATATTCAATATGGGATAGCATACTGAATATTATTCTATATGAATTTAATTTAATTTAAATAATAGTATTTAAACAAAAATAAAGACTATTTGGGAACAATATTTGCATTATCACAGTTTTTTAAATGTGGAATGATATGTGCAAGATGAAATATCATTCAAGTGTGTCAGGAGTGTTTCACACAGTAAAGATATTTTTGGGAACAATGTAAACAGATATTCATAATAAATCAAAAGGTAAAAAAATTCATAAATCATACCTTGTAATCTTTTGTAAGCATTGTCTTGATTTTTTTTACTAAAAATAAACATTACAGATATTAAATCTAGGTGAATTACATAAATAATCAACTACCATTACTAATTAGGCACAGTAATCAAAATTAATGATATGGTCATGTTATTGAAACAATTATTCAGAAACTCATTCAGTGTTTAAATTTCATAAATTAAATCATTCAAATCTAGTAATTAATTTTAAATTACCACTTTTTAAGTGTTATAAACAAACAAGAATTATTGACTTATACAGACAATGTGAATGCTTATGGGAAAATGTTGGTATGAAACTTTCTATTAAAAAGTAAAGATGAGTTTTATGTCAAACCCCCCCCCCCCCCACATGAAAAGTTAGAAAAACCTATAGCACATTCAGTAATCTAGGAAGCCTGCTCTAGAGCTAAATATGAAACTTTTTAAGCCATGTTATATTTTCAATAAGCAGAGTGGTGGTTTCTCACTAGATGGCAAATATCGTCTGCCACCATATAAAGATGAACAGATCCATGCCACAATAAGATTTGAATCTATAGCATGTTGATTGGAGAAATCTACTCAAAATACCAAAGTATGTAAAGTTTCCCAGATAACTACACAATCAAAAATGACAAGTTTATCTATTAACAGAAGACCAGAAAGACTACATTCAAAATATAATCTATTTTTTTAGAAGATGTGAACTATTTGGCATTATAGACCACATTTGAACAGAAAAGAATCCAGAGTACTGGCAGATTTGATTAACGTGTCTGTTAAGAAAGTAAACAATTAAAATATATAAAGAATAGAATGCAGATAAAGAGCACCATCCTTTTTGTTTGAGAATGACAGAAATCCTAATGACAGGTGGTACTGTACTTGGCAAGGATAAACTTTGTCTAGTACAGTACAGTACCACAATGAAGGACACATGATGAAGAGTATTAATTTGAGGCTAAAATTACCCCACTTAAAATATGGAACAGTCCCAAATAGTATTTCTCAGGATACAGAAGCTCTTTAGTGATGGACTGCTGTTGAAGAGACAAGGATCAATTGCAATGACAGGTATGAGGAATGAATCTTTCTCATAACAGTTTACATCTGGCATTAGCAAATAAATATGGTTCTCCCAGCTTATATTTGTTTTTCTCTCTTTGTTTACTGTTTTTAAAACTTAATGCACATCAAACTTTTCACTCTAATTCAAAATAATTCACTGCTCCGAAACCTAAAAAGATTTCTGTCTAGGTTCCATTAGAGGCTACACCCACACATTTTATCACCTTGCGGTCTCACATTAAAGTATTAAATTTCTGTACTCTCCAAACTCTTTGCACCAAGTCTGATGACTGAAGGTCTAAAAGATTTGTATCTGCAAGATGATGACTTGCACTTGAATGGTTTTGGTGTCAGATGCTAATAGAATTTTTTATATTGCTCCTACCCATGAAAGGTTTCTTTAAACCTTCAGTACATTTATACCATGGGTGGGATATGATTTCTTTTATTTTTTTTCTATATTTTTGCATTGTTAATTTTTTTTTTTTTATATAGACTAGAAACCTCTCTCTTGAGATCAAACATGGAACTTTTTCAAGCCACTTCAGACCTCCAATAAGCAGCATGCATTCTCACACCAGGCAATGAAATTCACCTCCCACCTAAAAGAAATTGACAAACATTCATTCCCATGGCAGGGTTCAAACTTGCAGTATTGGCTGCAGAGAAGATATGCCAACCACTCACCCAAACAAGACTGGCAATTTGATAAAAGAGTCAATATGAATTGTCAAACAAACCAGATATGTCTGGGTGTTGCTTGAAAACATGGACATGTGCTTTAATTAAGTGGTAAGAACTGCAAGTGCGATGACAAAGACTGGCATTTCTTAACTAGCTCCCATTGTAACAGGCTATTTCCTAAATCATTACAATCACTCACCCTGTAATTTTACATAAATTCATTTTCTTTATATATTTATCCCACAAGAGATAAAGCAAGTTTGATGTGATTGCAGTTGTACTGAAAAGGGATCTTGGGCAGCTGCTGCTGCTCTAGTTTTAACAGACCCAACAGAAGCAGAGGAATGATGTTTGCCAGTTCACTGGAGCAGTGACTATTGAAATACCTGTATAAGAGACAGAGCTGAAAACAGTGCATCTGTGGGATAGAAGTTGAATTGAGTGTGAGAAGGGTAATCTATGAGCCAAATTGCTCTCCTCTGGACAGTTTCAAGAATTTTTAGGTGCACTACTCCAAATGTGCGAACAGTATTTTAAGGATGGGCAGCTTTAGAATTTATGCAGGATTAATAGCTAGCTGGCTGGATGCAAAACAGCCTCTTGCATGGAAAATAATACCTGGTTTTTTAGAAGCTCAGGATGCTAGTGATGCGATGTGTTTGTGCCAGGAGAGAGATTGTAGATAAATGTCATTCAAAGATAAAGATCTGATCCTGTCTGGTTATTTCATTATTACTGATGGTAAGGAAAGTGAGCTGAGATTCCTTTTGCAAGAGAAAAGGCAGACTGCATTTTGGTAGCATTGAAGGTGACCAGGTTATCCTTATTTCACTGATGGATGTTATGGAGGTCAGTATTTAAGGCATTGGTTGCAGATTCTCCATGAGTTTGGGATGTTGAGAACTGTCAAAAGACTAGGATGAATGTAGTGTACTATCATCAGCAATGCTGTGGATAGGATTAGTGGTGTAGGTCATTTATGTGTAGGAGAAAGAGGGCAGGTAATAGAAAGGACTTTGTGTTCAACTACTCCATTGGTGGCGAAGCTTAAAGAGAGGATGCCATTCCCCCATGACAAGTAATGACCATCCAGAGAGAAAGCTAGCTATCCAATTACATGATGGCAGGTAAACCAGAAGGAGGCAGTTTGTTAAGCAGGCCTCAATATCAAGGGGGTCACACATTTCTCCAAACCTTGATCCTTTATTTCTCCTCAAGACTAATAAATGCCTATCTCCCTCCAGTAAATATCACCACTCAAAGGGGTACAAGGATGGCATTTGTCTCATCAAATCTTCATATGCTACGAGCAATTCCAAATTGCTTAATCCTTGTGTTCCTTTATTATCAAAGATGTTCCTCAAGAATTCCAGAAATTGAGTTCCTGGACATAGGAAATGACCTATGATTGTTTCCTCTTTGAAATCTGTATTATCACAGTTGAAAGCTCCCAAAATGAGCTTTCATGCTGATGAATCAAACTTCATTTTTCCTGGTCTTTTTGTAGCATCCTGCATAATCTTTCTTTCTAACATGCATTCTCAAAGCCATCAGTGCAATTTTCCCATTGGTTTTCTACTTGAAAAGTGCAAATTTTTCAGCTTTCATAAGTAACACACTCCACTCCATTTCCGTTAGAATCTTCTTGAAATATGATGTGCCCTTCAATTCCCATTTCTTTCAGGACATAATTTCTGGCACCATGTTTTGCTATACCAATAATATTTGGATAGTACATTTGCCATTATTCCTATTAGCCTCATATTTATTACTACTCCTTTCCAGGTCTTCAATTATACTTTATGATATACTAGCAGCTTTCATTGCTCAAGCCATCCTCATACAAGTATCATACATGGTTGTTCCTGCTATCATCCACTTCAGCAACTCTGGTTTCTCTGACTTTCTCAGAGAAGAACAACTTCTTGGGCCAGTAATGGGTTCATTCTGCACAATATGAAGCTTCTTCCAAGAAAGCTAAGCCACCTTCCTTCCTGCTGTAGCCTGTTTCCACAAACAGGGCTTTGTATACCTATCATACATTTGATATAGTTAGGCTAAGTTTAAATAATCTGGTTACCTTGTTCTAGAAACCAAACATGGCACTTTTCAAGCCACTTCAGGACTCCGGTATGTGGAGTGGTAGTTTTGCACAAGTAATAAAATTGATCAACCACCTGAATACATTCACAAACATCCATACCCATGGTGAGATTCATATCTACAGCCTAATAGATAAAGAACACATATACTATTGAACCAGGCTAACTAAGATGGTGGATGATGCACTTTCTTTCACAGGCTAGAGTGGCCATTGCCATATTTGGTCTCTAAAGAAGAGGTGATATCCTCATGGGGGATACTTAACACACTGTAACTAAGAATCTAGCACCTCCTCCATTCTGCTCACTGGTTTAGAAGTACTTTATCAACTAGCCAACAGAAAAACACAGTTCTGCTGGCTGGTTTATATATATATATATATATATATATATATATATATATATATATATATGGGGGGAGGGGACAGAACTTTGTCAGTACATCAGGCTTTTCTGTTAGCAAATGATTCTGTTGCCATTTACTCTCCTGGATCACACACACACCAGGAAGGAGAATATCTGTAAAGAAAACAGTCAACAAATCCAATTTTGAAAGGCAAAATGCAGAAATGAAAATTTATCATTTGAAGATTCCAGCATGCACTGTAGTACTATTCATGCCAGATGAATGACTAAAAAACAGACTAACTCTTGAATTCTTTGCGTCAGGTAAAACAGAGCATCAGTTAACTGAAAGTCTGTTGCAACTGTGCTCATTTATTTATTTTAAATTAAGGAATTAGTTCATGAAAACTCTACAATTGTGAGAATTATCAATTACATGATATTATATTCTTAAAATTTTACAACCAATTCTAGAAAACCTGCAAGAATTGGCCGAGCTCACTACTATAAGTATGTGTGCATATATATGTAAAATTACCAACCTTATGCCTGTAACAGAGTTCAAAGGAACAGGTAACAGATGCATTTCTTCTGATTTACTTTCTTCTCGTTCTCTGTCTATGTGATTACTTTTAAAAATGTTTAGGGTGTGCTGATGAGGAGCTCTGTTATACCTCCTTGGTAACTGTGATGGATTCTCCTTTTCATAGCGCACCTCATAATGATAAAGTGATAAATCCTAAAAAAGAAGTAATTTTTCAAAACTTATTGTAAAATAAAAGATATAATAGAATCTAGATGAAGAAAAAGCACTATGCATCAACCCTTATTCTAGAAAACTCCTCTGTAATGAATTCATTCATGTTAAAACTACTGAAAAGTCACAGCGAATAATACCAATGACATCTTAAAGGAAATTTGCTGTAGTGCACTTTCTATACAACTCCTACTCTTTGATATTGATCTCTATTACCTGTTTGCTATGGTGAGAGTTGCCTTTCTATTAATCAGACTGCAACATTAGTAAATTTTAATCTAAATGGATTCCCAAATAAAAAGAATTTGTTTTCTAATATATGTTTAGTTTTTTTTTTTTTAATGCAACTGCCAACCACAAAAAGTTGACCTATAATATGTTACTACAATGGTTGGGCTATGGATATGCTTTTTATTTTTTGTTTTTTAATTCTCATTTGTATTTTTTATTATTTTTTTTGTTTGTTTTACATAGTCTAGAAACTGTGTTCAAGAGGCCAAACAAACTATTTAAAGCGACTTCGGATCTTCAATAAGTGGGACAGTGGTTTCACAATAAGAAATGAATGCAATGCTAATAGTTACTTAATTGTTGTTTGTAATACAATTTCATATATATTTGAAGCTGGTGATGAATTTCAACCACCTGGTGCAAGTCCATGCCATCACCCCATTTATTAGAGGCTTGAAAAAAAGTTCCACGTTTGTTCTCTAGAGCAGCGATTCGGATTTTGTAAAAAAAAAATATTTAAAAAAATACAAATGTGCTAAACAATTCCCTAGCTTTACCACAGAACTAATGTACTATAGGTTTCCAGTTGTTAGCAGGATACACACACAAAAAAAAAAGCTATATATATACAGGGTGTAAAAGAAAAAAAATCAAAAAATGTATACATAATTTTCCAGCCCTTAACTCACTAAATTTTTGTTATTTTCAGGTATAACTGATTTGAAATAATGGCTGAAGCAAGACTAAGCTTTGAGGAAAGGAAATTTATCCTAAAGTGCTACTGGAAGTGCAAGAATGTAAGTGAAATATAAAGACAGTTTAGAAGAGAGTTTCAAAGAGATCCACCAATGTGACTCATCATTACTCGAATTAGAGATAAGTTTGAAGAAGATGGAACTGTTCAAGACACCCAGAAGCAGAGTTCCAGAAAACTGCAGATGTCCACAAGAGAAAATGAGCTGCTGGAAATTTACCATCATTCTCCAAGAAAATCTGTTCGGAAAGTGCCTCATGAGATAGGAATTTCAAAATAGAGTGTTCATTATATTTTGAAGTACATCCATTGGAAAATGTTTTATTCTAATATTAGTCCAAGCCCTCAATGAAGATTATTCTGACTGGAGAGTTGAACTTTGTGAGTGGTAACAGGCAAAATATGCAAAGGATGCACAGTTTTCAAACAAGATTGTTTAGAGCCATGTGGCTACATTTAAGTTAAATGGCTCAATTAATCACCACAGTTGCAACTACTGGCAATTGAGAATCTGCATGTTACAGTGGAACATCATGTGAACTTACCAGGAGTTAGTGTTGTGTGGATTGTCAGCATTTGGGCTTAACTGGACCATTCTTTTTTGACAACACTCATTAGTGCCATTTATTTGAACTTACTGCAGGAATCTGTCATGCCGCACATTTGAGAGAAGTTTGGGAGGAGGAGTTTTATTTCCAGCAAGATGGAGCACCTCCCCACTACGATCATGATGTGAGGGTCTATCTTCACGAAAATCTTTCGAACAGATGGATTGGGTGAAGAAGTAGCATTGAACATTTCTCCCCTCTCCACATTCAGACCTCACACCACTGGACTTTTTTCTTTTTTTAATGGGGACATAAAGATAAGGTTTATGGTACAAAATCAACAACAGTCAAACAGTCATTGAAAGAGAATGCACTCAAATATCAAATTACATAATTCATGATGTTTGTAATCCCATTGGTCCACATTATCAGCAGTGCTGGGACCTGAGTGGCCATCAGTTCGAACACTTCCGATAACTTAAAAGGATTCTACATTTATCATCTTTATTTTGGATATAAAACTTAGATGTATCTTATGGTACAGCCTCTGTACTAATGGCGCACGAAAAAAGTTAAGCAAGTTTGAGTGAAGTTAGTAGTTGGAAGGGATTCGATTGTTCGATGCTGTTGGCACACTCTCCCTTGATGAGTCTTTGGACTCCCTGGAGGTGTCACATAATAATAATAAAAAACATTGTATTTATAATTATTCAAAGTGTGTATACATTTTTGTTAGAACACCCTGTATACATATAATTACAAAATTCTTCTGACATAATGCCAGCATACTTTTCAAAACAAAACCTACTTTTTTTTTTCTTTTTTTTTTAATATATGAGACCAATGGTTAAAATATATGTTCAATTTAACTGAAGTCATTCTTGTCACCTTAATGTTTAAATAGGTGCATTACACATATACATAGCTCAGTAAATAATTCATGCAAGTAATTTATGTTCAGGTGTTTTGTTTAACCATCATATGGTGTCTAGTGAAATACTGAAGTGTGAAGTAGCAAATACAAAGCATACTGTATATTTCATTCCATATGGCTAGTTTGTTGGTTAATGTCCCTGTAATTTAGACCCTGAGGAAGCAGTTTATGCACAACTGTTAGTCCAATTTAAAACTGCAAGTTTTGATTTGAAAAATATACATTTTATTAAGAATAACCATAGAAGTTTGTAAAACAACTGTAATGCACTCATGGCTAGCTGTCACAAATCTCACAAAGTAGTGAAATTACATACCAAGCACAAAATTTTGTTTTTAATAGATTTGCTTTTCTGTCAAGATGTAGAAACAATAACTTAATCCCTAATCCCAGTGTTGTACTACCTACCCCGGCAAGGTAGTACAACACCATATTCATTCCTGAAGATATTTTGAGGCGCAAACTTTGTTTGCTCACACTTGGATAAAGGATTAAACTAAATTTACTATAGTCTAACCAAGTGAAAAACAAACTTTCAATAAAGTAAGCTAAGATCTTATCAACTGGCTAAAGGAAATCAACAGGTTATACAACCAATATCTAAACTATACCACATATTTACAGACTGCATAAAGTGCATAAATAAGGTGTGCTATTGCACATCCATTGTGGACAGAAATCTAGTCAGATACTTATCCAAGATGGGGACACAGTACATCAGAAAACTATTTCATATAAAACTTGCCAATAATGCGTCCAGTGTTGACCGGATATTAACTGAAAATCATTCATAAAAAGTAACAGATGCCACTCCCACACGAGAAGCTACAAGGCCTAAAATCGATATGTGTGTGTGTGTATACTGGGAAGGATCAACCAATTTTTATTGATTAGATTAACAGATCATTAGGTTTTCATTAATGGATTTATTTTATTTTTTAATTTAGTGTGAGGTATGCAATTTCTTATATTCACAACTTTTGCTTAATGCCCCTGTAATCCATATTCTGAATGAAGCTGTTTATAAGGTTAAGTTGTTAGAGAAGTTTGTGAGAACTAGGATCCAGAAGAGGGTTGACAACAATGGAATTATCTTTGATGGATTTGCTAAAGGGAGGTCATATTTTAGTAATCTACTTATTACAATAAGTAATAATAAGTGACGGCTTCCTTGGACAGAGGAAAACAGTAGTATACTCAAATTTCACAAAGGCTTTCGATAAATTACTGCATGATAAATTGATAGTCAAACTAGAGTGGATGAGGTTAGATATTAGATTAGTGCATTGAATCAAAGACTGGCTATCTGATAGGTATCAGCAAGTTGTGTATGGGTGAGCAATATCCAGGAAGAGGAAAGTCACTAGTGGTGTGCCTCAGGGGTCTGTTTTAGGGAATTGCTGTTGCTCCTTTATGTTAATGATATTGGCTAAGATTTGAATGGAGATATTCAGTTTGCAGATGATGCAAAGTTAGGATGAACTACGAACAGTAGAGATGTTGTGGGCATGGAAATAAGGGTGGAGTTCAATGTTGCAAAATGCAAGGTTTTAAAATTTGGGAAACAAAGATGGGATGTAGAATTTATGCTTGGTGGGGATATATTGTTGGAGGTGGAGGAAATAGATCTTGGGATGATAGTTGATAAGGATCTGAAATTTAGGGGACATGCCAAAATTGTGAGGACAACACAAAGAATTCTGCAGAGGACTGACTTGTAGAAATAAGGAGATTCTTGTTCCATCGTATAAGGCTTTGATTAGGCCACACATGGACTTCTGCGCACAGATTTAGTCACCTGGTTTTCAAAAGGACGAGATGTTGGAAAGGTTCCAGAGACAACTTACTAAGGTAGTTTCTGATCTCTGGAATGTCAAATATGAGGAAAGGAGAAGATGCAATTTTCAGTCTAGTGGATAGGAGGAAGAGGGGTGATGTGATACAGGCCTACAAGTTAGTAAGGAGTTGTTATTGTTATAGGATCAATGTTGGAGAGGTTTTACAGCAAACGGTGGGAGATAAGGGGGGGGAACCAGAGGACATCCCTGGAAGTTGTATAAGGAGGGTGTGAGCAGGGGAGTCAGAAGCAGATTTTTTGCATGCAGAGTTGTGAATGATTGGAATGCCTTGCCTGAAAGTGGTGTCTGCAGAGAATTTGAGTGTGTTTAAGGCTGTGTGTGTGCATGACAAAAGGACCTTCTAAATGAGTCTTTGACTACATGGGATCTTGGAATAATAATAATACCAGCAAAAAAACTTTGGTTCAGTTTTTTTAAAAAACATATTTTTCAGGAAAAAAATTACTGCACTTTATGAAAAGTTGCTTCATCATAAATTACAAAAGTTTAGAAATAGTTAATGAAATTTTGCATTCTCAGAGCAAAGTTATTTTGCATTTTTTCAAAACATTTTGCCACTAAAATGGCCCAGTTGATATTCAGCCTGATGCAACTAAACAAATTTAATAAAATTCATACCAAGTTTCATTACAGTTCATTTAGCGAGAGTATGGATGACACAAAGGTCTTCAGCGAATAGGTCTTTTCTCACGAATGTTTTTGTCTAGTCTGGTTAAAAGATCGGAATAATATTCCCTGGTTATTGCTTTATCTTTTTCAAGATAATTAATAACCAAATTCTTTTAGCATCCCAAAACACTGACAGCATGATCTTTCCTGCTGATGGAACCGACTTTGTCTTTTGCACTCAACAACCAGCTTCTGTCCACTGTTTTGACTGCTGTTTGGATTCTGGTGTGTAATGGTGAATTACAAGTCTCATCCATAGTAATAAATTGATGCACAAAATCAGTTTTATTCTTGTTAAAACGCTCCAAGCACTGCTCAGATTTTCATGCGCGTGCGTTTTTGATCTGCTGTGAGCAAGTGCGGCACCCATCTTGCGCAAAGCTTTTTCATATGCAATTCTTCATGCGAAATATATCGTACACGTTCTTTTGAAATGCTTATAGTCTCAGCAATTTCACACACTTTGACTCGCCGTCATCCAATACCATATCATGGACTTGATCAATGATTTCTGATGTTACACTTTTTGGACCTCCTTCACGTGGATCATCTTCAAGACTGATACGGCCACGTTTAAATTCGGAAGCTCATTTCTTAATTGTCGAAAACGAAGGAGAAGAGTGCCCATAAATTTTTATGAACTTTGAATGAATTTCTTTTGGTGTTAAACCTTCTTTTACAGAAGAATTTTATAATCTCACGATACTCAATTTTATCCATTTCAAGGGATACAGACAACACTTTTGCTTCAGACAGCTGTATAAAACAAACTACAGTACTTGATAGAATGGCTTGCAATTTCACATAGATGCTTATGACAGATGTAGCAACTTAGGGAAAAAAATCTTGCCGGTAGTGATGCTATCTGTGGTATAGGCAGAAATTTTCTGATCACTCCCATACTTTCGAACATATGGAAGAGATGAGACCTGGAAATAATGGCAGACAGACTTGAAGTTTAGAGGTAAGATTGCTATAATTGCAAGACCGTTACAAGGATTAAGGCAACTATGGAGGAGGACCTTTACATGCAGCATTAAAGAAGTTATGGTGCTCTTGTATAAGATCTTGATTCAGGCCACATATGAACTACTGTGCGTAGATTTGGTTGCGTGGTTCTCAACGGGATGAGAATATATTAGAGATAGAGAGAATGCTCTCAAGTCAGTGTTTGGGCTATGGAATGCGAAACAGGATTTGTTTTAATAATGGAATACCGTGAGTTGGCATAATAATTATAAAAACGGATGAAAACTCGCATAAAAAATTTATTGCAAGGCTAAGTGTCAGACATCTTCAGTACAGTATTATAGAATGGCAATTAAACAATAAAAGACTTCTAAAAGGCGCCACCTTTGTAGCTAATCTGATATAACTAAAACAGTCAATAATTTCCTAACCAAGAACAAAAAAAAATAGGGTGACCGTAAGTCATAGAATATTCTGTAGAAAGGGACTACATTTGTGAAGTAAATATGGTGAGAATTTTTTTTTATTAGTTATGAAAAACCACATCACGTAAATGCCTTCCATTTTTGGTTTGCCATAGTAGGCCATTTCTTCGAAATGTTCCATGACTTATGGGCTACCTTGTGTATTATTTTGTTTGTTAGGAAACTGCCCGTTTTAGTTATCTTGCATTAACTACTAAGGTCCTGCTTTTTAAATTTTTGTTATTGTTTAATTGCCGTTTATTATCGCCGCAATATATCTAATTGCTGTAGTGAAGATGCCTAACTTAGGCAAACATTTTACAATAAATAAGTTTTTTTTGTTTTGTTTTACGCGAGTTTTCCTCCATTGGTATAATTATTAGATGCAACTTACAGAGTCTTGCGAATAGAAGGAGAGGAGATATGATCGAGACAAAGTTGGTGTGGGGTTGTTACCACGTTGATGTGGAGGTGATTTTTCATTGAATAGAGAGAGAGCGAGACGCAGGGGTAGAACAAGAGGCTGTGTAAGGAGGGTGTGAGTAAGGAGAAGGTTCTTTTGCATGGAGGACAGCTGATGAGTGTAATGCATTGCCTGCATGCATGGCAAGTTGGAAACTGAATTGGTTAAGACTTAGTTCAATTATCTTTTTTCAGGAATGTTCATCCTGCTATGAGTCTGAACTCTATGGCAAAGTCATGCGAGGGAAAGAATAAAGACAGAGAATACAGAACTAGTTTCATGGAGGTGGGATTCTTTATCATTAATGATCAGCATGGGTTTGTAAAGGGCAGATATTGCTTTACAACCACTTGCATTTTATGATAAGGTGATGAATGTGTCAGATAAGGGGACATTCATATATAGTAACATTGGACTTTGCAAAAGGCATTTGGTGGATAATCTCATTAGATGTCAAATGGCTCTCTCTGAATTATAGTATGAAGTTGTGGCGCACCACAGGGTTCTGTTCTTGGGTCTCTGATGTAGCTTATTTGTTAATGGTACTTCATGTGGATTGACTGAGGATTGGTAGTTGTTTGTTAATTATGAAAAGTTGGACACAATTATAAGGAACACCGCAGATCTTAATTCCTTTCACGATCTGAATAGATTTTAGCTTGGAGTGAGGTTTCTTATAAGTGCAAGGTATTAATACTGTATTAATGGAACTGTATTAAGAACTGTATTAATGGAACATCATCCTAGATCCTATTCAGGATCTAGGATGATGGTCGACAGCGGACTGAAGTTTAGTAGACACATTGCAATTGTTGTAAAGTAAAATATATTGAGAAGTAGGGAGGATAAGAAGATTACATTAATGGTAATGTATGAAGCATTGGTCAAATCATTAGTTAATTAGTTTTCATTGTGATGTGGAAATGTTGGAGAAGTTCCAGACATGAGTGACTAAGGCAGTATCAGGGCTATAGAATGCTGGTTATGGGGGGTGAGGAAGAGAGAGGTTAAAAGGAATGTAAATGATTTGGATGTTGAAGGACACAAGCTGGGAAAGATATTGAGGTTATTATACCTCTTTATAAAGTTATGTACGACTCTGCTGCATCTTGACTGTGTTCAGAATTTGCCACCTGAATTTCTTGGGGGATCAGGAGGTGGTGAAGAGGATCCAGAGACGAGTGACCAAGTTGGTGATTGGTCTCTGGACTGTCCCCTATGAGGATAGGCTCAAGGCGTGTGGGTTACAAAAGTCTGGTTGACCAGCGGAAATGAGCAGATATGATAGACTTTTAAGCTACTAAAGTGGTTCTATAAGATTGACACAAAAAAAGAGATTTTTCAATACATGAGGAATAGAATGAACTAGAGATCATTCTCGCCTGGAAAGTTGTCTAAGAATGTAGTTAGTAATGATTTGCGGGCTTGATTTTTTGCTTAGAGAGCAGTGAATGAATGGAATGGATTGCCAGAGTTAATTGTAAGTGCCTTGAGAATGAGTGTGTTTAAAAAGGTAGATATACTGTAATAAGTGTTGTGTGATAATTAGTTAGTGCGAGTATCACGCGATGATCTGGCTCCATGAAGATATCAGTAATAATAAATAAATGATAGAATATTTTATCTCTCTCTCTCTCTTTTTTTTTTTTTTTTTTTTAATTGTATGTCACTTAAATTACCGTCATAACGATGATGCTTCTTCGGTTGGAAAGGCAACATTATCGTAGTTTGAGTCAGCAACTAAATGTGGGTAATCCTGAAGGAGTGGTAACGTTTTTCCGCCTCCCGACAGTGAATTCTTCATCCCGCATAACACGCCCAATTCAAAGTATAATACTGCTTCATATAATATGTATCTGAATTTAAAATAATCTAAAACAAACTAAATGGAATGTAGGTTTAACGAAATAATAACATTTTTCCACAACGACGATTTTCGAAAACCTTTCAGGAACGAGCGAAAAACAGCTGCCACTGGAAGCATATATAACTCAAGAAGCAATCAAACAAGACAAATATGAATATCTCAATATCAATACAACAAATAAAGATTTAAAATTTTGTTGATATGAAGTGTCATATACTAAGGTCTATGAAAAACAGGAATTAGGTCAAATGGGATACTGCTCTTTAAAAGGAGAAAAATACAGTTAATAAGTCCAATATCGAAACGACAATATTACAGCATCCCAATTTCCATATCTTTGCAGATAAACTTGTACTCAACTATCTCAAGTCCAAAGTTCCTGTGATTTTTTCGGCTTTCAATGACCCTTTGATAATGGCAAATCTATAAAATTGTGGCCCACAATGTTTGTCTATCTGAGAAACGGTAGCTGACCTCAATTCAAAAGTTAAGTATACAGCGATTACACATTCATATTAAATATTAAAGGAGTTAAACCAGTTTATTATGGGTAAGAATACTGCATCGTACTATAAAGAAATTTCATACAAATTGCATAAGGAGAAACAAAATTCGTTGTTCTCAATGGTTCAATATAATCCTGGACAATAAAAAAGAGAATTAAAGTAAATGCAGATCACAGTTTGTCCAACTGTGCGGTTTCATTTGGAAGTTAAGTTTACAAATTACAATCGGAAGAGAATAAAACTCAGGAGGCACTAATAAGAAGCCATTGTCTGCTTTCTAGTCCTCAAAGAAATGTACACTATCTACTAATAATTGTCCGGACACTTTAGTAGCAATTTACAATTGATACAGCAGGCGAACCCTTCTCTCTTCCATCATCTATGTGGATGATGATGAGGCCAGGAAAGAAGAAGGGTTCGCCTACTGTATCAATTGTAAATTGCTACTATTAAGCTACATACCTGATATTAGGCGAACCCTAATATCAGGTATGTCCACCTTTGGCTTTGATCACCTCCTGCACCCATTTGAGGGAGGCTTTAAATCAATGTGCGGCAGACATCAGGTGGAATATGTCTCCATTCCTCCATCAAAAGCAGCACTGAGCAGCACTTCAGAGACACATCGAGGACGTGCTGCTCTGGATGTCCTCGATCGCTGCTCCAATTTGTCTTACAGGTGTTCGATGCAGTTGAGGTCAGGACCCTGTACAGGCCAGGGCAGTCGTTTAACACCCATCTCATCACAGTTGCAGCTTTGTGGCACGGGGAATTGTCGTCTTGATAGTAACCGGGTCCGTTCCATAAAAACTTCACAGTGTTAGGCAGCACCTGATTATTCAGAATATCAAGGTACTGAGCTGCCTTCATGGAACCATGGACAATGACCAGTGGTCCCATTCTAAACTGTGGTAACAAGCGTTCACCAGGCTGCCTACCCCCCGTATCCTGCCATCCGACTGACAACAGGTGAACTTTGATTTATCGCTCCAGAGGACAGTTTCCATAGGTCAATTGTCCAGTTCACACGCTCTTGCATTATGTCTGTTGTTCGTTCGTTATTGGGATGTTCGTCTCGTGTGCCGCTACTCTTCCGTGGAAATCTAGTAAATGGAGTTCTTTTCGTAGAGTATTAGTGCTCATCATGATGTTACTGGCGCTCTGGAACTCATGACGAATGGTCTTTGCCGATTGTATCTGGTACTCGTTTTAACACCCTTCTGTTCCTGTCAGTCATTTTCGGCGGCTGCCCTGGGTGTTTTCTTGCACTAGTGATGCGAGAATGTGTTTCATTTGTTGATTACATCGCCAATCGTTGATTTTGGATGCTCGAGTTGAGCGGTACTGGCATCTAAGGACATGTTACCAATGTGACAGCCCATGATGACGCCGCTCTCGAAGTCACTGAGTTCAGGTCATGTTGCCATACCACCTGTATTCAACTTATGATGAAATCCTGTTACCTACTATCTGTACACCAATTTTTATGTGTAATAGATTGTGTATAACTGCTTTTCAAGTGAAGCCGAGTTGGCCGGCCTCATGTGAAAGTGGTATATACAGTGTGTATAAATTATTACACGTGCACATACGGTGATCAAAATTAAACTATTTCTGTTTAAGGCCTTGTGGAGTGATCCAAATGCTGCAAAACTATGCAGGAATACGCTGTACATCATGCAAAAAGGATATCTGAGAAAGGGGGAAAATAGTTCCAAAATTCACCACCAAGGACGCTGTATAGTATACTGAATGTGAATGTAGTAATTTGTGTGTGTGTAAGAAAGAGAAAAGCGACAAGCATAAATAACGCATTTTTAATAATAAATTTAGTTTAATCCTTTATCCAAGTGTGAGAAAACAAAGTTTGCTCTTAATATGTATAATGCATAACATTATACATATCCGTAAGGAGATGTGTTTTGCATTATGGGAGTTACTGAGATAGGAGTGATGTTAGCTTGCTCCACCTTTGCTGCGAGTTACCCGGTGTTGTACTACCTTACCCGAGTCCTGAAGATATTTTCAGGCGCAAATTTTGTTTGCTCACACTTGGATAAAGGATTAAACGAAATTTATTATAGTCTAACCAAGTGAAAAATAAACTTTCAATAACACATTTTTATTCGCTTCCATTATGCATTCACGGGCTGTACTGTTCAATGTGCTGCTCTTCCCGGTATGCTACAACTGCATGCTTTCTACAATGCGTTCAACGGCAGAAAGCTGGTCAGGACCGAGATTGCACCATGTTGTCTTTAAGCGCAAGTTATCTGCACGATCCTGATAAACCTTGTTTTTGAGAAATCCCCGGAGGCAGAAGTCTCAAGGATTCAGATCAGGTGAATGAGGCAGCCATGCAGTGGGAAACTAACGGCTGATTACTCTGGCTTCCGTTAAATGTTCTCGAAGAACCTCCTCTACGGATCGACCGATGCGTGGAGGGGGGGGGGGAACCACAAGCCTGGATGAAAATGACTGAATCCATGCACATGCGCTACTGTAGCACAACAAAGTTGTTGTTTATCATATTGCGATACCTCTCGGCAGTAGCTGAGCAGGTCACAGGACCAGCGCCGTACTTATGCACAGATGCACGGGGCTCTAGCGTGTCAATTTAAGGGCACCAGAAAATGAGGAAAGGACCTCATAGCACTCTAGCGCTTCTGGTCCCGCCAGCTTCGGAGAAAAGTGTAAGTACGGCCCCTCTGCACAGGAGAATGTCCTCAACTAAGAATGGTCCAATGATAAACGAAGCTTTAAATCCGCACTAGAGAGTATTTGAATGCAAAATTCCTGAACGGAGCTGTGAATACCCACAATTGCCATACCCGGCAATTGTGGGTATTCACAGCTTCCTTCAAGTGAAAATGAGCTTCATCTCACCACAAAATTATTCACATGGTCCAACTACTACACTCGAGTAAAAGGAATGTTAAAGACAAGACTTTCACAGTCCTAAGGACGCAACTCCTGTGTCAAGATTATCTTG
Source organism: Typopeltis vanoorti (assembly GCF_054136105.1). Taxonomy (NCBI): domain Eukaryota; kingdom Metazoa; phylum Arthropoda; class Arachnida; order Uropygi; family Thelyphonidae; genus Typopeltis; species Typopeltis vanoorti. Next base: position 71,982,342 of record NC_143554.1, on the reverse strand, counting down.
AATGGATAGAAATGCAGAATCTTCCGTACAATTTTCCAGACAGTTGTGTAAGACTCTTCCATGTCTGGATGTGCACTGCAGGAATTCATGGCCTGCTCCACAAAAGCAGTAGCAACTTCATTCACTTGTTGTGAACTGATTGGGTTGCGACGTCCGCCAGGTTTAACTCCCAACAATCCCGTTTCTTCAAAATGACTAATCATCCGTCCCAGACCACATAGTGGACCTTGTCAGCAGGCGACGAAATTCGCGAAGTGCAGAAAAGCATTGCAATTGTTTAGGTAGTACAGCTTCACAAACACATTGGGGCAAGATCATTGCCATCACTGCGGACGATATTTAACAACCAGAATGAAAGGGGCAAAATGTTGTGTCCATCTTTTTAAACCATTCTGGAACTTGCGAGTTGCGTCATATGTAAATTCTATGCATTTGATGTTTACAACTCCACTTGTCGGTGAATTTTAGAACTACCTTTTTTTTTCCTTCTTAGATATCGTTTTCCAATGACGCACAATATATTCCTGCGAAGTCTCCCGGTATTTAGATCACTGGATGGAGCCTGCAAAGGAGTTAAACAGAGAAACTTATATACATATATCCTGCGAAACATGCAAACCAACCAGAACACACTGGCTTCATAGCCTTAGGAGCTTGGTAATGTTTTAGGTACTTGAGTCGAATAGGTTTTTTTAATCCATTTGAAAGAAATTTCCCAGACTACCGAACAGCTTGAAGAGAGAAAGAGATAGGCAGACAGAGCGACACTGGTGAAACACCGAATCGCTTCAGTTTGAGAGAGAAGAGTGAGTGTGTGTGTAATTTATAAATATGAGATTTTTTTTTTCATAACGGTAAAAGTGTCACATATTACTTGTTTCCTTATGTATCAATAAGTTACTCGCATTTAAAAAAAACATAACCGGAAAATATTGACTTGGTTATTTGAATTATTATTCAAGTGCATGTAACTAAATACATTTTGGAATTATTTCTTTCTCATTATTGTTAGGTTTCGTAATCAAAAGATCACTGATTGAGACCAACCTGGCTAATTAAAAATTAATACACCAGAATCAGAAAAATCTGATTCACGGTAAAGGTCTCAAAAGACCAAAGCATGTAGTTATTACGTGATCTCATGAACACTCAAGGGACATGTCTAGCGATGGAATCCATTCAGCCACCTGTGCAAGCCAAGTTTTCAACATTTCACCAACCTCGATTTGGAAATTAAAATTTAACCCACTTACAAGAAGGGCTCAACTTCCCCGATATACTCCCGTCTTACTGGCAAGTCCTCAAACTCAATAAATAAATAAAGGAAATAAGCCGCTGAGATTTCCCTCCTTCAAATCTTTCATAACTTATTCAAATCATCCTTTAAACGCCACCAACTGACTCAGCCTTCTTTGTTCATTAGGCATGTCTTCTTCAATCAAATGAGAAAGTTTATAAAATAATTTTTCTATAAAATATTTTATGGTGTGTGTGTGTAGATGGTGTAATATATAGCATATTAGTAGATGGTATAGTGCAGTGATGGCGAACCTATGACACGCGTGTCAGCACTGACACACTTGAGGGTTTCGGGTGACACACCTTGGATGTTGAAAAATATTGGTATTCTGATGAAAAAATTAATTTCAGTAATTTCAGTTTATTAAATTAATTGCATAATATGAATTCAGATATTGTATATCAATGTCCTATTAAATAAATAGCCTAATATGATATGTATAAGTCACCATCTATGATTAAGTAGTTAAATTTATAATGCATGTATGCAAGTGGCACATCAACAACGTCAATATTTAAAAAAAGAAGATGTTTGACACACCTGGGTAAAAAGGTTCGCTATCACTGGTGTAGTGGGTGGCGAATTAAATAGTGTAGACAACAGGTTGTAAGGTGTGGAGTGCCATCCTGCGATGAGCCCTTTGACTCCGGAGGTGTTACGTATAATAATAACTCAGTATTAAAATATTAAGTGTGTGTGTAGTATTAAAATACTTAGTCATCAATTGAAAAATTCATTGTGTTCTATCAATGGATGACAATAATAAATTATTTATTGTATCATCAGTTTTATAAAAGCAAATGGAATATTTAAAAATGAAAACTATACGTGCCCTTAAACAAACGTCAATTTAGCAAACAGTGCTAAATGTGAATGCATTAGGTTATGCTCATATTTACTATTTTTATGATACAGACTGGAATAATTAACTCAACATATTAGCTCAGCGTAATGCAACGTTTTTAAATAATTCCACCAAGGAAAGGTTTAAGAACATATAGCGCATAAGTACTGCCGGTTAGATAATTCAGAAACCTAACTCTAGCAGAGTTTCTGGAGATAAAACATGGAACTTTTCCAAGCCAGTGCGGGCCTACAGATTGGAGTTTAATTATATGTGGGTTTAAATTAAAAACATGAAATGCATAACGAAAATCTAGTATTATCAACAAGTAAAATGATTTTAAATGTTAGTTTTTTCCTTCTTATTATTCTTTCATGCATTAAACTTAACGACAGTTACAGCCAGATTTATGTTCTTTTGAATGGGTGTGCCTTTATCGCTTTGATCTTTCAGCGTGGCATAGCGCTTCGTTTAGTATATCACAAACAAGCAGAAGCGGCTTAAGTTAACCGTTGATAGAGATCCGCTGACAGGAAAGCATACACATTTCTTCACAAGGATATGTTATGAGAGTTATAAGAAGCTGTTGTACATATGCGCACGGGATTTCTTATGCAAATACTCACCACTTACTTTCCTAAGAAACTATCACAGGCTGTCCAAGTCAGAAAAAAAAGATCGTTTGTTTTTCCTAAATCATAAACTTTTCAATAAATTTCGTTAACCATCATTATTATACAGTTAGAAACTGCATATTTCCCATATTCTTGTACATCAGCAATATGAAACGCTTTTTCCGTGTACTTCTATATTTTACCTTCGTTTCAGATTTAAAGAACCTGGCCAACCATTCAAAATCTTCTCGCAGTTTGTAGTTACTACTTAAAATAAATAAATAATAACGCACAACTTCAACTTGTGTAAGCTGCATGTACCTGAGTACAACAGACGAACACAAAAATGTCGTTTAGTGTTTAGCATAATATGTTGGTCTTAGTCTGCAATACAGGAAACAAGAACAATAAAACTAGCATATACATCATATACAGTCATGTTAAAAATCTGAACCTTATTAAAACCAGAAAGCGATTTCAATTAAGAAATGACAAAGCTGAAATATTAAAATCCTACCGGTGCATCCGGTTGCGATCGTGGTTGAAACTCACAATCTTCTTCATTATATTTTATGCTGCTCTGACTTCCGGAAAGGGTGGAAAGCTGCGTAGTAGTACCACTTCCGTTTCGTAGGGGTGTTTCCATGACAGTGTCTGAAGCAGAAAAATAATTACGTATGTTTCCTAGGACTGAATGACATCAAATGCAATTTTTTTTTAAATCACTGAGACTGCACGTTGACAAATAAAACAATAAAAAACGCCGCGAATTAATTATGTTAAAACACTTAACATTTAATTCAACAAATAAAAACTGGAATTTAAAATTTCTTGAATTTTTGAAAATACCAACTGAATTCAGAATAAGCATAAATTCGTCTTTCATTGGTGAATTTTTATACATGGTGAAATTTGCTATTACAACAATAATTCTAATAACAGTTTGCGCCATTTATTGAATACTTATGCAATACCTTTTTTAAAGTAATGTAATTATTTAAATATGTGACACTTTTACATTTTAATTGTCCTGAGGCTACAACAACTAGTATAGATATACTAAAAATGCTGACTTTAAACTGAATAAGGTAAACTAACAAATATTGAAAGTATTTAAAGAAAAAAAAAACGATTGGACCCGAATCAATTAATTTGAGGTAATTTATTTTTAAATTACCTCAAATTGTATATGCAAATTGGGCACGTTTTTTTTTTAAAAAAGTAGATTCACTGACTGATAATTAAATATGTAAACGAAATTTGTAAACCTGGACGATTGTTATAAATGACTTGTCGAAGTATCTCAATTTCTTGTAGAGAAATTAGGAAAAAAATAGTAATAGGGGAATTTCGTCTCTTTCTCTTTAAGCGACGCGTTAACAAATGGACAAAAAGCCAGTTTGTCAATGACAAAGCCTCCGTATTGATATTAAGATAGCATCGACACATTTTGTCTCTCAGTCGAAAGGACAAAATTCATGATCATAAAACATTCAAATATGTAAAGAATGATAGTCATTTTTACCGTCATTTTACATTGTGGTTTAAGCCAATAAGAATACAATTTGGTCGGCTAAATCCCAAATTTCCAGTCCATCTTCGTTCGTTATCCGGGTAGACACCGAACAGGATGCACCACGAGAAGATGAGGATTAGACATTAGATCGGTTCTACACATTCTTTAAAAGCTCTATAACTGTCCCAGTTATAGAGCTTTAACCTTAATCAGCCCTCGTTAGTCGGCTGAGAAAAATTGTGGAAATGGAAGCTTGGTGAAGAACAAGCTGGATTGAGGCCAAGTAGAGGTTGTCAGGTTCAGATTTTCCCTTTAATACAAGCTGTTGAAAAATCTTGGGAATATAACAAGCATTTCTATTTAAGTTTTGTTAATCTAGGAAAAAGGCATGTGACAAGGTGCCAAGAGGAAAGCTCTTCAAAACGCTATAGTTATATGGTGTAAATGGGACATTATATCGAGCAATACATAATCTATTTAAGCTGTAAGTCAACCGTTAGAATTGAAGGAGGTACGGGAAGATGGTTTGATGTTAAATTAGGTGCGACAAGGATGCACATCATCTCCACTGTTATTCATTATCTATATGGATAACATTATGAAGGAAAGTGGTATTAAATCTGATATCAAAATCTGTGACGTTAAGCTTAGTTCTTTACTTTATGCAGATGCTATACTTTTTAATAAATCCATTACAGGTCTACAAAATGAGTTAATTGAATAATTAATGAATTTCGTATGAAAATCAGCAATAAAAAGACAATGAAATATCAACTGTATCCTGAATGGTGAACCTATAGAACAAGTAAAACATTTCAGTTATTTACATACAATTTTTAGTTCAGATGGTAAATAAAATATGGAAATAGACAACAGAATTAGTAAAGCTGATGTGGTAGAAAGTCAAGTGAATAAATTTATATTGAATAAGAAAGAAATTAGTAGAAACGATAAATTAGCTGTATACGTTAGCTGCCAATTTTAACGGATGGATCTCAGAGCTGGGTTAGAAACAAAACACTTGATCAAAGACTGGAGACCTCGGATATGAGAATTCTGAGAAAGATTAGTGGAGTATCAATGGCAATATCACATTAAAAATGAGGATATTAGGAAAGAAATTGCTACTGTTAGCATTCAGGAATGTATTAGTAGAGCAAATATCAGATAGTATGGTCACTTAAACAGAATGGAGGAGGAAAGATTAGCAAAACAAGTGTTCTTTGCCAGGAAAAAGACCCAGAGGAAGACCAACATATATGTGGATTGATAATACAGTAAAAAGTGCCTTAAAAGACCTTATAAGATCTGATAATGTTGGCGGTGTTTTTTTTTTTTTTTTGACAGAATGATAAACTGTCGATCGGAATGAGTAATGGCGTAACTTTACGCGACCACAAAGTGGTCGCACAAAGCTATTGTCTCTTTATTTCTTCTTTTTTTCTCAAAGTCATTAAATCTCTCTCAAATGCGAGAGAGAAAGACTGGATCACAAATGGGTTCGAATCGCGTCTAGGATGCAATCCCGGGACATTATAAAGGTTTTCAAAAGGTGCGGTAGCAATTTCTTTAAAAATTAGGGGGAAAACTAAAGTTCCCTCCGAAAAAAGGTATCTGTGCGGATGTCCACAAAACAAATAGACGAAGGAGGGGAGGGAGTAATTGCTCTTAAACATTCATTTATTCTTCTTGTTGAAATTAATATTCATACAGGTTCAGGACAGGACAAAGAACCAGAAGTTGAACCATCTTCTCGAAGCATACATCAACCTGTTTCGATTTTGGACCCACTGCCAAAACTTAGAAAGTGGAGAGAGATACACTGATTATATGTGAATAAAACCTAACTTTCGTTTATTTTAGTGCTGTGACACTAGCATAACGATGTGATGTAAGTAACTGTATGTGCGTGCACGACCGCCCCTCCTCCCAATACAAAGCGTCGCAAAACAACGTAGCTGAAAAGTGTGAGGAACATTTCTAGAGATAGACGTAAAAAACAGAAAGACGATATGTTGGTAGGTAGGTTTGAAGCTGCGCTGTTCGTATTTTCACAAGCTTAAAATCAAAGTGAAGGAATAATGATAGCCAGTTAAACAGAACAGCGCGCACATGAAGACATCCCTTTTTATATAGGGTAGAACAGAAATACCTATTTGAAAGTAACTAGAGAGAGAGTCTGTGATATAGGGATTATCTTTTTCCATAGCATCAAGGAAGATCTGTTATGTACAACGATAAATGTCAGAACAACATTCTAAGGCTGGAGGGATTTGGAATTTATGTCGTATTAGTTGTACAAGTGAAAAGTAAGGGTTTTGATTAAAAGTTTATCAGGAAAGCTGATCTCCGGAAAAAGCTGTGTGTGTGTGCGTGCGTACACACACAAATGATCTGAAGATTGAAGCAAAACATATCGAACATATTTGAAAATTTAACCAACTTTTGCTAATAACAAATTTTTTTCCGGTTTTCTTTTGGACGCCCCGTATTGAGTATGCTTTTAAGTTAATTTGTGGTTAGCAGAGATATCTCATCCTGATAAAATATGGGCTTGTTAAATCATTAAGAATTTATTTCCCAGATTCACTACTTGGTCACAACTGTTAAAAAAACTCTTTAAATTTTCTTTTTGAATGGACGAATGAATAATTTTTATAATGTCATCAAATTTTGAAAAACTGCCTAAAGAACTCTACAAACTTGTGAATAATTAGTGTTTGAACTATATCTAGGTTAACTATCGGAAATATCGTCACAATAGTGAGAGTTTCAAGAATGACAAGACGGGAATTTTATTTTGATACACATGAAACGTGTAAAGAAAGAGTCAAATATGGGATATAATGGCTTTGTGCGACCACGAATAAGAACATAAGCGAGAAAAGTCTGAACATTTTTCTGGGAAGATATTAGATCGCCACAGCTAAATTCCAAAGAGTTGAGAGATTCATGTCGTAATCAATGACTAATCCTCACATTGTCTCTGAATTTATGATTTCATGTTACTCCTCTTTGTAATCTTTGATATAAAGAGATAAGCAAAGCTTTTGTATTAGGGAGCACCCTTGGATCCGAACGTGTCTTTTGATGACTAATCCTTTTGAACAATAGAGGAAGTAAATTAAGAATTATACTTATTTACAATACAAACAATTCGAAATTTGCTCTATAAGTTCCCTTCCAAGAGAATGGAAATTCAGTAACCCAAAATATCCTACTAAGTTCAATAGTTCACTTTCTTGTGTGTTGTCAGATTAAAATTTTACTCAATTCTAAAAAATAGCATCTCATGTGTTTATCACCAACACCGATATATATATATTTTAAAATATATTCTCTTAATTTATTGTCATCCCTAATAGTTTCCATATTATGCAGCTATAAATGTAATAGCAATTTTACATTTCATGATCGGGCCTCACGCATTCAGTGCCGTAACAAGGATGGAGCGAGCGGGATATGTGCTCCGAGCGCAAAAAAAAAAAAGTCTGAGATAGCAAACACTAGAAACAGATTAACATAAATTATATCTTATACAAAAATTCCATTACAAATACACCGTGAATACACTTAGCTTAAAAAAATCATGTTACTATATTATAGCATCCATTTTCGGGGATCGTAATTCTGCGAATTACGGAGCTGGAACGATGGGATAACGAATTTAAAATTTTAAATATAACAATTATATTTAAAATAATTCAATGATGCATTTTAAGATTTTCTTTACAATTTCTTTCGCACTTTCTACAAGCTCGGCAAGCTTCTGGCTTGCATCTGTAAGTCACCGTTTTCGTCGAAACTTGAAAAATTAAATTCGCCCCAGTTTATAGTTCATCTTCAAAAACTCGCCATGTCAGCTAATCCTCCTCTCTTTTGCTACCTCTGCTTGAGAGAAACAAGTTCCCCATATTTTCGAAAATTCACAATCTGCAAAATATCGACATTCTCACTAATCCTAGGCCTGCAATTTAACTGATTTTAAACCATCTATGGGTGAGACTGCTATAGAAGTATCCCGAGCGCTCTCGAAAGAAAATATATAAATGTTATGCCAATTTTGCTAGCTTACTAATAATTTTACATGGTCTGTTCATAAGTTGGATTAAAACTGTTTAGTCCTTGGAGTGTTTAAAAATGACAATTCAAAGCACAAAGGATTTTTTCCTTCTGATTTCAGCTGCTGACCCAGTTAAAAAAAATTCATCTGAAAGCACTATCTGTGACAAGCTATACATCTTGCATTATAACACAATAAATTGTGTTATAATGATATATCCACTATACGTAACAGTGTATATCTCTCTCTCCCTCCCGTTCATGGAAGATATTGAGTAACCATGACGATAACTTATTTGCGTGATGTAACACTAGAGTCAGAAATTAAATGTTTCTTTATCCAGCGCGTACATTTTCAATGATTCTATCTTTAATAATACTGATGGTAACAAAATGCATAAAACTTCATTTGAAATGGCGTTCAAAAGTAGCTGAAATCGTAATTCAGTTTTAACACCTTTGTTTTGCTTTCTTCTCCTTCCCGATATTTGACATCCAGAGCACATTTACTTTTCTCCTCTCCTACCCTCCCCAAAAATCACTTCTTATTTTATTAGGTAGAAGTGACACTTCAAACTAGATGATAATCCATATTTACTAAAGTTACTCTCTTATATTGTTTACGTCACCAAAGCTAGTGACATTATCCTGAGTGTGTGTGTGTGTGTGTGTGTGTGTGTGTGTATACGCGGACTTCGTGTTAATGTCCGATTACAATCCTAACATCTGAAGATAGACAAACACGCTCGTTTCAAGAACAGATTCGATATGTTGAAATACTTCAAAATGAAATATTTATGAAATCCTTTTCGACGCTATAAAGTAAAGTAATGTCTTACTGAAATGAAAGAGTTTTGTTCTATCTTGCAATTCAAGGAATATGTTTGAGCAAACACATGGAATTTGTTGCTCAATGAAATTAAAAAAAAAAAAAGTACATAATATTAAACAAATGTTATTCTGAAATGATAAAGTGTAATACAATATTTAACTCAGTATTTGACATCTCTCTCTCTCGGATTATAAAAACAACATAATCAAATTATTAATTGTCAGATGAATACATATGCATCTCCCACTAGGCTAAAAAAGAATATCTTCTGCTAATTTTATTTCTTCTCATCAGCCAAAAAAAAAAAAAAAAACTTTCCCGTTTAAGCATTTCATACAGCTGTTTTAGTGCTTTCCTCGAAAATCATATTCTGGACGTCCAATTATAACTGTAGGTTCAACAGGGAAAAAAATTAACAAGAAAAACATATGACAGACTCGTTTCAAGAGCCCTAAACATATTGAAATACTTTAGAATGACGTCATCAAGAGTTAGGACAGTGAAATAAAAAGAAAGGGAAGGTCGCTTCCAGCACCTCTATATATCGTTCAACGAATTTGAAATACAGTTCTCTTTTACGTTTGTTTAATATTCCTGACAATTTTCACACGATAGCCAAAATGGAAGCGAACAGGAAAGTGGAAGAAGTAAAATGCCGCAGATACCTTTACTGATACTAATCTCCTGCTTCTCAAATCACAGTAATTTGGAAAATTATGGAATAGAGAGATTCCTAACTATGCTGCTTTTTTTTCTCACTAGGCTAGTCCCCAAAAAGGCATGATATCCAAAAACTCAAGGATATATACAGTCTATACTACTTAGATTTTTACTTCCTTCTACGACGAGCCTCCGGTCGTCAACTATGAAACCTATGCCTGGGTTCGAATTCCATCTAGGAAGCGAAGAATTTTTATAAGGATTCAATTAAAAGCGAGTTTACCTGTCGATTTCGGGAGGGGGGGGGGAAAATATTTTTTTTCTCTCTCCCGGAAACAGAAATTTAATCGGAAAAGCAATGCGCTGATCTCACAGCTTTAGTTGCGTTGGCTATAAATGGAAACAACCCAACTCAAATCCTTCCTCGAATCGAACTTTAGTCCAGCTATGGACTAATATTTTTTTATTTAAGCGTTACCCAACATATATCTATAGCTCGCTGGATACCTCTCCCTCTATTAATTTATACATCTATGCATTTTTAAAAGAAAATATTTGGTCAGTGAAATTGTTTTCGATTACACCAAATCAACACGGTATTGTTCGTATTGACGGAGAGGGGGGAAGACTAAGAAGTCTTCCCCCTCTGCATCAATACGAACAAACAGTGTTCTGTAACCAAAAAATTCGCTCACTTCCTAAAAATATTTTTAACATTGTTTTCATTTTACTCCTAAGATAATCTGTACGGAAGTAATAACGAGTACATATATAATAAATAATATAGTAATAACTCATACTTAAACCAAGATAAAACTGAACACAAGTTTGATAAAAAAAAAAAAAAAAGAATATATACAGTATTTCTATAATAAACTACTGGGAAAAAATGGAATGGTGGACTTTTCTTTCAGAAAAGAAATTTCTCACAGCGACGAGAAACGAACCTAGGTCTTTTCCAACCAAAGGACGCATGTCACGTCATCCTTCCAGTTGTACTACGGGAGAGTATGCTTATTACTAAAAGAAAAATAATTTATGGTAGTTATTGTTTAAATGTAGAATGGTATCACCAGAACGAATTATGAGATCAACCAGATGTTACCTGTTGCTCTCTTATTCACCGAACGAGAATTTAATTTATATATCAACTTCAACACAGGCGAGGTCTTAAATGAGTATTTAGGCTTAGATGCTGGTTTACACTCACGATGCAATTTAGCTGAATAATTACATGCACAAAGATATATAATTAAACAGCAGGTTTAATCGTTTCGCTATTTCGCCTCTGTAATTATTCCATGAATTGTGTTATAGATCTCGAGACTCGTGATACAATGTGGTATGTGGGAAAGTGATTAGAGAGAAAAAAAAAGTAATCTGTTTCTAGAAGAGTTGTTTGTTTTATTTCTTGGAGAAAATATTATGGAAAGACCATGCCAAAGGATAGAGGTATAGAGTGAATGAAAAAAAAAAAAAAAAAAGAAAAGTTGGTTCGGCGAATTTGGAGTTGAAAAAAGGCACATGTATGTTGACCAGCTTTCCCGTGTCGTTACATAATGAGAGGAAAGTGGAGTTCATGGAAATACCTATAGAAAAGGCATATTCCGAAGCAAATCGTCTATGGGAAAGCAACTGGAGAGTCAGTGAAAATAGAGATGGGGGTCATCCATTAAGCGAAAGCTCTCTTCTCGATTCAGTTTAGCCATTCTGGAGGAGGTTTGGTGCGTCCCCCAAAATGTCTGTTCAAATATGAACAGATCGACGAAATATGACAAATTAAAAGGCATTAAAATTAATTCCTATAACAATTTTAGTAATTTCATAATTTAAACTATTAGATAAAAAATTGATATTATCGGTCTTCCACGGGAAGGCATTGGTCCATCTAGTTTTCAATAACCAAAGGAATGATATCCAAAACTTCAAATTTCTTTTATAGATTTACAATACACGTGACTACTAACAAATATGTCTGGGGATCAGTTTTACGTTTATGAGGAATAAATACAGAACGCCAGGAAGACAACTGCATAAATTTTGCTACATTAGCAATTATTACTTTATTTACTGAATAATTACCATGGCGATGAAATGAATATGCGTAACATGTCCTTCACCACCAAGTATAAGTTGACTATATATTCAGATTTATAGCTTAACTTCTCCCATATTTTCTTATACTGCTTATTTTGAATGTACTGTATATATTTATTACTCATACCAATATTAACATATCTGTAAATGCTAAATTATATCATCATCATTATACACTCATTTTTAACAACCATAATGATGATCTGAGAGGTGAGAATGCAGATGAAATCATTGTAAATGGTTGGGACGAATGATTTGAAAAGCGACATAAATGTAGTAAGAGATTTGAGGGAGATGTTAGAGACTGTTGGATTTAAAAGGAAGCGTGCTAGGATAGTCAGTGTGCTGCCTAGATATGATAGTGGAGAATTGAGCAGGAGGGCATCGATGATCAATGAAATGGTAGCTAGTGTAGGAAGAGGGTTTAAGTATGTGAATGTATGGGATGAGTTTGATGGAAGAAAGGAATTATATGGTGATCTGCATTTAAATAAGTACGGAGTAAGCGTTTACAGAAGTTACGGTTTTATGAAAGTGTGCGAGTATCGTATCAGGGAAACGGGAATTATTAGGATGGAAGGGAATGAGGGTGGCTGTTAGAAATAACATTGAAAGGGAGCCGGAGAAAAAATAGAAACTCAAAAAAAAAAAGCTTAAAAATATCCTCCTCTGCTTATACACCAATGAAGAAGTGTAAGGAATAAGTGAAAAGAGTTTATGACATTGGTTATTACAGTCCAGCCTCAGAAAATAGGAATATCGGAAATGTGGTTGACTGGAAATGAAGTTAACGAGTATTGTATTTTAGAGAAGACAGAAATTATAAAAAAATGAGGGGTATATTACTGATGATAGCAAATCAGTTGTTTCCATATATGTCTGTCTGTGGAAAATAGGGGATATAGTGAGAGCGATTTTGAAAGTATCTGGTGTAAAATAAGTGTTACTAGAGAGATATTTAGTTGCGGCGTGTTACAGACCTGGGAATAATGAACGAGATGCGAACGAATGTATAGGCAAATTGGTTTAGTAGTGAAAAAAAGCATTATAATAATGGGGGATTTCAATTTTTAAAATATTAGAAAGAAGAAATAGCTTATGTGAGAAAGGAAAGAGAATTTATCGAGTTCTTAAGGGATCACTATCTCATACAGTTGGAAAGAACTCGTGGGTAAGATGTATTAGATTTAGTAATAACGTCGGATGATGTAATTGTCAACAACTTATCAGCATTACCACCATCTGGTGAGTGATCATATAGTTCTGACTTGGAGGTGCGAAAGCATGCATAGGCATCCAGAGCAACAGGATACACGTGGAACTACAGGGAAGGAGATTATGAAAAAAAACCCAGCTTGAAGGAATTATATGGGAAAAAGAACTTGAAGGAAGATAGATTAATATGGCATGGATCATAGTTAAGAAGTATTTGATGATGGCAATAACAGACTGCGTGCCTAAATCAAAAAAGATTAACAAAATAGGTGTTAAATGGGTAAGTAGGAAAATTAAACAGGAATTGTAGAATAAGAGAAGATTATGGAGGAAATACAAACAAATTTGGGAGAAGTGAACAGTTAAACGAAATCTATGAAGAGTGCAGGCAAGAATAGCGACAAGTATAACAAGAAAAGCGAAATTACATTATGAAAGGAGACCAGAAAAACAAGCTAAGAAAAATCCTAGGGAGTTTTTCCGCTATGCAACTAGCAAGAGAACGAATGATTATAGGAGAATAACTGTTTATCGAGAGTGGCCAAAGAAGAAATTGTGGAAGTGTTCACTGATCATTTTGCTAAAGGTTTTCATACTGATGGTAATGATACTATTCTAAGGAAACAGGAAGTTGAGGAATAAATACTTCAACCTAGTTCCTTGAAGGTGAATGAGGTAGAAGTCTATGATTGTTGACTCGGTTGTTTAATGAGAATCTAGTGTGCTCAACAATCCCTAATGAGTGGAAATAGGGTAAGATTATTTCATTGCACAAAGGTGGAAGCGAAACATGTTTCAAATTACAGGCCAGTTTTTAAGTTTTTTAAGTAGTTGTTAAGCTCTTAGAGAGATTGGTCAGGAATAGAATACATGGTTGGGTGAATAAGAAAAATATTCTGTGTAAAGGTCAACATGGACTTGTTAAAAGGGAGGTGGTTGTTTTACTAATTTACTTATATTTTATAATAAGGTGACTACAGGTCTGGATAGAAACGATTCATATACAGTGATACATCTGGATTTTGCAAAGGCATTTGACAAGCTACCACATAATAAATTAATGTGATTGGAAATGGGATTGCAAAATTAGTTGGTTGATTGGATAGCAAACTGACTTTATAATCGATATCAAAAAAGTTGGTGTATAGAGAAGCCATGTCTCTCAGGAGGAGAGTCACAAGTGGAGTCCCACAGGATTCTGTTCTAGGACCGCTGCTGTTTAATTTGTTTGTTAATGATATTGCAAATGGCTTGCAAACCTGATATTCAGCTGTTTGTAGATGATGCTAAGCTGAGAAAAGTTATTACGAATGGTGCAGATGTACTGGTGCTTCAGAGCGATTTGAATAAAGTGGCTATGTGGGCTTGCACTTTGGATCTCAAAATGATACCTTAGTATCATATTGGAAACGTTGTATTACAAGAGGTGGAGGAAACGAGGGATCTTGAGATTTTGCAAAGTGATAAAAACAGCACAAAGAAATGCCAGTATACGAAAAAGAACGCTGACGAGTAAAGATAAGGATTTGTCATTCTGCTGTACAAGGCTTTGATAATACCACATCTGGACTACTGCACATCGATTTGAACTATGAGGATAGATTGAGATAATGTAAATTGCACATTCCGGTAAACAGGAGGAGGAGGGGTGATATGACTTAGACATATAAATTGTTAAGGGGTGCTTATCAAATAGATACCCAGGATATTTTTTAAAAGCTTGAAGGGGGGGGGGGGATAGAGACAAAAGGTCATTCTTGGAAGTAGTATAAAGGCGTAGCACATAAAAAAAGTGCGGCGCGTGACTTTTTTTTGCATGGAGAGTGATTGGTGAGTGGACTGCACTGCCGAATGAGGTGATGAGTACGCAAAGATGGAACCAATTTAAGACGAGGTATGGTAAAGATCTCTGTTAGAATGCAATGTATCTTACTATTGCCTCCCTTGATGGGTCTTAATTCCAGAAGGTGTTTGTATAATAATAATAATTCTTGTCACTAGGGGGATTTTCCATATATTTCAAACTATTATTAAAAATGAAATTCGTATATTTATTCTAACTCCGTTCTTCGCTATATTTTATTTAATCTTCCAGTAGAGCTAGCCTCACCCAGGTACAATAAACTTATGTTTTAAGTATGAACAGATCTAATTATAAAATTTCAATTAAATCTCCTTTCCATTTCCAGTTAAATGAAAATTCAAATTAGAATTCATCAGCTGATTCTCGCAACCATCATGTTATAATTCTATCATACGCACTCAACTATTCTCTGAATACTTATTTCTGTTGACATCTGATGAGTTGAGCTGCGATTCATACACCAATACTGAATTACGGTATCAAACTTCCTTTCTTCTGATGGATTCCTATCAGTTGTTAGTTCAGATCACATCTGTTCTTCATTTACGTATTATACTCAGCTGCCATGCACTCTACATGGAAGCAAAACCCATATAAAGCCAGTTCAAAAAAATATGACATGTTGACCATCCAACTATAACCCTACTGCTCTCATCTCATTCTTGTCCAAAAGGTTATGGTCATCCACAGCCACTTATTCGACATCCTCAGAACTGTCAACTAATCAGCGATCACAATATGGATTTCGCCAATCAAGATCCACAGATCTCCTGGCTTACACGCACCCACATCTATCTGGACACTTGTCATGGAAAAGGTTTGAAGAAACTTGTGCCGCTGCACTTTACATTTCCAATGGTTTGACATGGAGGGCTCTCATCTTATGGTCTGCCCTCCTCCCCTTTCTAACTAGATTGCAGTTTTCTCTTAGGCCGTTCACTACTTGTAATGGTGGATAGTGTTATCTCTTCAGATTTTTCCGATAATGAAAATCCCATAATGTTCCTTATGGCTTTGTTATTTTATTCGTTCTCTTTTACGCATCCTGCGCATTGGGCAAATCCTGCAGTGCTCAAACTTCACCTAGAAAAAGCGCTCCAAACACTGATCTCCACACCACCATCATCACTAAAGCAACAACAAAGTCACCTTCAATGCCTCAAGTATACAGTTTTTCTTGTTTTCTCCTATAAGAGACTTTGGTTCTTCTTTATTTTTTTGGTTCTTTATACAGTAATCAATTTACTAAAAGACCAGATATTCGTTTTCAGACTGACTTACTCCTAGTATAATCGCATCCGTTATAGAATCTTCAGCTTCCGAACAACTTGACATTCTTTTTTCGTTCAATAAGTTACTTCTCTTCTGCTCAGTTTCCTAAGACCTCTCTAAAAATTCTTGATGCAGTTCACAAGAGAGCGGCTCGGTTGATTGGTGACCCCCCTCACATACACCACAGAGGCTCTTCAGCCATTGTCTCAGACAGTCAATTTCCGCATGGTGTTCTTCTAACAGGCATTATCATGAGTGCTATTCTGCAGAACTAGTATCCATTTCCTCCCCTCCTCATTTCTGCTAAACCTACAAGAACGCGAGCAACAGCTGTCAAACATCATTTTGCAGTTAAACTTTCGACTCACCGAACTTATTACTCTCCCAATCGGTTCTCATTCCATCTACCTCAATTACGCGGAACAGCCTTTCCCCAAAGACTACAACCTCCAGCACTTTAAGAAGTATATTAACATATTACTTTTCTTTTGACTCCAGCTCATACACGGCATTTATTTACTATAAGCCTTGCGCCTGTCGTGTTTGGTATAATAAAATAAACCTACAATGTGCTGAGCTCTATTAGTTATTAGTATGAATCTCAGACTAAAACTATCAAAGTATATAAAAAAGCAGCGCATTCAACTTATATCCATCTATGATGGATATAAGTTGAATGGGTTGAATGCTACCTTACTATATCTGGAAGGATAACGCGACATGAGTCCTTTGTTGAAAAAGAATTAAGTTAGATTCTCGTTGCTGACATGAGAAACATTTCTCTAAAGAAAATGGCTTTTAATTGAAGGCGAGTTATCTGGTCTCATAAGGAAATGGTATAGTTTTTCAGCCAAAGGCAAACCAGCATGAAAACATAGCGAAATGAAGTCAATAACGTTGATAATGGAATCGTGAGAGACCTCAGTGCAGAGTACTGATTTAAAAGTAGTCTACTGGAGTGGACAGGAACCTACATATAGTTTTGGTGGTTGGATGACTGGATTTTTAGTCAAAGCAAATGTCTATGATGCGGGTATATTTATTTCTGTCAATTTTGAACTTGAACTTCATTCCATATAAGACCAGCTAACTCACCTTCAGTTGAAAAACCCTTATAAAAGATTCCTCACCTAAATCTAAGGATAGTCTGTAAAACCATGGAGGCTAATAAAATATGAAGAACATGATCTAGGGGCCTAAAAATTATGGGGAAATTGGATTGGGGGGGGGGGGGAACGTAAAGTAAAATTTCGGAATCACGAATAAGAAGGTACATGGATGTGAAGTCGGGAGGACTCGACTTGAGTAGTGAGCAAGAGATTAGTATCTTCCTCTCCCTATACAGCACCCAACCTTACGAAATTACATATACTTGCACTTGTTTACATTAAATTTTAAAGGTCACGCCTATTCAATCTTAAGATAATTTTGTGTAGAACTAATGTCATCCGAACAGTTGATTATTCTACCGAACTTGACGTTCAACAAGAAAATAAATTTGAAATGCTGAGAGCGAATTAACTATAACGTTCTGATACCAAACCCTTCAGTAAACCGCTCCAAACCTTGGCTTAACACTTCCCCCGAAAAAAAAAAAAAAAAAAAATTCTTGTCGTCTGCAAATAAAGGCAAGTTAGTTTGTCTGATAGGCAGATTTTGGGTAGTTTTTTTTAGAAGTCACCCTCCAAAAATACTATTTCCTGTTGCCTGTGAATCAGTTTCTTACTAATTTCACCAAATAATATTCAATACGTTTTAATTAGGAGGATCTTATGTGGAATGCTTTCAGAATGCCATGCTGGAATCCGCATAAATCTCATCATAGCAATTATCTATTTCACGTGACTTCGTAAAATATTGTCATAACCGACTTACCGGGCTCATCGAAAGCGGTCACCATGATATTTATGATTCGACTGAAAACATAATGGTTCGAATCTTGAATAAAACGAAGAGCCTTTTAAGCACCCGCAAAACAGACTAAAGCAAACTGAGCGGAGAACAAATGCAATTAACAACCCCAGTATACTAGCCTCACAGCCTTAGTTACTTGGGCCGTAATTCTAACTAACCGATATCCCCTTAACGAAATTATGTTGTACATCCTTTCAGTATCCTTGATAAGGAGTTTGTTAAACTATTCGTGATTATTTTTTCTATTACTTTAGTATAACTTTAATCTTATTAGGTGTTATTATCAATTTATAATTCTCCCTTTTATAAGATGAATACACTATTCGCTAAAGTGCTAACGAATTGAAATAACTTTTCCGCGCTACCAATCAGAAAGTACTATTCGTATTCCTGATCTCAACGATTAATTGGACTAATTAACCCCGACATATTTGCTTACCATCAATGGAGATATTATCCTTGCTTCCAAATGATTTGTCAATTTCATCTTCTGACTGACCAGTGCTCACATATACACTTGCAAAATGCAGTATTTATCAACTATAGCTAGATTATTCAAAATTGTTTCAGAAGGGCTAGCGATAATTCCAACTCTGCTTTACCATCTTAAAGTTCAGTGTACGCTAGTTGTAGCTTATATCTATTATATTTAATAGCTGATTTATCAGGCATATATGCCTTTCCATTGCGTTTTCACTGTCTGAGAACATCGTACTCCGAAATTTACTTTTCACGAAATCACTTAAGACATTTATGCAAGATGCCATAATCTAACTTGTCATTTACAGTCTCTGATTAAACATTTCTTAGTTTTTTTTTATCATGCTTCAGAGTCAGTTTTCTTGAAATTCCAATAGTGATACGCTATAATTATCGTTCTTTCCTTAATCTTAATTGCTAAGGTCAAATTATCGTCATATAATCTAGGTAATTACTGATACCATCATGAAATTCAAAACCTTTTCATAATTTCACTTACCTATTGCTACAGATAAATACCAAGAATTTCATCCAAAATTTCATTATCCATTGTATTCCCAGCTATTTCCTTTTCCTAATCAGTTTTTCCCGATGTCAATAATAATTTGCATTCTTGTTACTTGTACAGATAAGGAAACGCAAATAATTTGCAATTAACCAGCACTTAATGTTGTCACTCGACGTTCCCGTTCTTCTATTAGCATGACACCCCCCCCCCAAACCATACGACATCATGCTTATTAAGCGACACCATTTCTAACCTTTTTCCTGCAAACTTAGATGTATCGCTGTCGAGATTCTGATAAGCAATAACACACTCTTTCTTCACTTCTGACAGTATTACCATCATGCACTTGGATATTAAGAATGTCGTTGTGAAGACAAAGAAATCACCACGATATGCGGGTTTAGTTTATTCAGGGAATAATTTAAACACTGGGACTTATTTCTTAAGCTTTAAGCATTAGATAAGAATGTTATCCAAAGTACACTTTTAATCAATATTTTCCTTTAGTTAATACTAACACTATTTTTACTTCGAACATACCTTCACCCCTATTTCTAGTCAACTGCCATGAATTTCCTTTGGTGCCGTTTCGTTGTTTTGTTGGATTAATGAACTCGATGAATCCACCAGTATTTCGTAAACGAATACCACCACCATGAAACAATAGTCATGCATAAGATTTAGCTTACTCAGAATCCAATTAACTTCTACTGCTTTGACTATAAAGTCTTGTCTGCCAAACATAGTCGTCATTATGAAGAAAATTAACCTTTTAAACTTCGATATCTGATATCAGAAACAAATCAAAACAAACAAACAAAAAATCCTATTGCATTATTTTAAATAACTGCGATTTTACGTAATTAATTCCCACTTACATACTCGAATTTCTTTGGA
Organism: Typopeltis vanoorti; assembly: GCF_054136105.1. NCBI lineage: Eukaryota > Metazoa > Arthropoda > Arachnida > Uropygi > Thelyphonidae > Typopeltis > Typopeltis vanoorti. Next base: position 71,962,267 of record NC_143554.1, on the reverse strand, counting down.
ATAAAATCAATATTCATCACTTATCTTACTACGGAATTGGCAGAGAATTTAATACCAGCACTTAAAAAAAAAGGGGGGGGAGGTGTTGTATTGAACACGCAGTCAAGCAATAGTTCCCAATTATTAGAACCCTTCCCCTCCTAACGAATTCAATGAACCACAAAATTATGAATAGTTATTTATCATAACCATTTGCTGCTTTCAATTCCAGATCATTTATCTAATTAGTAATCACCTACAAAATCTGTCATTTCTCTAGATCGTTTCTGCATTATTTTCTAACTCCACGTAATTTTATTCATTTAAATTTATAATTTCCTGATTTACATGCTCTGTCATCGACCCTGATTCCAAGATAATCTCTTAGCGATTCCACTCAATACCTAGAAAACTGTACTGTTCCAAAACTTATTTTTTGCTATCCGAAGCGTTTGCTTTAATTCAGCTATGTCTATACTGTGCGTACAATTTTAATATATAATTATATTAATGATATATCACTTAGTGTTTCAGCAAAAATCAACAGTAGTTAAAAAATTCTCCTATCCAAGAACGCAGTCGGAATGCGACCTCTCAACCATGGATAATAAGCGAAGTCCATTTGCTTACTAATTTCTAAGTGAGTTAAACTCCCGGCTTCTCCCTTTGGGAAATGAAAAGAGTTAGAGCATTTTAAAAATAACTGTTATTAAATAAAGTAATATGCTATATAATAGAAGCAAGATATTAAAATATTGTTCGCTTTTTGTAAAATTTGTGATTCGCTAGGTGTGTGTGTGTGTGTGTGTGTGTGTGTGTGAGGAGGGGGGGGGGAATGGAAATTGAAAATTAAAAAGGTTTCGTAATCAGTGGGAAAGTCTTAAAGGTCATGAGACGAATGCACAATATCTCTTAAATTGTTCTCCCGTCGGTTTGTCTCTTTTGCTTGTGGAAGAAGCCAGATTTTCAGAAAGAAAACCATGCTGACTGAAATTCAACTTCATTCACCTTCAATTTAAGTCAGTCGAGGAGAGGTCATTAAAAATATTAATAGGATTTTTATGACGAAACGGAAATGTATTCAGCATGTCATGCTGGCTTAGTTGGCCAAGTAGTCAGCGTACCATCTCTCCAACTCGATTCCGGTCGCGAGTTCGAATCCTGCTGCGAGTATGGATGTTTGTGATTGTTTTTAGGTGGGAAGTGAATTTCATAGCCCGGTGTGAGAACACCATCCCACTTACTGGAGGCCTGAAGTGGCTTGAAAAAGCTCCATATTTAGTCTCTGGAGCAGAGTTTTCGGACAATGTAAAAATAAATTAAAAAAAAACAAAAAATATATATAAATTGATGAAAATGGGGATTCAGAGGACGAAACGGACATATGATCCAGATTCAGTGATATAGATCAGTCTCTTTCACACACAACAATTCTAACGATTAGCACTTTTCGGCTGCGTTATAAAACTGGAATTCAACAACTATGTTTCAGCCATACGGCTGGTGGGAATAGCTATATGCTACCATACTAGGGAAATGATTATGAGCAAGATGGTTTCCCGTTGCCTACCTTGCTGTAGTATATTTTATGACTATAGCCGTGTGTGTGTTCACGGGATCGGTTTGCCTGTTTTGAGGAATGAAAAACCCGAGTTACCGGGAGAAAAATCCCCTACCCCGTACGAGACCGGTTAACTCGCCTTTAGTCAAAAGAAGCCAGATAAAGGTTCCTCACGTCACTGACGGAAATCGAACCCAGGTCTTTGCGACCAAAGGGTCTTCGTCTATACTGCCTGAGCTACGGAGGCTCGTTTAGGAACTAAAATAACAAAATAAGTTATCGCAGGTTTAGTTCCTCTTGTGGTGAATGTAATTACAGATTTACTCAACTTGGGTGAGCACAGTAATTTCATTTCTATGAATGTAATTAGCCGGCATAAATTCCAAATCCTAATGTTCCAAATAATGGCTAGTGAGCATTACAAGTATTCTAAAATCGTTGTAATTATTTTAATTTGGTAGTCTGGTAGGTCAAGTGGAATACTTCGCTGTGAACCAATAGATCGTACGTTCGAAACCTATTGCAGAATAACTATCTGAATTACTTAAATATAAAGAGCCAATAGTCTTCACTTCGGCGATGTAACATTATTTAAATTAAGGGGATATTAAATCCCAGATTGTTTCAAAACCGAATAAGAAACTCAAAGATCGGAATCAAAGAGTTTCATGCCGAATATAGTAAACAATAAAAGTATCGGCGAATACTAGCGTAAGCCAAATGACGTAGTACAAACTAGGGCAACTCGTAGCAAAGATGGGTAAAGCTCTGAGCGCTATTCTTAGTATTTCCCATAATGTAAAACACATCTCCTAGGAGATGATTGATGTTATACATTATGGTGGGAGGTTACTACCCAGACCGGTTTCGACCTTTATTGAGGTCTCATCAGTGAGTAGGTAGACCAAATCTGAATGACTATCTGAATGCTTTTAGGTAGTAGAGGAAACTGAGTCCTCAAGTGGCTTGGAAAGTTTCATATTTGTTCTATAGAGCAGGGTTTTGGGACTATCTAACCATTGCAGAAAATGTACGAAAGATTTTCAGCGTTGCATATAAACACACATGCACACTCATTATCGCTTGAAATGAGATACGTGAGAAAAGTGAGCATATATTTGGATTAAGAAAACGAAGCAATAAAAAAACTTAAATCGAATTCTATCGACCAGCATAAAGCAGTGTTTCTCAACATCGCGGATTGAATACAGGGCGATTGTCTGTCCATCATCATACTTGAAGTAAAGTATGTAAACCGTTATATATGCTGCGGTAATATATTAGTTTAAACCAACAAAAAAGTCAAATACTTGCTTCAGTTATTTACCGTTAGTGATTCCAAATTACGTAGCATTATTTTCTTGATTTTAACTCCCCCACCCACCCACTTTCACAGTCTGTCTGCACTTATAAATCTCTCTCAAAAAATTACACAACAAATATGCAACTTCCTCTTTGCCTTCATAAACTTTGGATTTAAAGGGAAAGTTTTATAACATAAAGCTGCATTTAACAAACATAGTATATTTTTCTCGTAGTGTAGTTCTTTCGATTATGATGTAGTTTAAAGCTAAAAACAACTATTTAATGAAATCTATTCGGGACATTTATAAAACAACAGAATTACCTGAAGATTTTACATCTATCTACATATCAATGCCAAAAAAAAATAATGCACAAAATTGCGAGGATTGCAGAACTGTGAGCCTAATGTGCATCTAAAATTATTTTAACCATTGTTAACAAACAAATTGAAAGAGCCTTAATCGGTGAATAGACCGAACAACAGAAAGGCTTTAGAAGAGGAATGGGGACCATTAATGCTATCCTGGGACTAAAAATACTAATAAAAACCGAATAATATATTCACGTAAACACAAGAAAGATATTTAATTAACCAAATATTTCGGTCTGGAAATAGCAGACCATCTTCAGTGGCACTACAAGAACAGTTTTTAAAAAATACAAGGTGGAATACTAACAATAGATCATTTAAAAATAGAACAAGACGCGCGATGTTATATCACTAAGTATTAAAGGGAATATTTTTAAGCAGAGACATGATTGAAATAAAGATATTAATTAATAATATTAAATAACAAAATTAATATGAATTAATGAGTTATCCTGATTAGACTTTCCCAGATTTTTGATATAGATATACAGTCATTGCGATTCCGGTTAGGACGATGGAGTAAGGCCTCTACGCTTTCTTTGAATAAACGTTCAAATTTATAACGGGATCTACGTAAGAGGCGAGATTTTGACCAAAGGATGTTGCGGTTAGTTTCAATCCCGTGCTGAGCCAATCCAGATTTTTCAGGTTTGTTTTGATGAATGGAGGATTGATGTTTGGAGAGATCACAGTTGAGGGAATTTGATAAACTCCAGGAAGAGATATAATTGAGAGTTTGTCTTAAGGAGAAGGAAAATGGGGAAGATAATTTGTTAATAGGTGAATACGTAGCTGTTAACTCATATTTCTTGAGAATTCTTGCGATAGGTTCTGAAATCCCGGAGATGTAAGGAATTGGAACTCGACGTATTGAATCTTCGTTGTTTTGTTGTGGATTATAAGAATCGAGAAGATGTTGAGTACTCTTTTCGGAAAAGCCATTGAGTTTCATGGAAATGGTTGTTTTCTTCCATTTCCATAGTAAACTTTATACGATGATGTAAGGAATTGAGGTGAGGCCATACAGTAACGATGTCATCTATATATCTTACCCAAAAGGATGGTTGAGTGAAAATAGATGAGAAGAGGACTTTTTCTAGATGTTCTAAATAAAAGTCGGCTAAAGCAGGAGAGAGAGGACTTCCCATGGCCGTTCCTTCTACTTGGCTGTAAAATTTGTTTTGACATAAGAAATATCCAGAGTGTATTACGAAATCGAATAGTTTTATAATGTCTTCTGGAAAGATGTCAGCAAGTAATTTTAAAGTCTCCTTTAGAGGTACATTTGTACATAAAGATTCTATATCAAACACACCATAAGATCTGTAGGTTGCAATGAGACATTTTTTAATTTTTCTAAGAAATCTGAGGAGCTTTTTTAGAAAGGAACTAGAGTTGCCTATGTGAGATTTCAATAATTTAGCTAGATATTTGGCTATACGGTAAGTAGGAGAATCAAGACAATCTACTATTGGACAAAGAGGAAAGTCAATCTTATGTATTTTAGGAAGACCATAAAATCTAGGAGGTCTTGCAAAATGAGTTTTAAGTCTTTCAATTCTGTCTCTATCTAAACTGATGACTTCATCTAAGAGAGAATTTAATTTCTTTAGTTGTCTGTTGGTTGGATTAATACTAATAAAAATATCACTTGACAGCAATAGGAACATTTACATATGCTTCATAGACTTTCAGAAGGCCTTTGACCGGGTGAAACATAATAAAATTCAATATATTAGATAAATTAGACATAGAAGGTCATGTACTTAAGATTATAAAAACGATTTACACCAAACAGAAAATGCAGCTGTTTAACTATGAGACTTCTGTAGTGAAAATAAAAAGAGGAGTTAGACAAGGTGGTATCCTTTTACCAAATCTATTTAATATCTACAGCGAAACAGTGATGAAAAAGATTGAAAAACAAAAAATAGGAATTAGTATCAATGGTATAAAATACAACAATCTTAGATATGCTGATGATACCATTCTAATATCAGAAAACAGAAACAAATTAATCAAATCAAATTACTGCAGCTAATAATTGAAGACGGTAAATTTATATCCAATCCAAACTCTTTAGAGTTTGGATTAGATATAAATTCAAAAAAGACCAAATTTATGAAAATCTCAAAAGAAAACAGATCCGAGCCAGAAATATTAATAAACAATATGAAAATTGAACATACAACAGAATACAAATATTTAGGCACCTACTTTACTACAGATGGAAAGCAAGATAAATAAATATAAATAAGAACATCCATAGTTAAAGATGCCTTCTGGAAAAATAAAGATCTGCTCAGAAGTTCTGTGGGTATCGAGACAAAGAAAAGAATGATAAGAACATTAGTGTGGACAGTTTTCACAAATGGAAGTGAGACCTGGATATTCAAGAAGAGAGTAAGGGAACAGATAATGGCCTTTGAAATGTGGTGCTATAGGAGAGAGCTTTGAAAATCTCATGGACAGAACATGTAACAAATACAGATGTCCTACAGAGGATGAGAACACAGAGATCTTTATTACAGTAAATGATCCAGAGAAAGATGAGATTGGCGGGACATGTACTGTGAGGTTCAGCAGGACAGAGGATACTAACAGCTTTAGAGGGGTAAAATATAGGAAAAGGATCAAAGGCAAATAACGAAGGACATGGCTTGAAGATATAAGATCATGGACAGGATCAAATGGCTATGCAGAAACAAAAAAAAAGTATGCTTAGATGTTTTTGTAATTAATATTTATAAATTTTTAGTCCATTTTAGAGGAGAAGTGACGAAAATCTCTTTCATTTTAGTTTATAAGATGTCAACATTAGTGTAGTTACACTTTCCGCTTTAGTTGAAATTCATTCCTATCTTGAGCCTTTCTATGCCACGGAGTTCCTGCCATCTCTTTAATCTCATCCTCCCATCGTCTCTTCTGTGGATCTCTCTTTCCATCTCTAGGATGCCATTCCTGATATCAACTTTGTCCATTTTTGAGTGCTACTTCTTGGAATATGATCTGTCCATTGTTACTTAGATCTTTTAATGGATACTATAATGTCTCTTCCCCCTAGTCTGAGCTCTGATCCAAGTATTGCACTTTCTATCTAGAACGGTAATACCCAGTAATGATCTTTCCTCTGGGTAATCCTCAACTTGTTGGTCAATATTTGTATCAAAGTGCATGTTTCGCTTCCATATGTCATGACCGGAAGTATACAACTGTCGAATATTTTTCTTTTATAGAGAGGAAAACATCTTGAGTGCTTCACGATGTTTTCCGAAGACTATCCAGCCAAGTTGAATTCTCATATAATTTTTTCTTTTCAGTCACCCTCTACTGTGATCTTTTTCCCCAGGTAAACACAGGATGTTACTATATTAATTTCCTGGTGTTCCATTTGTAATGTTTTTTGGTAATGTGTTTATTATACATTATTTTTGTTTTGTTCTTGTTTTATATTTAACCTTCCTGTTTACTTCCTACATTCAATTCAGTGATCATTTGCTGAAGTTCTTCTGCAGAGTTTCCTAAAAGAACAATATCTCCAGCAAATCGTAGGTGACTTAGTTATTTCCCATTTACCATAATTCCTTTATTTTTCCAATCCAGGTTTTTAAAAATTTCTTTTAGGTTGTGTAAATATGTTAGGTGACAGCATCTAACTGGTACATCTAACTGGTAACAGATAACTGGTACACCACCACCACTATGAATATAAAACTCTATCTCTAATATGTTAATATGTTAGGTGACAACATCTCCCTGTCACCCTTTTTATAGGAAATGTAATATCTGTTCTTGATTTTAAAGACGCAGTCGAATTTATATATATATATATATGATATGTATACGTTTTTTTCAATTTATTGATATTTTTAAGGGCTTCTAAAATAGCTAATGTTGAGATTGAATCAAATGCCATTTCATAATCAATAAATGCTAGACCTAAGTGTTTCTCGTATTCATTTGTCTTTTCGATTATTTGTTTTATTACATATATATGATCAAATGGTGCTGTAATTTTTTCTGAATCCTGCTTTTTCTGGAGGTTGGCAAAAAGCTACACTGTTTCGTATTCTGTTGCTAATGATTTTTAAAAATTTTGTATACTTTTGAAAGAAGACTGATAGGGTAGTAATTTTTAATATCTGTCTCCGTTTTAAAAATTATAATAAGGATAGATTGTTCCAACGCCATGGTATTTTCTTCTGTCTTAGGCATGATGTTTAAATTTTACTTAACATGGTAATAACTGAATTCAGAAAATATGAAACAAAGACACTGAATATAAAATTAAGGATATTACTCTGTACAAAATATTATTCTGAATTAAGAGAGGAGCTCTTATTTTGCTTTTGTGGCTCACTGTTGCATTCACAGCTGATTATAGAAATCAAATCGGTATGAGCCCTCAGACCCAGTAATGTGTGAGAGAAATATATATATATATATCACGCTTCTCACGTTTAACTTTTCCCCCCAAAGAAGGACTGAGAAAAGAGAAAAGGCATGGGTGAATAGCCGATAACTGAGCAGTAAAAGAAAAAGAAGTGGAAAAAAGTACAGAAAGTACTGAAAAGAGACTAGACTGAAAGTCACAAGCTGCCGGCAAACAAATATCCTTGGATTGAATTGTGGGGAATTACGGCCGAAGTAAGTGGTCTTCTGGCCAGTTTGACCGTTTTTGTGGAATGGAAAAAAAATCCTTACCCCTCTATACGAGAGAAATTAATTCAGCTTCTAATGAAAAGAACTTACAAAGGTTCTTCTCATCCTTGGATGCATTCGGACGCACGTCTTTCTAACAAACGACGCTTAAGCATGTTACGTTTGCATACACATTATAGGAAAAGATATTGAATTAACACAACATATATATATATATATATACATATATATATATATATATATATATATATATATATATATATATATAAATTATTTTATGTTGCTCCCACTCACGAAAGATTATTTTTAAACCTTTGGTATATATTAGCATAGTATAGCACATAGCATGTGATGATAAGTCTTATCATCACATGAATGAAATCTCAGAAAAAGCATTAAGCCTTAATAAAAATGCCACAATATAAAACATGTGATACATTATTATGCCATATCACATTAACGATATATTCGATTAAAGAAAAATCTGATCATCCATATTATTCAGATAAGGATGTGAATGATTGGAGTTGGAGGCGTTCCAAAAATCTTGTCCGATGTACTCCTAGCATCATGTCTGCATATGTTCAGGCAGGTGACGTGTACACACGTAATATTAACTTCAGTACAACGAAAAGGATGAAGAAATTTAAGGAAGTGGCAGCAACGCTAGTTTCCTTTCTGATCTGATAAAAGTATTGTATATGCTTATAAGGTTTACTTCACTCCATGTTCATTGGAAGCGCTAGCATTAAAGTCTTGGAACCGAAAGATGAAAATAAAGAAATGCTCAGATAGTCTGCTAGTTCTCAGCTGAACTTTTTATAACACGCACGCACGCATGTGCACGCACACACGCGCGCGCACGCACACACACACACACACACACACACACACACACACACACACACACACACACACACACACACACACACACACACACACACACACACACACACACACACACACACACACACACACACACACACACACACACACACACCAAATGAAATTCGAAAGACAGATATAAAGTTGAAGGGCTTTTCTTGAAAATCTGAATGTTGGGAAATTAAGTGGTGCGCCCATACAAGTAAATACTATGGAGTTATTGGAGGCATTTTAAATACTGCTACCACTCCAAGGTCAAGCACGAATTCGACGAAACTCGTCGTATTGTATCGTTCTTTTATCCAGCAGAAAGGTAGCATTTATCCATCCATGTGAAGAAACGTTTTACAACGAAGGACCAAAATACTTTTCACCTTATTTGCTGATATTTAAGGAAGTTCCAGGAAATTGTGGCGTCATTTTCCTGGTATGCGTACGCACACTGATATTTCACAGAAATATCGATGAACATAATAAAACCACGATCGATGATGCTTTCGCTACGTTCTGAACAACATAGCTAATATGAAATGCATCAATTGGTAAGGACATTATTTGAAGAATGTGTTTTAGAACTTAATTATTGTGATAAACGTTTATAACTGAACAAAAGACCGATTAGAGGGAGTCTTTCTAAACTACAAACATTTGGCATCCAGCTTAGTATTGCAACTTTCGAAAATTCAATAATTACATTTCTTCTTTGTATGTTTCGATTTTAATCATTTACATAAACTTATTTAATAAATGTGACGTAGAAGATATAAGTGAATAGTTTTCTTTCCTTCTGTTCATTCTTATGATACAAGTGGAGTGTTAGGAATTCGCAACCAATTCCTGGAATTGGTTGCGAATTTTTGTAAATTTCTGAATTGCAAGAAGACGCTGAACAAACTTTTATATATGTGAAAGTTCAAAATGTAGATGTAAATAAAGTGTAATTACAGCTAAGTTTGATAAGAACTGTTGTAAGACACAGAATAAAAACATTATGCAGAAAGCAACTAACAAATTTCTTACACATTTCTGAAACCAAATTCCAGAAATTTTCGTTCTTATACCATCTGTTGCTAAATTCACCATTAGGAGTGTTAGATGCTTTCATAATTTATATGAAAGCATCCACTCCAGATGAGTTTTTCATAAACAGTGTAATACAAGAGTAACATACATAAGAATTCACCTACAAATCTACAATTGGATTCTATTACGTTACTTCTGATCTCATCGAGCGACTTGTATTTCGGTGTACAATTCTTCTTCTTCTTTTTTTTCTCAACAGATAAAATATTAAGGTGTAGCAAGCGGATATTTGATTACATCCTCTTACTGGGCTATCTAGAACTTAAGTAGCAGTTACTGTGGTCATGAGGCAAGTATATTATGTATATAAATGCATATGTTCAAAGACTGAATTGTTTAGTTTTTGTGAGAAAGATCTGAATTTCTAAGAGAAAGACTCTGGTCAATTGCGTCCGAGGTCAGCTAATTCAGTTCTGACTGAAATGACAGAGCTGTTCAACATTTCTTGCTACATTGCATAGTAAAATATTTTCCCTTAACAGGCGCAACAACATGGTAAAGTTAATTTCGGGTACATTGGATCTCAAAAATTTTAAGATCCAAAATTTTCAGTATTCTTTTTCTATTGTGTGGGGGGACGATTTGCTTTATGCTTTTTGATATGCATAATATTTATCCATTTCTGTTGTGTTATTATTTATTATTTATTTTTTCCAGGTTCAATTTCCCCTACCCTCCATCTAAATTCAATAAGCAGAAATTGGAACGTCTAGTTATCTATTACTGGATGAGAGATGATAGTGAAAATGGTAATATACAACCCACAGACCTGAAGCAGAAAGAGAATTAGCTATGACTTCCCTGACAACTCTTTCTTATGCAGGAGGAATGAACTACAGGTATTACCTTGAAGTCTTTAACACTTCAGCAAATGGATAGTTTCGTGTACTGTGGAAGGACACAGTTCCAGAAACATTCGTAGGTGGTGCTAGGAAGTTTTATAGGCATTTAAAAATCTAGGATGAGTTTTAGCCAGCAGTAGAACAGTAGAAACAGGACTTTCTCCTTCTATTGCTTTTCAATTATGAATCACCGTTTCGCCAAAGCAGTTTTGGTAATTTCTAAAACCCAGTAAATTTAAGTGGCGTTCTGAATGCAGTTTAGAAATCACCAAACTGCTTCATTTGAAACGCTGATTCAGAATTGGATTATGACCAGACAGCTAGTCTAGAAGTTGTTTGCTTGGCTTAAAACAATGCAATTAAGGTTATGAGGCGAACAATTCTCAAGTGACCATATTACACTGCATAGTCCAACAGGCAAAACACCGTACATTAATGAAAAAAGCTACAAGAATGTACAATGGGCAACACAATAACAACAGTATACAGTATCTAAAATGTATGGCTTTCAGATAAACAGTACTCATACTAATCTTCTATCAGGATCAGCGTGGAGGTTTATCACTTAGTCCTGCATATCTAAATTTATGAAAGGGAAAACTCTACTTCTGCATCACATCATTTTTCTTTATTCTATCCAATTTTTTTTCTCAAAACTCGTATAAAGAAACCTTAACTAATTTTTATAAAATATGTTTGTATGTTACAATTATTAACTATCAAAGTACTAATGAAACTTTAAAAGGTAGACAATTGATTAAGATGGTTGTCAGAGGCAAAGACAGCCATAAACGGCATACAAAATAGTGAACGAAAAATACCGCTGTTGCATTTTTTCATAACAGTGGTTTCCCAACTTTATGTCAGCATTCTCTCATGTAAACTGCAGTGAATATTGCACCCTCCTTTTCATTATGAATAATTATCCAATATAACACCACACTATGTCCAGTATTTTATTCGTCCATTTTAAGTTTTAAGATATTTAATGAAGAACTGAGTTAGTTGGTTGGAATTATGCCCTAAGCAATTAAAGACTGTGAAGCCAGCATACAATGCTTGTGGAATGCGAATGTTCTTCCTGTTGTTCTGCCTGTATTGAATGAAAATATCATGTGGCGGGAAAGAATATTCATATTACCAGCATATGAGTTGAAGTCTCACTTTCAGATGAACAATTCCTTATAAAATGTTCCTTGTGTTCTGGGTGGAATTCGAATTTAGGGTTTTTCAACAGAAGAGCAAATGACACGACCTTCTCGATTGCTATACAGCGACGTATTGTAATGAAAGAAGAAATACGTTGTAGAGTTAACCAAGTAAAGTTTGCACAGATTTCTAAATGCTAGAACAATATTTAACACATTCAGACACCATCAAGAAATTAGGACTACAAATTCAACAGCAAAATTGTTGTAAACAACACACACACACACACACGCACGCACGCACGCACACACACACACACACACACACACACACACACACACACACACACACACACACACACACACACACACACACACACACACACACACACACACACACACACACACACACACACACACACACACACACACACACACACACACACACACACACACACACACACACACACACACACACACACACACACACACACACACACACACGAGTCAGTTTATCTCCTTTCTGCATAAAACTGTTTGTAGACAACCTAAAATACCTCTCATTGTACGAGGATTTAAATAGGATTTAAAGCTTGACCTAGTTTCCAACCAAATGAAACTGTTAGTCAACTGCCTCGTGAAAACGAAGTGAAGTTAAAAGGACAAAAATTTAATTTTTAATTGTTTTAATTTTTTTAATCTAAAATTGTTTCTCCGTGAAAAAAAAGATGGCCAAGTTTAAAACTGGGCATCCTGAGACAACAAATGCGACCAGGTTAGGAAGACCTTCCCCAGCGATCGCACCTGAAAACATCGATACAGTGCATACCCTGATCCTTGTGATAGACGAATACCAACCAATAACATTTCAAAGACTCTAGGATATCCAGAAAAAGAGTTGGGGTCATTATCCGGTAACATCTGGACACAGACGCTCTCAGCGAAGTGTGTCCCCAAATGTTTGAATGGCGAACAAAAGAGAGATCAATATGACCCAGAGACCAAACAACAGTCAGTGGAGTGGAGACGCAAATGTTCTCCACGGCCAAAAAAGTTTCGAACCCAAAAGTCAGCCAGGAATGTTCTTGCCATCGTCTTTTGGGATATGGAGTGTAATCCCAATCAAGTAGCTCGATCGAATAAGGTGAAGCTGTTACAGCAGTAGTTTATTCAACAGCTCTGAAGGAACTGAAGGAAAAACGCTGCGAGAAACTGAGCAGAGGCGTGTTGCTTTTGCAGGACAACGCACCTGCTCACACTGCTCATGAAACCCATGAGCAGTGTGAGACACTACACAACTTGCGCTTTCAATGTCAGCCTTACCACCCTATTCGCCAGACCTGGCCCCATCTAATTATTTCCTATTACCAAATTTAAAGAAACACTTGAAAAAAAAAAATTTACCACAGATGATGACGTCATATCTGCAACTGAGGACTGGTTTGTCCAACAAGGGAAAAACTTTTATTTTTCCTCAGAGGATTGCAAATGATGCCGCAGCGTTGTAACAAGTGCATAACACTTCGTGAGGATTGTGCAGAATAATGTGCAAGTTACGTGGTTCTACCTTAATTCCTTCATGGTGATTATCACAACTTTTCAGCATATGCCATCCTCGTAATTTTATTTGCGCATTTTATTTTAGGCAAATAAAATTTAGGCAAATTTTATTTGCCTAAATTTTATTAAGATTTTATTAAACCTTAAATACGTACGCCATCCTTAAGGAAGGGTTATTTGGAAAACATGACAGAAGGAGTGGATTAGGGGAAGAGAATATATCAAAGAATGAAAATAGAAAATGTTTGAATTTGTTAGATTTAAAATCGGCATTTTAATATATGTAAGTCATAAAATATCATCACGAAATTGAAAACAAAAAAATTTCTAAATAGAAACAAAATCCGTCTACCCGTTTATGTTATGATTTCAAAGCATAGTGTGGTAGTATGGTAATTATTATCTACAGTTATTTAAGTTTCAAGAACAAAACTAAATTTATCTGGAAAATGTAAAGACAAAATTTGATGTAGTTATGCAAAACTGCCTTTCTTTAATAAGTGACAATGAGTTAAAAACCCCGAAAAAGAGTGAAACATTATTTAAAGAAAGTCTCTAACACCCATAAAACATCTTCATAAAATTGCCACGAGAGCTAAAATATTTGAATGTTTTATTCAATCTCTGAAAAGTATTAACTGCAACATTGAGTATCTCAGGTTGTCGTTCTTCGATCTATACCAGCAGAAAAGTGATATATACAAAACTAGTTTAACACTAATAAAAGAAATATACAATAGGAGATAGTCATTCTTCCTGGTCCCGAAAACTCGGCTTTTTCGTTCACTCAAAACAATATCCAAATTCAAACTGAAATATATTTGTTTCCTTTACTACTTGCATACATTCACTGATAATGATTACAATGTTTATTGTTTTAATGAATTAGTTTACGAATAAAATATTTTATTCAGTTCTACTACCAAGCTTTTATACTTGAAGAGGCAAGTAGTTTTATTTTACTACGTAGGAATAAAGAATGTTGAAAAAGGAAGAAATTCGGAAATGTTACAACACAATTCAATTTCGAACCCTATGCCACGGCAGCGATTATTACGAAAACAAGAGCGTCCCTTAACATATCTATGCTGACTCTAACAGATAATATTACTCTCATCTGCCCAAAGCTGTATGTGGTCCCTCACTAATTTCTCCAAGATATTGACAACTACTGATAAATTTTGGGGAAACGAGGATAAAAAAAAACAAGTTTATTCCAACTTATTTTAACATCATAAATAAAAGTATTCATTAATGAGATGAGCATGTTTACAGTACATGCGTTCTCCAGTTGGAAATGGTTGTTTTGAATTATTACGGTAAAAGGCAACTAAGGGTTCCAGCTGATTTATTAATTGTGTGTGCTCTCCGGCTGGACTGCTTGCTTTGCGAGAAGAAAAACATTTCCCTCTCGTCGTATGAGACTGGCTAACGCACCTTCAGATGAAAAACCCTGTTATCAACTTCTCTCATCCCAGACGGGATAAGAACCCGTCTTTCCAGATCTTTCCAAAGTGAAGAACAGATGTCGCGATATTTCTTGCGACTGACCTATGGAGACAGCAGAGGCATTCAACCTTTAGCTGGTGCACCTCCTGAAACAGTTATCTTATTTTTTTTCTTTTCTTTGATTCTGGAGAAGTAGATTTTAATACTAGAGGGAAAGGGCAGGTTCGAGGTTTAGAAGTGTGTTTCAAACACTGAGCACTCTGGATGGCAATAAAGCAATGAGACTGGATGTGGTTTTGAGAGAATGTGCAGAATTAACAGCTCCGCTGACCGGACATCTCAGTGAAAGTCTGGCGATGGGAAAGTTACCCAGGAAGTGGAAAGAGAGTAAGATCATGCCACTTCATAAGGAGTGGTAGTAGAATGGAAGTGTCAAACTATACACCAGTCTGTATTTCATCAGTAGTTGTCAATATCTTGGAGAAATTAGTGAGGGATCACATACAGCTTTGGGCAGATGAGAGTAATATTATCTGTTAGAGTCAGCATAGATATGTTAAGGGACACTCTTGTTTTAGTGATATGGTTACCTTTTATAATAAAGTAAAAAGAGCGGTTGATGAGGGAAGGGCATATTCTGCCATTTATTTGGATTTTACAAAGGTATTTGACAGGGTATAACATGATAAGCTGATATTTAAGTTGCAGTACATGGACTTAGATGTCAGGTTAGTGAACTAGATTCGGGATTGGATATCTAATAGGTATCAGAGTTGTGAATGTAGAGCGTTATCAAGGAGGCAGAAGATTACAAGTGAGGTCCCACAGGGCTCAGTACTGGGATCTGTATTTTTTAACCGTTATATCAATGGCATTGCCAATGAATTTCAAGGGGATAATCAGTTGTTTGCAGTTGATGTGAAGCTGGGAAGGGTTATTAGTATTAAACTGAACAGATGGGAAACTTAATGGGATATCAGTTAAATACAGCTAAATATCAAGTTTTGAAGTTTGGGATACATTGATGAGAGGCTGTACTGTACCGGGAAATGCAGGGAGGCAAGGGATCTGGGAGTGATGATTAATAGAAACCTGAAATTCAGGAAAACATATTTTAAAGGTAACCCAGAGAATTGCTTCAATACTGAGAAGGATGCTGACCTGCAGAGATAAAAGAGTTGGAGTTGTCATTCCATTGTATAAAGCCCTGATCAGACCACACTTGGACTATTGTGCTCAAATTTGGTCCCCAGGATTTGAAGGGGATAAATAAACCATGGAAAGAGTGTAGAGGCCGATAACAAAGATGGTATGAGGACTGTACAATGTTGGTTATGAGGACAGGCTGAAGGAATGTGGACTGCAGAGTTTGGTAGATAGAAGAAGGAGAGGTGATATGAGTAAGACTTTTAAACTGTTGAGAGGTAGTTACAGGATTGACAGTGGGGAGTTCTTTAGTTTAGTAGAATAGGGAGAAGGAGCGAGGACAAGGGGGCCATCCCTGAAAGTTACGAAAGGAAGTTGTGAGCAAGAGGTTAAGGAGTGGTTTCTTTGCGTGGAGGGTGATTGAACAGTGGAATGCATTACTTGATAGAGTGGTGAGAGTACGGATGGTCAATGAATTCACGAAGTGGTATGATAGACTTTGTGTTTTCTAGAGGCCTGAATCATAATAATAATAATAATATCCGTAGTAACTGTAACAAATCGGAAGTATTCTTAAAATAACAACGCAAGCACGTTATCGATATTGAGAAATGTTACTAACAACGTTTAAGGGTAATTTCTCTGAGTGCGAAGCTCGTGATAATACTGAGGGAGGAAAGAATACGTTCTGTCGTCAAGTAAAGTGATAGTTATTACGGTCTGATGTCAACAACAACAATACAAAATAAACAAAAAATCTCGACAATTTTTCTACGAAGTCTTAAATACTAAATTAATCAACATTGGTTATTCATACACGGGCGGCATGAACAAACCAATATGTATTTGCTTACAAACGAGCCTAAAATGGTGATATTTTACATTTATAAGTGAGGTTAAAATTAAAATGAACTATAATGAATATGTTCGTAAATATATATTCTATGTATAAACTCTTATAATTATCTTCATGGAGTAAAATTTATAGCTGTAATAAAGGGATGCTCTTATATACGATGTTAGAAGAAATGCCATAAAAAGAAATAATGTACTGAATATTTGAGTTTTCTCACTTAAAATTCACGAGGTTGGTCTATATGATTAAAAGGATCGGTAGGTTTTATACAACTCTTTCCCCATATGCGACAAATGAGGAGGGTAGAATTGTTTGGATCGAAAGCCTACAGAGATACAACAGAGGAAATATACTGCAAGTCAATGGCAAGGATGGCTTTTTCTTTTAAATACATGTATTTCAATGTCCTTTTTTTCATAGAGTATAAGTGAATTAAGAAAACATTTAAAAATAAAAGGATTCAAGATATCCAGAATTATTATTATTATTATTATTATTATTAATATTATTATTATTTATGTTTCCGTAGTCAAATAAGCTGCCATTGTATTAATATTGTATGACATTTGTTCGATAATAGTTCGGTAGTTCGAAAATATAAAATAAGCAAACAAAGCTTAAAGAAATATAGAACTCAGTGAAAATAGCAACCGCCAAACGATTATTTGTAGAATTTTTAGGAAGACTTAATTTAAAAGCTATGTTATAGGGTTTGTCATGCAATTTTGCTGTTATGTGAAAGGCAGACCTTGTTCAGCCATGGCTATGAGAAAATAAACTCTGTTTTTTTGTTGTTTTTTAATCAAATGGGACCAAATTAGATTTAGCAGATGCTAGTAAGCGAATTCGCTATTTCGATTAAGCATCCTACCCCCTTGTTTTCTCACCGGTTCCGCTTCTCCAATGAATACGAATTCTAAATATTTCACTTCGTTGTTTTAAGTAAGTCCTACCTACGAAAGGTTGTAAACGTACAGCATACAGTTCTGCTGAGTGAATGAACAGAGAAAGAATCCAGAAACAATCCTCCTTTAGAGATCAAACATGGTGCTTTTCAAATGCAATTCAAGCTTTCAGTAAGCAACATAGCAACTTCATACAGGGCAATGGAAATTATCCAGCACCTTACGACTTCGCAGACAATATTCATACCACAGTGGATTCGAATATACGGCTTGTAGGCTGTAAAGTGCGAAGAGGCTATCCACTCGGCGAACTAGAGCGTCATAAAAAGTTACGCGGTACCCCTCAGGATACTCACTTTCTTTCCCACCTCAAAAGTTCCCATCGTCCTATCTTGCGAAGGTGTTCACGGAAAGAGGTGTAATTGTGCTCGATATGTTTCTCATTATAGCCATTCCTCATCGAGCATATCTTTTTCTACTTGAATTATTGTTTCTGAAGGCTCCATGACTTCGACATACATGGTGATTTACTGTTTTAACTGTTCCTGACTCCAGGAGTGTGTTAACTTTGTAAATAAGGCCGATTTGTTGCTTTGTGAAAAACTGAGAAAGTTAAGCGTTTACTATTTTTTTCTAATTAAGATATCCAAGAATATGGTTTCTTGTTCAAGCATCAAATCATGTGAATTGGATAGCTGGATGGTGATCATTCGGAAATTTCTAAGAAAATACCTACATGGCAGTCAGAAATGAGGGTAGTTCAAAACATTCACGTATCATGCCATGTCGACAATACAGGAGTCTACACTGGAATAAGATTGGTTGATTGGTTGTTGTAGATTTAATGCCGAAGCAACAAAGGCTATGAGACCAGGTAGATAAATTGTGTGTGTGTTTATTTTTATGTCAATATCACCCACGAAAGGTCGTAAGCTTTATAGTACATTGGTTCCGTGGGTTGGCTAAGAATTTTTTTCTATTTTTATTAATTTTATATATTTTTGTATTTTTTATTTTTTTACATAATCAGGAAACCCTGCTATAGAGACCAAGTATGGACTGTTTTCAAGCTACTTTAGGCTTCAATTAATCAGGGAGGTACTCTCACACCAAGCGATGAAATTCATCTTCGCCTAAAGACAATTACAAACATCCAAACCCATGGTAGAATTCGAACTCGCAGCCTGCTCATTAGACAGCGGATATGCTAATCACTTCGCCAACACCAGGCTGGTTAGTCTCTTTAACGAGATCAAAAACGGGTCTCATACTGTAATACATTTAATTTAATTCTTTATCCAAGTGTAAGCAAACAAAGTTTGCGCCTGAAGTATCTTCAGGACTGAGGCAACTCATGGTAAAGGTGGCCCAAGCTCTCATCACTCCTTGTCTTAGTATCTCCCATAATGCAAAGCACATCTCCTTGCGGACATGTATAATGCTATGCATTAAGGGAGGGGGGGGTGCACTATCCAGATCGGTTTCCAACTTTATTGAGGTCTCGTCAGTGGAAGCTAGACCCAGAGGTTGTGATATTAAGGCAGAAGCAATGGAGAAATCATAATTACTTATACGAGTTGCCAAAAGGCGTCTCACCTTATTATTCAATTACTTTGGATTTAGAGAAAGATGTTGGAAGTTTTTCTCCACTTGGTTAAACTATAATAAATTTAGTTTAATCCTTTATCCAAGTGTAAGCAAACAAAGTCTGCGCCTAACATTATACATGTCTGCAAGGAGATGTGCTTTGCATTATGGGAGATACTAAGACAAGCAGTGATGAGACCTTGGTCCACCTTTACCATGAGTTGCCTCAGTCCTTCAGGCGTAAACTTTGTTTGCTTACGCTTGGATAAAGGATTAAACTAAATTTATTATAGTCTAACCAAGGGGAAAAAAACTTCCAACATGGAGTCATACTGAATTGGAAGGGAAAATTTCTTCCAACTTCGTATAAGACCGGTTACTTATTTTCAATTGGAAAGTACCTATAAAGGTTCTTTATTTTAGATGAGATTTGAATCTAGGTCTTATCTTTTCAAACAAAGGAGCACTGCTGATACCAACTAAGCTGAGGAAGTTTGAGAATAAGAACTTTAATAAACGAGGCTCTCACGAGGAGCAATTCCTGTGTGTTTTTCACATGGGAAAAAAATCATAATTTCTCAAAGAACTTCCCACCCCTGGAAATATAACAAGCAGTGAAAAGTTTAGGGGGAGGAGTCGCCCTGTGATTTGTAGGGGCGGAGCCCAAAGAGATTTCCGATATTTTAAAGAGTTATCAAAAGAAAATAGCATACAAACTTAAAAGTGAAATAAGAACAGTTTCTCAATCCGAATATGTTTGACAGCACCACACTTGACATTCTGGCCAGGGAAGACGGCTTTTAAGATGAGAAAGAAAGAGCAAAAGACCTTGGGAAAGATAAAATAAAACATCGCTACATGTTGATGAAGTTGACTGGAATTTGGCAATCACTCATTGCTGCGAAAGAAATCCTAAACGTATTTTTAAGAAAGTAGTTCTAGTGAGAAGATATCGTTTGGCACTACATCCGAAGATGAGGAGAAAAAAAATATGCATACGGCTGGGCAAACGTATTTTGCAATATAAAATGTCTTTAAAGTAGCTCTTTGTTCAATTGTACTAATGAATTATCACTATATACGAATGCTATTAGGAAGCAACTTTTTATCAATCTCTCTCTCTCTCTCTCTCTCTCTGAACATTTCCTTATATATGTGTTACTGTAAAATCCCGAAAATTGGAAAATCCTAGGTTTTACCGGTAAATCCTAGCATTTACCATAGTGATGTGGTAAAAAGTATCGAAAAAGGCTTGTAAACGCTTCCATTTTGGCTTTTGCCAAGCCATTTCGGTAAATGCCAGCATTTACCAACACCAAGTGGTAAACTCCCGAGTACAGTGCGAGTATAGACGGGTGTGAGCGGCTACGATCTGGAATCAGTTCAGGTTACGTTGGGTTAGGTTCCAAAACCTACTCTTGGACAAAATGTTAGAATAAAAATACCAGACATTGATAGAGCAAAGATGGATCCAAAATCAATAATAGCCATTATCACTGACATTAAAGGCGAAGAATTTTATGAACTTGATACTAAGTTGGGTAAACTAAAAGCGTTGTACACAAGAAACCAATTTACCTTGTGCAAAGAAAATTTTTTAAGCATCGACGAAGTCGGAAAGGAAGAAATAAGTGCACGTGAAGTGCACTTATTTCTTCCTTTCCGACTAAAAAAAAGCTTTCTTTAGTTGGTGGATAAGGATTCCAAAAATGCAATTGTTCAAAGAAGTGTACCACGAAGATGTGTTTGTACAAATCAGCCAATTTACTTTGTAACTCCAAATGTCACAACAGTCAACCTTGCTGTAACAAATAAGTTTAATTATGATTTGATAATGTTGAGGGAAATTCTGATTAATAAGTTACTTTTATTTCATGAACATTTTCTTATAATACATTAATTAAATGAAGTAAAATAATAAAGCAGTTATGTTTAATGTTA
The DNA here is from genome assembly GCF_054136105.1 of Typopeltis vanoorti. Lineage (NCBI taxonomy): Eukaryota > Metazoa > Arthropoda > Arachnida > Uropygi > Thelyphonidae > Typopeltis > Typopeltis vanoorti. The sequence continues at coordinate 71,940,988 of NC_143554.1, read as the reverse complement.
TTCTGGACATTATGTTTTGAAATTTAAATTGACAAAGGTAAATATATTAAATATTATAATGTAACCAAAACGGGCTTTTAGTGAACTGGTCAGTTATTTAGTTGAATGTTTAGGTATGTCAAAGCAACAAAGCCTAAGATATGTGTATTGTGTCTATTTGTACCGACCAATTTGCATGTTTCACAGAATGAAAAATTTGTTTTTCAGAGCGATAAAACACTGTCACCCTAATCCCTTCCTAACTTATTTTAGTCGAAGAGACCTTTATGTGTTCAGTATGCCTAACCTTTATACTTAAAAGAGGTTGCCTCCGAATAAATCATATATTCACTTGTTTAGTTCTAATTTAATTTTAATTAATTAATTAGTCGTATTTAATTTAATTCACTTTATTAGTTCTAAACAGAATGTATTAACAAAGAAAAGCATTTTTAAACCATGTTATTTTTCAATACCTGAGGCAACTATGGAAGAAACGTGTGATGTCAGGAGGAAATAGGTCTTCAAGGATCTCTACTGATTATTCTTCAACAAATATGCTTGTAAATAATGAAACAACGTTTAAACTATCTTAATTCGTATGTTTAAAAGTTTATCTTTATATTGAAAGGAAACGTTTACTACCAAATATATGGTCTGTCAATCGGCTCTCATTTATCGCCAATTTATACATGGAAAAATTTGAAGAAGTTTGGGGGAGATACGTCGATGATATCGTTATTGTTTGGAAATACGCCCACAAAGATCTTGAAGTAGAAAAGGGCAGTGAATTACCATTCCTAGACATTTACATCCTTATCACCAAAACATCGCTGGAGGATTATCATTAGAAGTTTACAGGAAAGAAACACACACGAGTAGGTATCTATAGACAAAGCACGTTCCATCACCCTCAACAAAAATTAGGTCTATTAAAATCTTAAAAATATAGCTTTAAATATACTCAAAAATAATGAAATTAAAGGAAAATAACTTCTATTTAATTAGTTTCTACAAAATGCTTACTCAAAAGAGGTAAATAAAAATAAATGTTTATTTTCTGTTGAAGCATCCCGTTAATAACCCAGAATTAATTACAGAAGCACGGTATCTTTACCATACGTTGGCGATGCATCAAGAAAATATCCCAAATATTAAAGCGCCAACATCAGAACAGCCTTCAAACCAGCGGACTTCGCAGTGCACATCCTTAAAGAACGTCATACGGTAAACTGGAAAGCATCCTCTATGTCTTACTTACAACAAAATTACTTCGACAGATTGTTCAACGAGTCTTCCGAGGTCAATCATCAAAAGGCACACTAAACAGAAACCAAGTCACAACATTTGGAAATCATTAATTAAATATGTATAACTTCAAGACCTCTCCTATGCCAACAACCACGGAGTTTACACAATGTAGAGAGTGCATATAACATGCCTGATAATATACGTTATTAAACTATTAGTGTTTTTTATAGAGATAACGACTTTTGGGAAACGTTTAATTTTTGTTGTTTTTTAACATAAATAGTTAAATAACTTTCTGAAGATGCTGTCAGCCATACAGACAGAGAAACATGTGGGAGAAATACATGTAGTGTTAATAAAAAAAAACGTCTACGAGTTAAAAGGAAGTTATTTATTAAGTTAAAATATCGCTGTCTTATTCTCTCAAATTGTTTGTTTTCTCTATAGAGTTTAAAATATCATCAATCATTCAGAACATTTTTGATTTTCCTTCCTTAAATTTTTGATTTTTCTAAAATCCAAGTTTTGTATTGGCGATTTCACCTTCAGTGGAAGATCACTGAATGATCGAACGTGTCGAACGTAAGCCACTCAGCGGTAGGCAAAATACCATCATATCGAAATTCGGTTCTAGGCAGTGACAGGCAACAACCAATTCTTAGAGTTAGCACACTTCTCAGGTTAGCCCACTGAGAAGAAAAACATTTTTCTTCTCAGCGGTACTTCATACTGAGTTATTCTGATATTAAATTAAATCAAATCGGGCTTATTTCAGAAACAAAATTTCAGAAAGACTTAGCTAAAAGTTATCAGGTATTACTAAAGTTTTTATGCACTTTAAGCGATAAAAAGTAGTTATTGTTCTGTATTTAATGTTTGCTTTTTCATGATAAAATTGTGCTTTCATCATCAAATTAATGGTGAAGATTAATAAAATATTTCAATTAATAAAAGTCTCCAGACCTTTCCAATTAATAAAATATCATCACCATCATCCAATTCGTGATATGTATCCTCAAGGAAGGGATGTACACATACCGGCCACTGAATTAGAAACCTTTATTCAGATTTACGTAAACGTCACTTATGCAGCGTACATGCAAAATACATGGTCACTAGAATCACCACGTGCCCTAGGAAATTATTTAATAATGCTGCTGGTCAGTAATAAATAAAAGGTTTTGAAACATTTTATTTCAAAACCAATAAAAGGTTTTCAAAACAGCAGAGCCGATTGGTTTCTCAAAAGATGAGATATCCAGGGTATTTAATCAGTGGAAAAAGAACCCACATCACTTTTCTAAGCTGCGTAACTGTGGTCCTAAGACAGTCTGCCAGGAATGAGATTGTCGTCGTCTGGGAAGGCTTGTACGGGCAAATAACTTCTGTATGCAGAAGGATCGGTATTGGCAGCCACATGCCTATATGGAAACCACTGGTTTCTGCGAAGAATAGGAAAGTGTCTCTACAGCAGTGTTAGGAATAGGAAAGTGTCTCTATAGGGTCACTTTTTTTTCCAGTCTTCCAGTGCCCATTCTCGGTGTTCCGAGAATGGGCACTGGAAGACTGGAAAAAAAAGTTATATGTGGTGTCCGACGAGTCACGGTACATCTTGTTCTCTGTCCACGGTAGGCAGAGAGTTTGGCGGGAGGGCCATGAAGCAATGAACCAAGCTTGCCTTGTAAAGAGAACTCAAGGTTCTGGAGGTGATGTCGTGATGTGGGGCATGTTCTGTTGGTACGGAATGGGTCCTCTGATATTGCTGGAACGGGTATCCTCCAAGGAATATCTGAACATTGTTGCCAATCAAGTCCATCCTACAATGCTGATTTTATATCCAGCAGGTGACGGTTGTTGCATGGACGACAGTGTTACTGTCTATCGCACAAGAATTGTTCAGCAGTGATTCAGCAAGTGTGATAGCGACTTCTCCCATCTTCCCTGGCCACCACAAAGCCAGTATCTGTCCAGAAGTAAAGTTCTCTTCCGTCAAATCTGAGCCAGTTAAAGGATTGTCTGGTGAACGCCTGGTATGTTGTAGACATAGATGCAATTCAGCACCTTGAATCGCATATGTGCTATAATTCGGGCTAACGCGGTATTAAATAAAAAGTTTCTAATTCAGTGGCCGGTTATTATATGACAGCACTACATGATTGTTTACATTATTAATAATTTCCTATCAATAATGTTCCTTCAAATTAGTCAATTACTTGTCAATATCCCAATTATTGTATCTAACATTGCGTTCTTCTAAAGCACTTTTAAATGAATCAATTCACCTTCGTCTTCCTCTGGGTATTTTTCCTGCCATCTTGGCATGAAACACATGTTGTTAACCCTTCCTATTCTATTCTGTTTAAGTGAGCATACAACCTTAGATTAGCCCTTCTGACCGAAGTCCTTTGGTCTGAAAGACCTGGGTTAGATTCCCCTTCATGACGTAAGGAAACTTTATCTTGTCTCTTTCGACTAAAGGTGAGTTAGCCGACCTCATACGGAAATAGAGGGGTCTTTTTTTCACAGAAAACGCGGTTCTTCTTCCCTCAGAACAGGCAAACCGGTCCTGTGAATACATATGAATCTGCAGTCATGAATACTAGCTCTTAAGGATACAGCAAAAGAGTGACGAGCAGGCTTAATTAATTCGTGGTAAACCTCTTATTAGGGGATTCTACCTAATCTAAGGGACGGATGAGAAGGGAAGGGGATCTTTAGTAGTCTCAGATCCATAACATAAATCTGGTTCGAAAACTGCCTTATATACTACTAGTTCAGTGTTTTGGCTAATTTCTCTCATATTTATATACATTTATTCAAGTTTCCTACCATTCCAGCTTTGCTTATTCTGTTGTCAATTTCCAGATTTAACTTGCCATCTTCACTAAAAAACTGTGCCTAAATAGCTGAAATATATCAATTGTTCTATAGGCTCTCCATTCAGAATGCAGCTAAAGTTTTCTGTGTTCCTGCCTATTTTCATAGTTTTAGTCTTTTTATGAAATATTAATTGAAATATTTCAATTAATAAAAGCCCCAAGACGTTTCCAATATACTGCGATACGCTATCATTAAAGATCACTCGCCATAAAATAAATAATAAAATAGCACTTCGCTGAATCAAACCCCCCCCCCCCCGTTAAGCATTAGGAAATAATAACATTCACTCTTACTGCATGACTTTCCAACGCCAATAACAGAAGGGGAGTGGCGTAAAATTACATATTCATCCCCGTCAATTTCTAAGAGAGCAGCTTAATCGTAATGACACATACTATCTTAACATCGTAAATAGGTACAACTGAAAAACATACAATAACACACACAATCCGCAAAGACAGCAATAATTGGGGATATCAAACATTAATAACTGAACATTAATCTATAGCATGAAATATAATATGATTGATTGATATTCGGGATACACAGGCATCATACTGATGATAATCATGATGGTGCCTCTATATCTATATGAAAATGGCGTTTGCTACTAGAGTGCTAAACCGAGAGAAGAAAGTTTAGGCAAAGTTCCCACCTTGAAAGAACAAAGGCGAATTGATCCAGCTTCTCTCTGACGAATGGTGTAGAATTCCTCCTGCTGAGTTCCAAGCACTGACAGTCTCTCCCTCGAAAAATACAGGCTGTATTAGATGCCCACGTCGGACTAACGCCATATTAATCGAAACGTGTAACTGTTTCAATTTTTTGTTTATTACCTGCATGTATTACATACATGCATTAACAATACTAGATAGAACAAAGAAAACAATTAGCGACTCCGGGGGGAAACACGAAATCTACAGTAATACCAAGAATAATACGCAAACAGAAAATAATTAAAACACTAATTACAAAACGGAAGTATTGAGAAAACTGTAGATTCATTCAATTTATTTATTCGTATGGAGTTTCCTCCCTTTTTCTCCCCTGTCCCTATTGGGGCGAGTTGAGCCCCCTCATGGGGGGGGGTTAAATATTTATGGCTGTAGATCCGTGTGTGTTCACGGGGCCGGTTTGTCTGCTGGCGGGATAAAAAACGCCAGATAAACTGGCGGAAAAAACCCTATTGCTCGTGCCCAAGACCGGCTAACTTGTCTATGGCTGAGGAAGATCCTCAAATTCCTCACGTCTTCGACGGGAATCGAACATGGGACACTCCTTTCCCAGTCACATGGTTGCGAAGTGCAAAGCCACTACGCTAACCGCGCGGACATTCATTCAATGAATCTTGCTCTAAGGCTAGTGTATATAATACTACTAACTAAAAAACTAAAACTAAGTCTAAGAAAAGTGGACAAATTTCTTAACATATTGTTGAAAACATAGACTAACCTGAATATAACCTCAAATTCCTCAGCGATTACAGCGGAACAGCAACATATAAAAATAAATTATGCATGCATTTACTCTATTGCCAAGCATTTATAGACCTCCTAAATGTCAAGTATGTATGCATTGCCTTGTTCTGTTCTGTTCTTTATTCAGTGATTGATGTTTTATGAATCACCGTTATCTGCAGGTTGCAGACAAACACCTCAGGTCCCACTCTCTATTCGAGTTGAATAATAGCCTTTCGTGTCACAATGCGGTACCTAATCTCGATCACATAGCTTGACCATTCTTAAATAATACACTACGCAGATAGGATTAACTGCCCTATCAACACATTAATTAGATTTCAAATAAACTAATATGCAAGATGGAAAGAAGGCAGTACTTTTATTAATAATCTTATAAAATAATATGTATTGCTCCTTCAGTGAACATAAATTAGTCTGTAAAAATAGAGAAAGACGTTATATAATTTAGAGACCAAAAAGGGGAATATCATTTTTGAAGTCAGCATAGCAAAGCTAAGCTATTTGAATGCAAACCTCATTCGAATAATTCGAATACCATTAAATATCACCATTGAGTATACATACAAATTTATAAAATAGTAATAATTCTTAGTCTAAATAACAACTCTTCGAAACTTGTGACATTGAAACGTTTATTATTTCTGGTTCTCTCAATACGATAAACACAAACGTTTTGTTAAGTATCACACAAAAGCAACCGAGGCTATGAGAAATACATTCGGCGTATGTTATGCAAGGGTTTTTTCCTTTTATAATACTGTGGCAATATCACACAATGTAACTATCTTGCATTTCCAGAAAATAAATAATAAAATACAAGTGTGCATTCATACTATAGAGATGAGCTTTCCAAAACTGTATTTCATCCCCACACTTCGACTGCGTATGCGTTCGCAAAAGTGGTTAGGTTATAATGTTATAAATGAAATAACTATTTAAACACACATTTGCCTATATTCACTTTTCTGTATGAAAATGAAATTTAAGCCCGTTCATCATCATCATCATCATGCATATCAAGGATTTAGGCCTAGCATGGCCTGTTCCGACCTTGGAAGTCATCGTTGAATCGTTTAAGAGGAACTGGTTTTCTTTTTCCTAATGGCTTGTACTTTAAGGCTTGTTTTGGTAATCTTTCTGTTTTCATTTTTTGAAATGCATCCATTTATGTTTATCTTTTTTAATTTTTTCTATTATTGATTTTAAGCACGTTAAATAGAGAAAATAATTAATATAGTTTATTTATTTATTTGGTCGTAACAACACCACTTATTTTAATAAAACAGAGCATTTATTTCTGAAGAAATTGGAAGCATATTTTTATTCACTGATTTCCAACTGAATTAGCAGCTCTGAATGATCATCTTTCAGATGATGTTCGGCGTTACGAATTTCACTTTTTAAAAATTTCGTTGAATTATATTTAATTCAAATAATTTAATACTTTTCACTATAGCCATTTAACGAATACTAATTTTCTTATATTATAAAAACAGCAAAATTATATACAGTAATCCCTTGATTAATGCGTCCCCGATTAGTGCGTTTTCGATTAGTGCGTTATTTTTTTTCGATACCCAAATTCGACTAGTGCGCCTCTAAAATTCGATTAGTGCCCTTATATACATCTTAAAAATAAATGTTACAGATTTTAAAAATTTTCTGTCTATACATTTTTATGGCTAACTATTTTAAAAAATCACTCACTAGAATGAAATAATTTAGTTACTGATTTAAAACATCTTACAAAGTTCTTTTTAATGGCATACCATACTACTTCCATGTACGCTATGTATACTATGTTCCAATTTTTTACCGCCAAAATTTATGTAGTCTCCTAATTACATAGCATTTTCCTGATCATATCTCGTACCTCCTTTGCAATTATTTTCCTCACATTTTTTAAAGTATTTTCCCAACCTTTCATCATGAGTAAAAGAATTAGTGAGCAAAAAAGTGAAAGTGTGAAAATGATTCGAAAAGTAATCTCATTGGAAGAAAAACTTGAAATAATAAAGACAGTGAACAAGGCGAGTCCAGAGCAAAGATAAGACAAGAACATAAAAATGGGTGAATCAACTATAAGAGCAATTTTAAGCAAAGCTGCTGAATACAATATTATAATGATTGAATTAGAGAGACTTCTTTGTACACGGATCGAAGATTGTAACCAAAAACGGATCCTGCTAAGAACTGACCTTATTAAATCAAAAGCATTAAGTCTCTTTGCAACCTTGAAAGAAAGGGCTATCAATGATGGAAAAGAAGAATTCCACGTTAGTGTTGGGTGGTTTGAGAAATAGCCTACATCATATTCTAATCACAGGCGAAGCTGCAAGTGCCGATAAGGAAGTGGCCGCAAATTATCCAGAGATTTGAAGAAAATTGTATAAGAAGGGTTATTGTGACCAACAAATATTTAATGTCAGTGAAACTGGCTTTCTTTGGAAGTGCATGCCTTCCAAAACTTTTCTGGATAAATCAGAGAAATCTCAGCCTGGTTATAAAGTCGCAAAGTCGAATGAAATTACTGCTAGCAATATGCGATCCATTTGGAAGCACATTCTCCCACATTGTGCAAATGATTTTAGAGGCTTTTCAAATTAATCTAAGTTAATTAAATCTCATTCTGAGAAACTTGTGCGATTCCGACCTGCTAAACTTAGATGCACAGCGGGAACATCCTGAAGAATATGAAGAAAATTTAATCACTGACAAGCCCAAAGAGATTTCACAGAAACACATTTAAAATATTTTTCGTGCAACCGAAACTTTTAAGTAGCAATGCTTGGAGACTGGCCCTAGTGAAGCAGGCAAATTTGCAGAAGAGGCAGTTGTATGAAAAAAAAAGACACAGAATGACCGCCAGAATAATAGATTTATATTTTGAATATGTTTTATTGTCTTTCAGCTTCATAGTTTTCCTTTAACTAGGCCCTGAGATACCCAAATTCTTTTATAAAAAAATCAAGGGTACAAAATTAAATTTTATGAACGAATTATACTTTTTTCCATAGGTTATTATACTTGATTAATGCGCCTGTTTTAAAAAACGCATTAGGTGCACTAATCGAGGGATTGCTGTATCACTTTTTCGCTTCGTTAGAGAGTAAATTGTACTTTACAAGAAATTATATTCTTGTTCTTATTTTTTAGGATAATAACAAAAGCGTGATCAAACCAAAGTTCTCATGTGAAGAAACATCACTAATAGGCTAATTGTATATATAGAGCAGACAACTTCACACCATTTGCCCTAGTACCCCACAATGTACACTTCCCTGTTGGATGTGCATGTTGTCTGTATTACGGGGGAGTGTTACCATCCCGTTTTGATCGTAACTTGGGGGGGGGGGGCTCATCTCTCTGCTATTGCATATGGAAAATATTACTTCTGCATTGATTTAACTTTAAGTAACTCCACGGGTTCAAACCATTAAGACCTCACTTTAGGTCGAAACAGCTCTGTTTAGTGACTCTTCCCTTAATATACGATAGGATACATGTCCTACAAGGAAGTGTATGTTTTGATAATTACTTCGCTTACAAACAATTGTTTGATCACATATGAGTAAACGATAAAAAATGAATATAATTTCTTGTCGAGTACATATTATTAATAATATATAATAATGATAAAGATACCCTTTGTCACCTTTTAACTTAAATAAGATACATTAACATTACGAGATATAATAATAGCTTAATTTCAGTTCAAAAACTGAGTACGTTTGTCCAAAAGAAAATTTATAAATTACATTCCTATGTAATAAAAAGGTTAGGCATGACTGAACTAAGTGAAAAAGCATACATTAAACGATTAGATGGATTTAATTCCTTTGGATAACACTCGGGACTTATCGAATAGAGAAGTTGTCTTGTCAACCATTTCTACTGGAATATATATACAGAACAGTTTTGAATCTACATGACGATCTCTAAGATCGGCATAGCAAACTTTTGAGTAGTAGATTCAGAGTTGTTTTCTTGCATTGGAGAACCATAACATGGTACTATGTATTCTTTCCAGACCATGAAAAATGTATCATGTCAGGTTTGCAATCAAGAATGAGTTCAATGTGAGGTATAATGGGGAAATACAATATAGTGATTATCTTCAAATAGCATGCTTCTTTCAACAAAGATTAAAGATCTTTTTTGAAGTTAATTTCAGAACTGACTTCATCAAAATTTCGTTTAGTTAATATAATATATATATATATATTACTTACAGGTTAATGAGAAATACATATTCCTATAGAAAATGAACTGTTCTCTAGACATGTCATATTCGCACTTAGATCCAAATTCCATTTATCCATAAAATGATAATGGCTGTAGAGGTGGTGTGGATATGTTCATAACACCGCCATAACCAAATCGACATGAAATTATGTTAACTGACAGGAATGACAATAAAACGGTTTTTCAGCTCCATAATAACACTTACTGAAGTTTTCCTTGAACCAACTATACATCACTAATGTCAAGCATACCCACCATTTGACAAATGTGCGCTCTCTCCCTCTGAAAAAAAGGAGCTTATTTTATGTGCACAGAATACTTTTAACGCGCAAAAAATAAAAGCAAAATGGCAGCTTTTCTACTGGTGCACAAACATTTATCGCGGAACAGACGGTACAATCACCATCACATCCTGTCAGTATTGCGAAACGGGGTCAAATGGTGATATCAACCTTACGCAGAGTGATCTGAAAGTCTCAACCTATTTAAAAAATATTTCTGTAAATTGGAAATTGATAAAAACACTTCATTATTCAAAAAAGGCATGTTTTTATAACAGCTACACAGTAGAATTTTACAGGAAAGTTATTTTTTACAGAAATGAATGCATCATCTTCAACTGTCTAATAATGCTAATAATATCGTAATAAAAGAAAACACTGAGAAGAATCCTTCGCCTGAAGCTCATTATTAAACTAAGCAAGAGAATGGTAATTTTTTATATATAAATGACTAGAATCCAGAATGAATTTTAAAACGACAGAAAATTTTCTTTCGGCGGAAGTAACTCAGGCTATCAGGGCAGTGCAATATGGCTGTTAATTGTGTGTTTTCTAATGGCTGGTTTGTCTGTTTTGAGGGAAGAAAAACCCGAGTTTTCGGGAGGAAAAACGCTGCACACACTCCGTTTAAGACCAGCTAATTCATCTTCAGTTGAAAAGCCCTGATAAAGATTCTTCGAGTTCTAGACGGGATTCGAACCCAGGTCTTTCCAGCCAACCGACTGAGCTATGGAGGCTCCACACAGAGATAGCAAGAGAGAGAGAGAGAGAGAGAGAGAGAGAGAGAGAGAGAGATGGGATAGCAAGAAGCGTTCCTTACAGCCTGATGTTAAAAAAGTCACGGCAGCAAACTTTTTTTTGCTATCCGGCTATCTCGAAAATTATAACCAATCGGCAGAACCTCACGCACGCACGCTATATATTTCCATAAACTCGTTATTGTGCATTGTGTTGGCTGTGTAGTGCAGCATTTACTTGTTAAAACCGTCTCCGACTCACATATAGACGAGGGGTTGGGTTTCTCATCGTAAAACAAAATAATTTCCTGAATAACCTATATAATTATCGCTATGTACTTCCCCCGCAGCCACGTATTAATGCTAAAGCGTCATCATTCATTGACACTTATAGTCCGACGAACTGCATAATAATATCACGATAAAGTTTCTTCAAAGAAAACTAGACCAACTTATCAGTCACCTCTTAACTCGCTGTAGTAGTAACTCATAGCAGTCAAGAATTTCCATTCTTGTTTTTATCTAAGCTAAAGGTGACACCATTAATGTACTGTATCTTGATAGGTTTAAATGATTTCGTTCTGAAACAAGCTCAATCAAAAATAAATGTTGGCCTCCAGTAGAAGTACTACTGGGAAAATACACCCAGAACAAATGCAGGTAGTTTAAAAAATCGTTTTCATAAAGTTATGTGTTTCACCAAATTGTGTAAATTCTGAGACAAATCTGTGTCCTAAAGTCATTTTAATACAAGTAATTACTCAAAAGACTAGCTTCAATCAAGTGGGTGACTTCAATTTTATCCACTCATTGTATATAGTAATGAGTTTGCCTGTGTAATCGAGAATTTTTTTAAGAGATAAACTTCGAGATCATCATCATGTGGGATATATAGCTTCCTATTATCACAACTTAAAGCAAAATAAAAGTTTTATTGATCATATTACTGAAGCTTTGTCGTACCTAAGCACAAATGCCAGATACAGTTTCCCGCGTAAACGCTGCTAAGAACCAGGCGAGCAGCATACAGATTTCTCTTATCGTATATTAAAACACAGAAGTTGCGGTTGTGGTCTCTAAACTTCGGTTGTGGTCTCGCAATGTAGGACCATAGCTTCAACTGATATCAACAAATTATCCGTTTGAGTTTGAGCATCTATTTAAATTATAGTTGCATGAATAAACTGGAAAACAAAGATATCTGCCTATACGTAAATTTTGATTCAAATATTGTTTCAATTTAAAAAAAAATCGATTACTAATTGCGATATTATCATTTGCTTATGTCCACAACTGGACTCAATATCAATATACATAATAACCTCGCTCTTACACTATATTACGAACTATTTGGGTGTCAGAGATTTTCACAAACTCTTTATAGAATTTACAAACCTCGCTATGCTGTCGGTCCACTTTCTCCTGGAATTTATGACATTCTCCGGGTTCGATGTTCTCTAAATATTGATAAAAGGACACAAGTTTTTTTTGTCCGATCTTCAATCAAAATGGTAGTCGATCCTGGCAACCATTGCACTCAAGTCAAACCCGAACACTGTCTTTGGGCATGGGGTGGGGGGGGGGGAATAAATAGTGTTTGGCTCAATACGGAAGTCTTTCTACGGAAACCGAGGCTATGCAGTAGTACATAATGCTCTGGCATAACTCCTGAAATTCATAACAGGTGTGAAATGATTGAGAAAATTCACTGATGCAGGAGAGGAGGAGAAACTCTTTACACTTTCTGTACACTTATTTCCTTCAATCAAACTTTTAGGGCATGTATCAGTACATTGTAATAGATAATTACTTCACTTTAAAACTTTTCTTGGTTCACACGTGAGTAAAGGATAATAATGAATATAATTTCCTGAATTGTATTTCCGCACCTTACCTTATCCTTATACCTTGCTGTGCACGTCGTGAAGCTATTAGCGCAGTGGTTGTCTAATAGTGTCTACTACCTAAATATTTTCACCAACTTCCATGCCCCTGTGGGAATTCGAAATCGCAGTCTCGTGGTTGGAAAGGAGGAGTTCTTTCATTGGTTAACCAAGTTGGCATAATTCTCGATGCATTTGAAATATCAACTTTTCTGTTAGTAAAACATTCTGTCCCATATATCAGAGTTGCCGTAGCCAGCGATAATTCAGTGTAATCACAACAGTTTTTGTAAACCAAAAATTCTATTTTTTTTTTTATTAAATAAATCTTTCATTTAATGTATTAACATCAAGGACTCTCACGACTACATTTTAATTAATTATCAAAATTTTATCTAAACGTTTCCTTTTAGATAAAATGTTTAGAATTTTTTTTTTCTTTTTATTTTTTTTTGCATTTTACATGAAAACTTTCGCACTCACAATACTAGCGCAATGATGGTCTAGTTGGCTGAATAAATAGCGTTTCAGCTGTACAACGTATACATCATAGGTTCGAATCCTAACTGCAGTATGGATGTTGTTTGTGAATGTCTTTAAGGTGGAAATGATTTTCATCTGCTCGGTGTGAGACCGCCCGTCATCGTCCACAGTGAAGGCCTGGGATAGCTTATAAAAGTGAAAGTAGGTTTTCCGGGTTAGCTAATCCATAGCTCAGACAAGACTAAAATGTGCTATTTGTTTCTTACCATTCGTGGATAGAATTGACATTAAAATAAAACTATGTTGAAGTTTAAGACTCATCCGAAATTTAGATACGCATTCCATATTCATCACCTCTGCTTTTTTACATATTCATCAACTCAGCTGTTATTTTTTAATATCTCTGACTTTTCGTAATCCAACAAAATGTTAACAGTTCATTACTCGTGCTTTCCCCATCCCCTTATTACTGAATAGTTTAGTACTAGCTCTCAATATCCGGGTTCGATACTAGCTCTCAATTGTATTGTCGAGGTCTTTCAGCAACTGTCATGCACGTGCAGTTCCTTTAACATCCAGCGAGAGAACTTTATTGCTCGACATTAAGACAGGCTCGACTGCGTGACATACGAGATAAAGAATGTTGGTGAAATCGTTGTTTCTGATGGGTACTTTTAAAAGCTTGTTTCTTGACCAATGAATATTTATTTTTCCGTAGTTATATTACTAATCATGTGACTTCCTTTTCTTCTTTTACTCTTTTGTTACAGTGACCAAAACGAATTCCATTATATACAAAATTCGTTAACAGTTGTTATTGCATTCAAATTATCTCCGAAATTTACTTTGCATCTTTGTTTTCAAATTAATTCACACCTGAGTTTTCTAATTAATTCACACCTGAGTTTTCTAATTCACACTCTTTCCGTAATCTGTATCTTTCAATAGTTATTCCTTGAGTCTCTTGCTTACCTTTAATAAGTAGCTCATATAAGATGGTCAACTGGTTTAATCAACTTAGTCAACTGGCTAGACGTGAAAATGATTAGTAAGCATGTCTCAGTGTCTCTCCGCTCTGTCACTACCACTGCTATCCGTGTATTTTGCTTTCGTGACTAATGCCACCGAATCATAACAATAACCAGAGCTCACTGGTTCTGGCGCTGCAGTATAGCTAAGTGCTTGCTTTTCTGTAGTAAACAGGACTAAGTGTTTGCTTTAATCGTCATTTCATTCTCTTCCAATTCAATTTAATCGGACCTTGACACTTTCATAAAGTACATTTATGTCGATGGTTTTACTTATAACTTTAGCTGTCTTTCTATGATCTTCTCATTCCAGATGAAGATTTTGTAAACTAGACTAGTAACGGGCAATCTGTGACTGTCTTGAAATATTGACCGGTGGAGGTTGGTTTGGTTGGAAAAATACGACACTCCAGGCCATTAGACCAGCATATTATGTCAGTTAATTATGAATATACTCCAGCCACTTTGCCTATTTTGTTAGATGAAAACCCTATTTCTCTGTAAGAAACATTCATTAAAGTTTCTCATCTGTTTGATAGTAGAATCCAAGTCTCGTCGCGACGCCCTCTCAATTGCGCTAAAAGACGCTGAAATATTACACATGTTCTGTAATAATAGTGTGTGTGTGTGTGTGTGTGTGTGTGTGTGTGTGTGTGTGTGTGTGTGTGTGTGTGTGTGTGTGTGTGTGTGTGTGTGTGTGTGTGTGTGTGTGTGTGTGTGTGTGTGTGTGTGTGTGTGTGTGTGTGAATATGCATACTATTATTCTATGAACATCCCAGCTATTGAACAGACAGTTCAGTGTACCCATTTGAACAGATGCCCTGACTGGAAAGATCCATGTTCAAATCTCAATCAGGGCTTGCATTGTTAACTGTGCTATCAGACTAAAAATATGCTATCTGTACGATAGCATATTTTAGTCTATTTTATTTTTCTTCTCCTGAAACAAAAATCGATGTGATAATGTAAATGCAATCACCAGATATCACTTTACCTTAAGTGAACCTTTTATAGCAAATTATTCGACAGCCTATCTTTGATCAACATGTCAGTTGAATTTATGGAATATTTCTAGCCGTCTTTGCCATTGTATGAGTGGAATGAAAGTTAATATGGTGTCTTCAACATTATGATATGAGTGGTTTACAACTCAATCCTCCTCAATCTGTTTTTAATTATCATGCGGACACCACTTCCATCTCTTTTATGCCATCGTGAAATTTTCCACTCTACTCTTCATTATTGCACCAACATTCGCTGGAAACGCTAAATGAAAGTGTAAGAAATGAGATTTCAATCTGGTATCATTATAACTTGATTTTTCATTGTTAATTATATGTTTAGCTCTGCGTGTTTTGAAATCATGGTCTTTATTCCGAACATATTTAGCAATTACATTTTTTTAAAATTAATCCAAGCTTCTTTTTGGTTGCGATAAATGTTTCTTCAAACTCTTCGTCTGAGTTAATTTTCTTGATTGTCCTCGTAAAAAAATACATTCTTTGAGCTTCGCAACATCAGGAAAACATTAAAATCTGTAGCCAATATACTTAAAACATTCGCCATTCATGTCTAATATCTTAACGAATTGCTCTGTGTGTGTGTGTGTGTGTGTGTGTGTGTGTGTGTGTGTGTGTGTGTGTGTGTGTGTGTGTGTGTGTGTGTGTGTGTGTGTGTGTGTGTGTGTGTGTGTGTGTGTGTGTGAGAGAGAGAGAGAGAGAGAGAGAGAGCGATATCGAATTGCTATCCAGATACATACAGGGTGTTCGGGATAAATTTGACAGTTTCGTAAGGAAAAAGAAAATCTTCTTTGTATCTATTAAATTTAATGAATTGACAAAAAAACATTACAGGCAGAGTTAATTACAATACTATCAACAAGATTTACTCAAAATAACCACCATTAGCATCGATCACAGCTTCAATTCTGCTTCGGAACCTCGAACAAGCTGATGCTACAGTCTCCCTGGGAAGGGCCGCAAAAACTGTTTTAATTTTATCCATTAACTGGGCTTTTGTATTACTGGAAGTGCGATTGGTGTCTTTTTCAACTGCGCCCCATACAAAATAATCCATGGGGTTAAGGTCTGGGGAGTTTGGAGGCCAAACATTTGGACTGGTGAAGTCGTAGAAATTTTCAGACAACCATTTTTGACTTTTCCCAGAGGTGTGGCAAGGGGCCGAATCCTGCTGCCATACATACGGCCTACCATTGGCTACACTTGTTATCCAGGGCTTGACTACAGTTAGCAACTCCACGAACAAAGCCCGAATTCCAATGCCAGGGTTCTTCAACACCTGTTCCTGCAGATTTGCGAGGAATTCTGCTGTACGAACGCAATCAGATCGTCTGCTAGGGATCTTTCTTCTTGCTACATCCTCGTAGTCACCATTGCAAGTCTCTAGTTCATGCCTGATTGTTTTTACTGTATTCAGGGAGCATTGAGCAGCAGTCGTAATATCCTATATTTGTTATTCCAGATATTTCCTCTGAGCTATCGAAGTGAATAGCTTTGTTATATTAGGTTGGCAAACCTTATTAAATAATGTATATTATTTCTGGGAAAATTCCCATGTTACTCCTCTTAATAAACTATTATAAATTACGGCTATTTTGCCTGCTTCAGTTTAGGAGTGCCCTTCTTTAAATGCCATTGGCTATTTACTCACGGATTCTTAGGGCATTGTAGATGTAAATTTACCAAAAAGTATATGTAGCATAAGGAAGAGAAATTTACACATACCTTTTTCTGGGTGTTGCGGCTTTTCTTCTTTCTGTGATGTCCAAAAACTACTGAGTGTGTGGAGGGGGGGGGGTAGGCAATTTGGGAGAATTAAATTAAAAAAACCCGGTTTTTTGTTTTCCCACAACCCCGACCAATAGGCGATAACACATACACTTCAAAAACAGAAGCACCTACCCGACCTGACATAGCATCCACTTTCCCAATGTGTTCAGATGACGACCAAGAATAGTCGAAACGGACCGCACCCCGTCAACCCCCTTTTCCCCTTCCTCCTCCCTATATAAAAAATCAACCCTTTCACCTTTTCCCCACCCTATATAATATAATAATATAATATATATGTTTATATATATATTACTGGGAAAAAACCCGGTATTTTCTAATTTAATTCTCCCAAATTGCCTACCCCCCCTCCACACACTCAGTAGTTTTTGGACATCGCAGAAAGAAGAAAAGCCGCAACACCCAGAAAAAGGTATGTGTAAATTTCTCTTCCTTATGCTACATATACTTTTTGGTAAATTTACATCTACAATGCCCTAAGAATCCGTGAGTAAATAGCCAGTGACATTTAAACCGGGTCACTCCTAAACTGAAGCAGGCAAAATAGCCGTAATTATAATAATAAATTATTAAATAAAATAAATACGCGATTCGGGCATTTTTTTTTCATTTTAATTTTCATACAAAAATACCTTAAATAGTCCAAATATAATTATCTAACTTATTCATAATATACATGAATGATATAGGAAATGTATTGCGCCTTCAAGATTTGATTTAAAGCTATTTCGAAGTATATGTTAGAGCTACTTTAAAGTATATTTTAGCATCCCACTCTGGGCATCAATGTTTGTGGTCGTCTTCAGGTTGGAAGATGAATTTCATTGTCCGGTGTCCCACCGCGCTTATTGGAGTAATAAATGGCTGGAAATTACAGAAAATCAAGCTATAAACGATTTAAATTGAAACAGGATGACAGAAATGCATAATTATCATTTATTCAAGTTTAGCAACATGCACTCTTACTCACATATAAAGAACACACTTATTTCTGGCCGGTTAACAAACAACTAGATATACCAGTAAAAATACTACATATTTTTCTTTGTATTACAAACCTGCTCATTTAATTCAGTTAGCTACATGCACGTATATATAAGCGATAGGCCGCAAAAAAATACTGAAAAAAAAAAAGATTCCCAACTTTTCACTAAAAATGAAGAGCCAAAAGGCTTCAATTCGGCGATGCAAAATCATATAAATTAAGTGGATTTTCAATCCAACATAATTTCAGAGCCGAATACAGAAACTATAAAAGTTTCGTATTGAAAATTGACCAGAGAGCTTGCGGGAATACACTCGCCGCCATACGACGAGTTGCCCTAGTCAAACCTAATAGGAAGCACGCGGAATTATTCGGCTCTGAAATTATGTTGGATTGAATATTCACTTAATTTATATAAATTTGCATCGCCGAATCGAAGCCTTTTGGCTCTTTATTTTTCGTAAATACTTTACGCAACAACCGAGAGTTCGTTTACGGAAAATACACCTCTCCGACGCTTCGAGGTTCATAGTACTGAGAGTTTTTGCTCTCCTCGGTTTCTTCCGGAATTTTGTTCCCGGTGAAGGGGGTGGGGGTTAGACCTCGGGGGGGGGTTGCCTGAGAGATCATTTTGAGTCTCCGGGGAGGATGTGGACCGTGTCGGTGGGTGCTTTTTCCTGGAATATGAGCGGTTCTGTTCAGTGATAGGATGAGCCTGTCACTGAGTGGAACCAACGCTGAGTTGGACGATCTTTCGGTCACTCGTAGGGAGTGGTCCTGGGGATTGCCTAATTTTTAGCGATTTTTTTTAGGTCTTTACTTAAACCGTGTCTCTGACGAAAACCAATCAGCTTGAAATAGCTGTCAGACCAATGAAACCTCAGCAAAATGGACCAATAGGAGGCGAATATACGGGCTCTTCGGCGTGCGTGCTTCCTATTAGGTTCAGCTAGGGCAACTCGTAGTATGGCGGCGAGTGTATTACCGCAAGCTCTCTGGTCAATTAATTCGAAACTTTTATAGTTTCTGTATTCGGCTCTGAAATTATGTTGGATTTAATATCCACTTAATTTCTATAGTTCCCATTTATATAGTTGAAAACTATATAACTGATGCAATGAGACTATGTTAAGTTTGGGAAAAGCTGTCTTAGATGAATCATCATAAAACATCGATTACTTTCATTGATATTAACTACCGTATTAACATTGCGACTCTGCTCGTAAATGTTATTTCTGTTGTTCAGTCTTCTTCAAGACTAGTATTTTATCATTATTGATAAATGAGTCTAGCAAGTGATAGGGAAACCGACTACTATCCTGATATATACAGGGTGACCATAAAATAACTTTCCCTCATTGGAGGTATCTGTAGCTAAAACCAATAAATGGAATGAGACCAAATTTTATATTGAGACTTTTGAAGGCATGGGGAGATGATTTCCGTGAAAAAAAAAAAAGATTTACTAGGCAAAAGTCGCAGATAGGGGAAATTTCGGCGCTGGAGGAGCCGAAAATAAGCTGATAATTACATGAAAGGCAGATAAAATGGAATAATAACATTTCGACGGTGTAAGCGACAGCCCCGTCACTCATTCCAGCTGGATATGTGGCGCGTGACAATGATAATAATAATAATTAAACTAAAACAACAACTTGCGAGAGACACAGAAATTAATGTAGTGATTGAACTCACAGGAAATAATGTTTTATTCATCAGAATCAGGATCCCCTGGACCATATACACGATTTTCAATGTGCTGACCTTTCTCGTGTACAACAAATTGCATCTGGGGTGCGACATGCTCTACAGCTGAGCGTAAGGAGTCGGACTGGATGTTCATAACAGCCTGTTTTATGTTCTCTTTCAAAACATGCAAGTTAGAAACGCCACCAATATACACAACGGATTTTAAATACCCCCCACAGCCAAAGTCACATGGAGTGATGTCCGGAGATCGAGGCGGCCATGCCGTCAGAAAGAACTGACTGATAACCCTCTCATTACTGAAACTGTCGTAAAAGGCGCTGTACTGAACGTTCAATGTGTGGCCGAGTTCAATCACTACATTAATTTCTGTGTCTCTCGCAAGTTGTTGTTTTAGTTTAATTATTATTATTCTTATTATCATTGTCACGCGCCACATATCCAGCTGGAATGAGTGACGGGGCTGTCGCTTACACCGTCGAAATGCTATTATTCCACTTTATCTGCCTATCATATAATTATCAGCTTATTTTCGGCTCCGCCAGCGCCGAAATTTCCACTATAGGTGACTTTTTCTACTAAATCTTTTTTTTTTCACGGAAATCATCTCCCTATGCCTTTAAAAGTCTCAATATAAAATTTGATCTCATTCCATTTATTGGTTTTAGCTACAGATGCCTCCAATAAGGGAAAGTTATTTTATGGCCACCCTGTATTTTACCATACTATCAGATATTGATATAACTCATATCAATATAATTGATATATTGATATGAGTATTAAGAGAACTACTACCAGAGAAAAAAATGAACATTTTCTTGATAAGAACAGATTGACGTATGTTGTTGCTGTTAGAAATTATAGAGCAACTAAGGTTACGAAGCAATGTATTTTATTTCTGTCAATTGCGTAAGTCTGGCCGAATTTCCTGTTCTGCGGGCAAATCTGCCAGAAAGCATGAGATCGGCTAACTCATCTTTGAAAAGTTCTTATTAAGTGTAATACAAAATTATAGACCCCAGACGGTTTCAATTTGGAAAGACAGTAATATAATATAAGTATATTAGACATCCGTCATCTTTTTTTTAAGCTGGAACGGATAAAACTTATCGGCGTGCATGGACCTACTATTCTTATCAAAGACCAAGGGAAGCAAATGTTAAAGCTACCTAACTTCCAAAAACTTGGAACAGGCGACCTTTGAAAGGCAACCATCCAGTAGCTGCAAACTTGTCAGTGCTCCAAAGTGTCATTGTTTCAAACTGATGCAAAACTAATCAGTACCCAAAAGTGTCACTCCCCTGGAATCTGGAACCCAAAAACTGAGTCGAACCTCAGCCATGTACAACCGGAGGCAAATACTGTCATTGCGCTAATCTTCGCTTAGAAAAGCAGGAGACAAATTCACCGGCGTGCACAAACCTACTGTTCTAGTCAGAGAATGAAATGTTCCCGAGTTCCAAAAGCTTGGAACGGGCGAAACTAGAAAGGCCACTGTCCAATATCTGCAAACGTCAGCATCTCAAAGGGAATTACTGTCTCAAATAGCTGACAAATAATCAGTGCCTGAAAGGGTCACTCTCTGAAAAAATCCGCCTGAAAACTGAGCTGAACATCAACCCTGCACAAACAAGGGGGGGGGGGGGTACCACAACCGCGCCAAGCCTTCGTTCAGCGAAGTTATAGGCAAAACGGCTGGTATGCATGGGCGTACAGGAAATAAGCTGTTCAAAGTTCCCATGTCCCACAACTTGTGAGTGACCTACTGTAGAAGGGCACTCCTTAAGTAGTTTCAGGGCTATGGATCCCTTATGAATCTCTGCGCTCGCCCTGATAACTCTGAGCTGAACCTCAGTCCATCACTTCGTCAAGTGTTAGCTGAAGGCAGCATCAGGCAAAAAACTACCACATGTCTAGCGTCAGCTGAGAGCAGCGGCAGGCAAAAACATGCTAGGTAGTGACTAACAAAGCCCGCAGGCGTGCACAAACCTACTGTTCTAATCAGAGATCAAACGGAAAAACAAGAGGGCGAAAACTCTCTGTTCAATACTAAGAAGTTCCATGTTAGTAAGTTCTACTCTTCATAAATGAACTCTCGTTAATTGCATAATTATAATTATAGAGCCTAAAAAGCTTCAATTTGGCAAGATAGTAATATGAAATGAGGATATTAGACATCCATCATCTTTTTTTAAGCCAAATGAATGAAATATAAAAGTTCCTATTGTTATTGCCACACAGTTTATGAGAATAAACTTATGCATAGAAGTGAAATATGAAGAATATAAAGAAGATTATCATTATGAAGCACATAACTTGCCTATGTAGCTCAGTGGAAGTGGTGGTTACACTCCTCAGCGCTAAACTGCCCGAAGAAAGAGGATCACGAGTTCGATTCTAGTCGCCGACTAGAGGAACTTTTGCCAGCCTGATTGGCCGAGTGGTTAGCGTATCTACTTTCTAGCCAAAAGGCTGCGGGTTCGAATCCCGTCGTGGGGCATGGATGTTTGTAATTGTCTGTGAAAATACTAGTGGTGGTAGATGGCGGTGTAGATGATGATGGTAGTTGCGGTTCGCTATAGTTGGTGGGATTTTCGTGGTGGACACGGAGAGTTTGTAGAGTAGGTGTCCTCCCTCGATGAGTCTTTAGACTCCCTAGAGGTGTCACGCAATAATAATAATAATCATAACTTCATAATGGGACGGTTATGGTATTGAACAGAGAGTTTTTGTTCTCTTAGGTTTCTGCCTGAGCCTGATGAGAAACAACGGTTCAAAACACCTGTCAAGCCAGTGAACCCTAATCAGTGCCCTAATAAAAGGCGACTAAAAAGTTCCATGGAGAGAGAGAGTCTATGTCTTTTAGGCCAAAGTACTTCTATGCCGTCAGTTTGATCTTATTAAGATTCTTCGCGGCCTACATAGGATTCGAACTATAAAGCCCATACTAATAATGAATCAAAAGTCTAAAGGTTTGGGTTCAAAGTTATTTTTAACACATTTAAAAAAACACAAAATCTTTATCCAACCATATTGCCGATAAAAAATGACTATAAGGACGTGGCTTTGTTATCGGAAGAAGAAAAGTATCAAAACGCTCACATTCTGCAACTTTTCAATATAATTTGCAAACTTAGTTACTTTGACTGATTTGAGGGTTTTTTTTTTTTTTTGCATTTATTCGAATGTTTTTCTGTGACTTTTTAAATAAAGATTAATTTTGTGAGATGTAAAATTGTTGCAGGGTGAAAATCTAATCAGACAGAGCATGAATGTTATACTTCGTTAAAAATTCCCAAGGAATAGTTGAGTGTGCATGTAGACTATCTACATCGTAATGTGATGCCAGTAACCAGATTCTTTATAAGAAACTATAGGTATTTGAGTGTTCCAATTAGTCTTTAAATTAGAAATAGCGATTATTTAATTGTTAATTAGATCTTATCAGTGTTACACGTAACGAATGGGTAAGATATATAGGTCCACACCCTGTTAACCCCTGTCCCAGTTTCCACATAAGGATACCCTTCCCCTTCGGTTGACGATAGTACAACAAAAACAAAAACTGTATATGTTATGACACAAATTTAGTGATTCCGGGACGAAGAATTTATGGAATCTATCAGGCTAACGCGCTGTTGATGAAAATGTTGTCAGATCGAAGAATTTTACCAGACTTAAAAAAGTAGCCGGCTTCTTCACATTTCGTGAAGATGGCGAAAAATCGCTCTGAATAGTTTCTCAGCAGTTCTCAGGTTTGGTATTATATATAACATTTTTCAACATTGCCGGGTTCTTTAAACCGGCAATGTTCAATGAGAAACTATTCAGAGCGATTTTTCGCCATCTTGACGAAATGTGAAGAAGCCGGCTACTTTTTAAGTCTGGTAAAATTCTTCGATCTCTTGTTTACAATTGCTTCAAAATATTCTGATATAACCTTACACTTTGCATATCGTTTTGACAAGCCTGTTTTGAATTCGATACAATTATCTTTGAAAATATTGTGTGAAAGATGGCAATTTTCTCATAGAGTGGTGCCTTCAGACGAAACTACCCTTCAACATTTCAGGAAATACAAACAGGCGCAATTGTCGATTTTCGAGCTCTAGTTTATCTATTAAATATCTTTAATGAATTAAATGGATTATCCATTAAAGTGAATGTGTAAATGTGTAGAGTGCTCTTGCAAACATAGAAGCGCCAGTCCCATTTTTCTTACAGAGCAAATAATAAACAGCACTCCTTTTTCTATGTTACAAATTTATGCTCTTCCACAGTTCAAAGTTCTAATCATTTTCACTAGATATAACACATTTTGGAAACACGAAAAATTTGCATGCCATTTCTTGAACAAGTGACTAACAGGTGGTTAGAAAAGGACCAATTTTGTGGCAACCACCTAATCTCAATCTTGCAATTTTATATCATTATACATAAAAAAGTATAGCCAGCAAAAGTAACTTCCTCGCCATAGTTACAGGACAAAATGACGTACGCTACAGCTACATTGGTATGGATCCGGATATGCTGAAACGCTTAAAGCTGAACTACAAATTGGATGTATTGCTTATCCATATATGGAAATAAAATCGAACGTCTTCATTACAAATAATAAACTTTACACCCCAAGCTGTCATTAGCAATATTTGTTGCTACCATATCTCAATTAATGTATAAAGAACATTAGAACTTTTTTTGCTGAAGGCCGTTGTAGTCGGTCTACAATAGAGGTTTTCCTTCTACACAATAGAGAAACTGGCCACAGAACGAAAGTATTCGAAAAACATAACAGAGAATAAGGATGAGATTAGCTTACCTTCCCTATTATTACTAATAAACTGAATTTACAATGACGTACTACGGAACTGTTGCAAAAATGAGCATTATCCATGCTGAAATGTTAGAGAGCGTGGTGGAATAAAAGTGAAAATTAGGGAAAATGGAGGTATTGAAAGAAATATAAATTGGTGAGAGACGTGCGACTGATGTAAAGGAAATCATTGACAGTGGTAGCGAACCTTTTTTATGTGCGCGTGCCAAAAATTTGCAAATCGGGTTGCTGACGTGGCGGCGCGTGACAAAAATTTACCAATCGACCTGCTGACGTGCCAGGCAGTTTTTAATAGAAATTAATAGAAAATTAATCTAACTTAATTAATTTATTTATTTATAAATTTATAATATACATATTTATTTATAATATTTTATAAATTATAATTTTATAAATTATAATTTTATAAATAATTATTTCTAATTTTATAAATAATATTTTATTTTATTTATAATATTTATTTATATATAAATTTATAACAATATTTATTGTAAATTTATTATTGTATTATTAAATTGATTTTAATGATGTTGGTTTGAAGAAAAAAAAATGGGAGTGAGAAAAATATTTATGCATTGTAACAAACCATGGAAGTCAGCTGAGAAGTCAGGGGAAACAGCAAAAGGATATCAACTTGTCTGCGAAACGCTTACCGTATTTACTCGAATATAACTTGTCCTCGCGTATAACTCGCACCCCTGATTTTACTTCATGAAAAAAGACATTAAAAAGTTTTGCATATATCTCGCACACGAAAAATGTTTGAACATTGGAACATTTTTCACTCTGTTAGACTATAAATTATATATTTAGTTTAATCCTTTATCCAAGTGTAAGCAAACAAAGTTTGCGCCTGAAGTATCTTCAGGACTGAGGCAACTCGTGGCAAAGGTAGACTGACTTCACATCACTTGCCTTAGTATCCATAATGCAAAGCACATCTCCTTGCGGATATGTATAATGCTATACATAATGGGAAGGGTCACTACCAGACCGATTTCCACCTTTATTGAGGTCTCTTCAGTGGGAGCCAGACCCAGAGGTGATACCAAGGTTGAAGTAATGCAGAAGTCATATTTTCACGCCTAATTATTAAATAACTCTGGATTAGAGAAAGATGTTAGAAGTGTGACACCTTTTGGCAACTGGTATAGGAAAATATGACTTTTGCTCAAGTAAAACCATATGTTGCATCAGAAACACAGTATCTAACTAAAAACTATTGTCCAATTTTTCAATTACATAAAATAAGTGTTTGTTTTATTGCATTTGAAATTCTCGATGTCATTGACAAATCACAAAGGCAAACTTCAAATACAATTCTACCAAGAATTGAAACACGCCATATAATAAGTGTGTGTGTGAGTTCGCCTACCAGCTCATACGCAAACAAGCAGCCATAAAATTCAACCA
The DNA here is from genome assembly GCF_054136105.1 of Typopeltis vanoorti. Classification (NCBI taxonomy): domain Eukaryota; kingdom Metazoa; phylum Arthropoda; class Arachnida; order Uropygi; family Thelyphonidae; genus Typopeltis; species Typopeltis vanoorti. The sequence goes on along the minus strand of NC_143554.1, from coordinate 71,914,991 downwards.
AGGGTTGAAACTTTGTGTGAATTGATCCCACCGGTAATGAGAAGTTCCGTCGGAACGATAAACGATACCCCGTCACGAATGTGTTAAAACTAAGAAATATACAGTGAATATTGTTATGAAAGCTTCAGATATTATGGAATTCGGTTGAAGAGAATTAGCATTTCAACTCAAGAATTGTTGGTTGCCTTTGTCTTTGGGTCGCGATTTCATCAATCATATGCACGTCTTCATAGCTGCTCTCTCTCTCGTGTAAAACAAAATTTAACTTGTACGTATTGTAACAATTAAAAAAAAAGGCTGAATAATTTATAAGCGTATAAAAGGATATCACCCGTAAATCGTTGACGTGCCAGCAAAATTCTCGGACGTGCCACCTCTGGCACGAGTGCCATAGATTCGCCATCTATGCGAGGTCATTTTTAGAATTATAGCTGAATGAGCGGATCAAATGTCGATCTTTAGTGTGAAGGGATGTGAGTGTGATGTTTTGTCGAAAAGGATTCCGAACAAATTGAGATATGACAGGTATTGTCATCGCGGCGAAATTTTTATGAGGTTAATAATTATCATAAGAGTTTGAGCTGAAGATGATGCTCTGTGTATGCAAACTTCTACATGTAGGCCTTCCCCTTCGCGATCAGTCTACGGCCTCCATGAGGATTGCACTGAAATAATATATTACAAAGATTTATAAATTATGACAGCTAAAATTATCACTAGTTCCTCCTCGCACCTCAAGAAGCTGCTTCATTACCTTACTCTTCGGCCCAGTGCTGTATTAAATAATTTATTAACCTAGTTAATTCGTCATTCAGTAATCTGAATGAAATTTCACGCCTTACAGTTCTATTATAATTTTTCAGACCCATCCCGTTCTAGTATCATATCATTTTGTGAGGAGAAAATGGAATTTCAATAATACGGAGATATGAGAGAGACAGTATTCCTTCTAAATTTGTAAGACTCTATCTACAAACAAAGGAGAAAATATTCAAGAGAATAGATGTAGAGTTTGAAGCATTTCGGTATGATACAGATAATTATAGCAAATTACTTATCAAGAATATGCTAACATTCATAATTTCAACATTCTCGCAAGAGAAAAAAAATCTTATTTCAAAACAGTAAAGGCATTTTAATACTCATAACTCTTATAAATCTCTCGCGAAATATTAATTCATCGCTGCATTTTAAGATTTTAATACGTAAACTGTGCATGTGCGTGAATTGTCTCAATAGCGTTACCATATTTTTTTCTTCGCTATTATTTCCATTCAGAGGAAACAAAGCGTCCTGATCGTTTAATTTGCGCTTCTCCCACTGCTTCTAATTCTATTTAAGAATATTTCTTCCTGCCAAGAATATTTTATAATATTTATATAACATTTTATTTTAATATTTTAGAATATTTTATAAGATTTCTGATACAACCTACGAATACATTTTCAACCCTAATTGGCAGTTAATTTTGATAACTAGGTGTATGACCTTACTCTGCTTCCTATCTTTCAACAGATTTTGTTTAAAGTGCTGTTCACTTTATAGATCACCTTTACCCTCTTATTTTCAAGACCTTTTTCACAAGAAACTGCTCACTCATTATATAAATCAAGGTACAAGATGAGTCACAGTCATTTATTATTTTTTTTCTAGGATATCCGGTTAATAAAGCTTTGTATGATATGATGTGAAACTTGACAATCAGATTATTATATTACGTATATTTTACTCCCGCAGTTTTAAGTATAAATCGTTAGAATTTTGGGAACAGCATGATAGAAACTTTGCTGTCCTCCAAAATGATGACACAATCAATTAAAATTTAGAATTCTTCTTTCTGCTCTGTTCCACAACTAACTGGATTAATAACAATGAATTTTAAGTTGCAAGCTATTCACAACATGTGAAAATAAAAATTTTCGCACATTTTGCAATAAACTATGCAGATTTACATTTAATAAATTGCAAACTATTAACGCAATCTTAACTTTAAACAGCTGTTCAGATAAACAACATCTGCTTAAAGTATCATGTGTATGATATTAAAAATGGATATATAGTTCTGTGTTACTATTACATGAATTCTGATTACATTAACGAATGTTTGCAATAAGTTCTATATATATTTGCAATAAACATACATTATCTAAACTTTTTATATGAATTATTTTATCAATCCTTAAAAGACACGCACACATGCGAACGCAGGTTGAAAAAGAACTGGAAGAAATAAAGGAAATAACACAAAAATCAAATATATAAGAACTTACGTATAGCGTTTAAATCCCACTTGTGGGCTCGATGAATCAAATGGTTATATATTACAATTATTTTTTTAAAAAATAATTCCTCCAAACGTTTTCCTTTTCAGTGATGTTAAGGTTATATGAAATATCATAATTATCCTAAACAGTCAAGACTAATCCAGGAGGAATAGGGAATCAGAGCTTCTCCAGCTGAATGTAATAGTTTTATCCGAACACTTCACCACACAGCAGCATTACTGCATTATTCCAGAAGAAGATAAAGTAAATATTAAAAAAATGCGTCGCACACTTAAAAATGCTTTTCGCATACTGTTAGTTAAATAAGAAATTCCACATATTATGAATAGCGCCATTTTAAAACTGGTAGGTAAATTAACATCCATGGAAACGAAAATTAAATAGGTATTAGGCTTACCAACCATGTAGGCTGGGTGCGGGTAGAATAGCACAGCGAACCCTGGACTCTCAGCGATAACAGCACTGCTTGAAGCATGTCTTCGTATCTAAGAAAGTATTTGAACAGGAATTGCCCCTCTCAAAGAGCAGATATGGCTGTTGTCGTCGTCTCTCATACAAAAAGATAGCGCATTTCAGTAATACAGTTAAAGTGTGTACTTGCTGGTAAGAAGCTATTCTTTTACTTAAAAATTGATAAAACGCTTTAGTGCTCCACTTCGTTCTGATAACTATTAATCAAGTCTGCATAATCGCTCTGGGAGTGAGAGTGCAACGAGACGCTGCAGACGCTCCTAGCGAGCATTAAAAACAATATAAACAAACGTGAAAGTGTGGCAATGTTTTCTTGCCTTTTATACCCCAGCTTTTATGTATATACACAAAAGATGTCAGTGTGTGTGTGTGTGTGTGTGTGTGTGTGTGTGTGTGTGTGTGTGTGTGTCATGCGTGCATGTATGTATGTACAATGTAGCCGCTTCTACTTGGAGACGCGTAATCAAAAACTATTTGTGATCAAAAGAGTAGACATAAAAAAACTTCAAATAAAAAAACTGCGGTGTAAGTAAAAAAAAAAAAAAAATTAAGAGAAACTGCTGTCACATTTCTACATATGTTATTTACTAACAGGGTTCATTTTATTTGAATTTTCTAAAATGCTGACGTTCAGTGTGTATATATTTCTTTTATAATTATGTTTGCGTTACAAAAATAAATAAGAACAGCATTTTACAGCTTTTTCTTTATTTTGGCTACCGTGTATAGCCGAAATAAAGTGCAGACTATTTTTACGCTAAAGTAATAGGTAAAAGTATATCACATATACAAAGTACAAATATTTTAATTAAAAAAACATGTAAAAAATTCAGACAGAAATAAGATAGTGAATTTTTTATGTAGCGATTGAAAAATGACAGCTACATGCGCAATTCAATTATAGGTAAAACTCGTCGCTAAAATTTAAGTTAAAAGATTCATGTTATTCATATGTCTCCCTTTCTTCCAGCTTTTCCGTTCAATCCCTCTTTGGTCGTTTCGGCAACTCAGCCCTTTTGATGAATATATAAAATCGCTCAGGTAGTGATTCCAAGGCCTTCCTGATGACACTTGAAGACGGATGGCTTTTTTTGTTATTAACTAATTCAATACAAAACAGATAAGAATAATACTTGTAAAGACATTTCCACATTACGTGCAAATAATATGCATTATAGGCAAACACCTTATTGCCGATCTAATTAAATGAGAATTTCTGTGAATGCTTTTACGTAGCAGCTGATTTTCATCTCTTGTGTGTGACAAGACTAGCCTCCTATTTATTAGAGATCTAAAGCGGCTAGAGAAAGTGCCGTGTTTGGTCCCTAGAACAGATTTTACAGAATGCTTAACCTTTAGCAGATGACTAACATACTTTTTTAGATTTTCGAACTAACACCTACACTATCTACAAATAATTGTCCGGACACTAGCAATTTACAGTTGATACCAACAGGTACCTCTAATATTGGGTGTATCCACCTTTGGCTTTGATCACCTCCTGCACCCTTCGAGGGAGGCTTTCCATTAATGTGCGACAGAGAGGTGGATTTGTCTCCATTCCTCCATCAACGCTGCTCTGGACTTTAATCGCCGCTCCAATTCGTCTTACAGGTGTTCGATGGGGTTGAGGTTAGGACGCTAAGTAGGTCAAGGCAGTTGTTTAACACCCATCTCTACCATTCCACATCAGCTGCAGCTTTTGGCATGGAGCATTGTCGTCTTTATAGTAACACGGGTCCGTTCCAGAGTAGGCTGCACCTGATTATCCAGAATATCAAGGTACTGAGCTGCCTTCATGGAACCACGGCCAACGACAGTGGTCTGTGCCGACTCTAGCCGGTTTTTGCATGCCACCCGTTTTACCGCCTTCATGTCCCTGTCAGTCAAATTCGGCGACCGCCCTGGGTATTTTCCTGCACTAGAGATGTCAGAACGTCTCCATTTGTTGATCACATCGCAAACCGTTGATTTCGGATGCTCTATTTGAGCGACAATGGTACATAGACGGATGTCATGTCCACGATGACACCTCCCTTGAAATTACCAAGTTCACGTCGTGTTGCCATACCACCTGTATTTAACTGCTACGATGAAATACTGCTTCCTACTATCTGTACACTGGCTTTTATGTTATTAACAAACCTGGAATATTCCATAACTTCAGATAACAGGGGAATGGGGTGCGGACAATTGTTGGAATGTGTTGTTGTTGTTGTTGTCATGTGAGGTTCTTCCCCCAATTTTCTTCATCCGTCCCTTAGGACAGGCTGCGATTGTGCCCTCCATTGAGGGACGTCTAAGTATGTATATTTTGATAGGATCCGAGTGTATTCATGGGCCGGTTTGCCTGTTCTGATAGACGAAAAACCCGCGTTTCCGGAAGAAAAAACTCTCGACATCCGTATGAGACTGGCTAACTCGCGAGTCAAACGAATATAAAGTCAATAATAATAATAACAATATTATACTTAAACTGTATGCAATGAAAATCCAAGGTTTAATCCAAACTCAATCTTATTTAAAAATGGGTTCATTTACTGATATTCATGACTTTGAGCTAAGGGAGGGGTGAAATATTAGACTAGTTCTTTTTTCTGTTGGAAAATTTAATATTAAAAAAAAACATTTAAAACTTAAATAAGAATAACGGGTCTTTGATGTACAATGTACATGGAGCCCTATATGCAAATATATAATACATTATGGAAATACATTTGTTACAGTAACATTCGTCCTATACTGTCAGTTTACATTAAAGGGCAAATGTCACTAGCTTTCCATGTGGATATCCTCTTTGATAACCCGTCTATAAGCTGTGGTTTCGAATCCCACTATAGTGTAGATTTTTGTAGATGTTTTTAAATCTTTGGTTTTCAGCACTCGTTCTGAGACTATTTCCCTGCTTAAATGCCTTGAAATAGCTTCGAAATTACAATATGATATTTTTTTTCTAAAGCAGGACAAAATATCTAAAATACGGATAGGTTGTCCCGAAAGGGAAAAAACACTTAATTCTTCACACACACACACACACACACACACACACACACACACACACACACACACACACACACACACACACACACACACACACACACACACACACACACACACACACACACGGATACGGATAGATAGATAGATAATTTTCATGAACAAATTAAAATTTGCCATAAAATCTAATTTTTGGAGGAATACTGGATATTTTCATTTCTAAAACTCAACCATGGTTTCAAGATTATGTCTGAAAATATTATTTTGTACCTGAGATATACCGAAATACTTGCCTACGATGAACTATAATAAATTGTAGGAGAGAGAGAAAAAGAGAGAGAGAGAGAGAGAGAGAGAGAGAGGGTGGACCACATGTGAGGAGTCTTACAACTCCACGAAGATATCCAATTAATAATGAACATTACAATAATAAGAATGTTCTAATCTCTGCCACAGGTGCCAATTAACGAAGTCTAATCCGTTCATAGTAATCTCGCTTTTTCAAGGACATCTTAACAAGCGTCATCACTGATGATCATGACGTTATGATTTCGTAATACACAAAAATTCTTAGAGAAAAATGTGGAAGCTTTTGACGGAGAACGAGGAGGAGGAGGGGGTAGAGAATCCTTAAAATAATTTTAAGTGATACAGAAGTCACACATCATCTTAATCCATGGCAAGATGGGACCTGTTCTCCAGACCCAGTTGTGAAAAGTTTAATTTTTTCTGTTATAAATCTTAAGAATACGCAGCTTCGTACAGTGTTAGTTCAAAACAATCAGGATTTAGGGTGGTGATGATTATTTTTTAAAACAAACAATAACTTACTTGTAGAGAGTGGCATGTCCTTCGATTGGAAGGATCTGATTCGAATCCGTTTCAGAACGCAAATAACTTTGTTAGCGCCTTTTCAAATGATGAGTTATCCCGGTCTCGTGCCGGATGTTTTTTTTTTGTAAGTGGCATGTTTTTTAAAGGATAAAATATTCATACATACCATAAAAAACAAGCAATTAATACATTATGCTAGACTGTGCCATAATCTTATTGCGTCGGTAGTAATTCTAACTAAACCGGATCATAATCATGTCACTTTGTCCATTCCAAGAGTTTAAAATACTTATAATTCACGAAATCTGGAGGAGAATTTCTCAAATTCATATCACCTGAACAATCATGAAAAGTCGAATAAATATTGCCCCCGCCCACAAAAGGTTATTGCAAGCTTTTGGTACCATGGGTGGACTAGGGATATTTGTGTTTTATTTTTTTTTAATCAATTTTATATTTTTTTGTATTATTCATTTATTTTTTTACATAGTCCGGAAACCCTGTTCTAGAGACCAAACATGGAACTTTTTCAAGGCACATCAGACCTTCAATAATTAGCGGTGCGGTGGTCTCACGGGGATGACATTCATCTCTGACCTCAACTCAAGAGGCATGTTTTATTCTCCTGAAAACGCGGATTTTATTTCTTGCAGAAAAACACAAAAATAAAGAATAGATCAATAAAAATATTCATCTAAAATATCCGAGAACACATATGTTGACGACAAATATACACATATTGGCCACTAAATTAGAAACCTTTATGCAGATGTACGTAATCGTCACTTACGCAACGTAGGAGAGTGGTCTGAAAAGTTCTCGGCCTCGACCATAGATGGCAACACTGTCATACGCATCCATGTGAAATTGCAAGTCATTCTACGAAGTAGTTTGTTTTATACAGCTGTCTGAAGCAAAAATGTTGTCTGTATCCCTTGAAATGGATAAAATTGAGTATCGTGCTGTTATAAAATTCTTTGTAAAAGAAGGTTTAACGCCAAACGAAATTCATTTGAAGTTCATAAAAGTTTATGGGCACTCTTCTCCTTCGTTTTCGACAATTAAGAAATGGGCTGCCGAGTTTAAACGAGGCCATACCAGCCTTGAAGATGATCCACGTGAAGGACGTCCAAAACAACACTAGAAATCATTGACCAAGTGCACGATATGGTATTGGATGGCCGGCGAGTCAAAGTGCGTGAAATTGCTGAGACCAGAGCCGGCGGAAGCGGGCATGCAGAGAATGCGGTGCATGCGGGCGCCGCTACGAAGAGGGCGCCACCGCCGGGGCACGATTCATAAGTTCATTTTTAAGAAACAAAATTTTTATCATAAAAACAAAAAATTCTTAGAATGGTCAATATTAAAATAAATAAGGCCGGATACACCGAATAAAAATTTTTAAAAAAATGTATATCGCCACCTCTTTGATCAGTCGGCTGTTTACAATTTTGCAGCGAGAGCAGACGCTTGCTTGCAGAATGTTGTGTCTACTGCAGTCTATCTAAAGTGAAACGGTGAACATGCGCAGAAACGAATTTTCGTACAAAACATTTATTGCTAGGTAAACCAGTCATATGGTACGCATCTCAGTAGGCTACTGACAGTAACGCAGTGCAGACTATTATTTCGTCTCTCGCGTTGTGTAATAATTTCTTGTGGGTATAAAATAGAAATGGAATCAAAAGTTATCCGGTGCACAAAATCGTAAGCATCATGCTGCGAAAGTAGCAGTTATTAAGAAACAAAGTGGGGCTCTTAATAAATTTGTTAGAATATTAAAATATTCTGATGCAGACTAACCAACTCGATACATCAGAAATCAGAGTTGACGAACCGTGCACATCATCCAGTTTGCATGAAAGTATAGTACTATTGCAACTATTGAACAAGATAATAAGACGCATGATTTAAGTGAAAAACAGTTAGGAGAAGATTTAATTGTAGTTGACTACGAAACTAACACATTGTTAATCTCTGTAAATTTAGAAGATCCAGGTGAATGGGGAAATATTGATGAAAAATTACGAGTTGTTTTAATTGAAATGGGGCCTGTTCAAAAGAAAAAATAATAATATACCCCAGAGATACCTGTGGTCGTAAATTTGGCGACACGTATTATAATAGAAAAATGGAAAACGGGGAGTTCGTGCTAAGAACATGGCTCAATTATTCCGAAACTTCAAATTCTGTTTTTTGCTTTTGTTGCAAACTTTTCATACCCACTGAATCAAGTAGTCTTGTAGAAGGTTATAACGATTGAAGAAATGTAAGTACAACTTTGCATAGGCATGAGACTAGTTTAACTCACATGAAAAATTTCTTAAAATGGAAGGAACTTGATAAAAACTTAAAAAACAAAACTACTATTGATTGCCAGACTCAAAACATGTATGAAATGGAAAAGAAACATTGGGCGATTGTTTTAGAACGCTTGATTGAAATTATAAAATTCCTTGGTAGCCAACATTTAGCTTTCCGCGGATCATCTGATAAATTATATGAAAGGAATAACTGCAATTTTATAAAATTAGTCGAACTGTTTGCGAAGTTTGATCCCGTTATGGAAAATCATGTTGAAAGGGCCCTACAACGAAGCATTAGAGTACACTATTTGAGTAAAGACAGTCAAAATCAAATACCGGAAACTTTAAGTAACGCAATAAGGGATACAATTTTAGTATCAATTCGAAAATCTAAATATTATTCCATAATTTTAGACTGCACACCTGAGGCAAGTAAAACAGAACAAATGACCATTATTATTCGCTTTGTTTCCTGTGACAATGGAATTGTAAAGATCAGGGAAAGCTTTTTAGGTTTTGCAGATATATCAGATTCTACAGGACGTGGTTTATGTGCAACAATAATGGAACAACTGGAAAAATGGAAGACATGCGAGGTCAAGGGTATGATAATGGGGCAAATATGAAATGGAAAAAATATGGGCTCCAAAATTTGCTTTTGAACAAAAATTCTCGAACTTTTTACGTGCCATGTGCTGCACATACTCTAAATTTAATCAGTAACGATGCAGCCAAAGTGAATACAGATACAATTAGTTTCTTTGCAATTATTCAAGAAATATAAAATTTCTTTTCATCCTCTTACAAACGTTGGGCAATCCTTTTAAAGTTCGTAAAAAATTTAACATTGAAACAGCCATCAGAAACGCGATGGGAAAGTAAAATTAATGCAATCCGCCCTCTACGATATCAGTTAGGAGAAATTTACGATGCACTTTTTGAAATTTTAAATAATGAAAATTTTAATAAACTCAGCATGAAGCACAAACATTATGTGCTAAAATAAAGGACTACAAATTTATTTGCTCTCTTATAACTTGGCATGATTTAACAGAATAAACCCTCTGAGTAAAATGCCTCAAGACAAAAATATGAACATTACACTTGCTTTACAATCTATCGAAAACTTAAAAATATTCTTACAAGAGTATCGATCAGATACAAATTTTAAAGAAGTTCTAAAAACGGCAAAAGAACTGAGTGAAGAGGTGGATGGAGAACAAGAATTTAAAACTGGTACGGAAGTTCGACGACAAAATTTGACTACGAGCATCATGACTAAACGCCACAATCGCAAGAAGATAAATTTAGAGTGAATGTGTTTTATACACTTCTAGACGTTGCAATGTGTTCGTTAATAGAACGTTTTGAACAACTAAAAACATATTATAATAATTTCAATTTCTTGTATAGATTACTACAAATTAACAACGAAGATTTACGAAAAAATTGTGACGATTTAGAGATTCTCTTGAAGAACGGCGCCAATAAAGACGTAAATGCAATAGAACTATATAACGAGTTATGTGCTTTCCGGGATATTTTTGAAGGATAATTTAAATATTCAAAACTCTCTTTCGATATTCTTAATTTTATTGTGTCTGATAATTTATCTTTCCCTAACTTTTCAATTGCTTTAAGAATACTATTAACCTTACCTGTTAGTGTAACGAGCGGAGAACGTTCCTTTTCCAAGTTGAAATTGATTAAAACCTACGTAAGAACAAGTATGTCACAAAATAGGCTTGTTAGTTTGGCGTTAATAGCTATTGAAAATGATATATGTGCGGAATTAGCCGTTAAGGCCATTATTTCTAATTTTGTGAATATGAAATCAAAAACCCTAAAATTTTAATAAAAAATTTCAAGTATATTTATGTAATTGAATTTATTTTTTGTTATTCTGTGAAGATTTTATTTTTCAAATACTTATATTAAATGTTCTAATTATTTCTGAATTCTTTTTCTTATTTTCTCATCTATCTTGAGTTTCTTTTATTTTCCTAAAAGATAGTTCCACTTATAAAAATGATTAAAAACTTTTTACAAGTTACTAAGAATTTACTAACTTGTAAAATGCAAAAATGTTTTAAACTTTAGTTCAAATAAAATTTTAACTTTAATTAAAATTCATTTTAATTTTGTTCCCGATTCGGGTCGGTGAGAAGGCTATAATCCATGTATCATTATATTCAACGATTAAAGTGAAGTGGCTTTATCAAAATTTGCTTTAAATTTTGAGAAATTTTTTGAATATTCGGATTTTTAACGATTATCCTGCCTAGTCAACGCCCCCTTGTTCGTTACATTTACTGAATCAACGTGTGGCTGTTCTGTCAAAATTTATTTAAGAAATTTCAAATAATTTTAATTTTTATTATCGTAAAAGAACCACAAACGCCCGGATAGTTACATGGGTACTTAAATAGAAATTGCATGCGGGCGGCAAAGACCCTAGCGCCGGCACTGGCTGAGACTACAGGCATTTCAAAAGAATGTGTAGGATATATTTTTCATGAAGAATTGCAAATGAAAAAGCTTTGCGCAAGATGGGTGCCGCGCTTGCTTACAGCAGATCAAAAATGCACTCGCATGAAAATCTTTGAATAGTGCTTGTAGCATTTTAACAAGAATAAAACTGATTTTGTGCATCGATTTATTACTATGGATGAGACTTGGATTCACAATTACACACCAGAATCCAAACAGCAGTGAAAATAGTGGACAGAAGCCGGTTGTTCGGCGCCAGAGAAGACAAAGTCGGTTCCATCAGCAGGAAAGGTCATGACATCGGTGTTTTGGGATGCTAAAGGCATTTTGTTTATTAATTATTTTGAAAAGGATAAAACAATAACGGGGAATATTATTCCGATCTTTTAAGCGGACCAGACGAAAACAAATCGTGAGAAAAGACCCGGTTTGCAGAAGAAAAAAATTATCTTCATCAGGACAGTGCACCTGCCCAGAAAAGTGTTTTGGCAATATGAAAATTAAGGGATCTGCATTATGAATCGTTGGAACATCCACCCTATTTCTCAGATTTGGCTCCCTCTGACTTTGATCTCTTCCCAAAACTAAACCTCTTCCTCGCTAGTCAGCGTTTTTCTTCGTATCAAGAGGTGATTGCAGCTGTAGAGGGTATTTTTCATATTTTACTGAGAACCACTACAGGGACGGGATAATGGCGCTAGAGCATCACTGGAATAAATGTATTAGTTTTACGGGATATTATGTTGAAAATTAAAAATAATTTTGAAATTATAAATTAAATTTTTCATTGTTAGTCCAAGAACTTTTCAGACCACCCTCGCATATATATGCACAATACTTGGTCACGTGCGTCACCACGTGTTCTAGACAACTATTTAGGAATACTGCTGATCAGTAAACCTCAAAAGTTGATATATATATATATATATATATATATATATATATATGAAAGAATGATCATTAACTCGGTTAACATACATATTTTTTTAAAATAATTGAATGACTAGAATTTAAGTAAAAAGGTTTTAATATAAAAACACGACTAGTTTCGGCTTGGAACAGCCTTCATCAGGTGACATTATAAAAGAAAGAAAAAAGAAAAAACACTAAAACCCTGAAGCTTAAATAAACTATGAACATCATAGAGAGTCTCTATACATAATTCACGTTAAATCGTTAAGGTTGTATTTAAAGCTGTTCTTTCGTTTGTTGTATTGTTGGGAAAGTACGTGCTAGTAGCAACTCTTGAACGCCAGTACATGATTACAGGCTGAACGACTATCTGGGAGGTTGTAGCCGACATCATAGTATTAAGTTTACTGCCGAGCTTGAAACGGATAATTCCCTGCCTTGTCTTGATGTCAAACTGACCCGCTCTTCTGGTAAACTCAAAATATCGATATATAGAAAGCCCACACATACCAACAGATATCTGCATAGTCAGTCCATCACTTCCCTCCTCATAAGCTTGGAATAATTTCCATCTTGGGACATAGACCCCGCTTTCTTCTGGATGACCCAAATGAACTTCTTACAGAAATAAACCATCTCAAAACGTCTTTCGAAGTTAATGGATATTCCAAGAGAATCATTGAAAGATTCCTTCTTAATACTCCTAGATATCGTTCAGAAGAAACAAATAGATTCAAAGGCAATATATCTATTCCTTACATAAGTAGTTTCACATAAATTAGCAAACGTTCTAAGAAAATACAATATCAGAACCTTGTTCACTCCACTTCCAAAGATCTGTTTCATAATAAGCCACCCAAAACCTTTCATCATCAACTCAAATACCCTGGTGTACATAAAATATTGTGTGTTTGTGATATTCCTTATTTTGGGCAGACAGACAAATCCGTCGAATTGCGTATGGAAGAACACATGAGAGACATTACTTATAAAAGACAGCGAGCCAGTGCATTATCAAGTCATATCCTTTTCTCGGCTAATCCTAATGATGAAAACCAAAGTCACAAAGTCTGCTGGGAAAAATCTACTAACATCTTCAGTTGCAATGATGAACTAGAGAGAAAAATCGTGGAATCTAGAGAAATCATCTTCAATCCTGTTCATCTAAATAATAACCTGAGCTACAACCACCCAGATTGTCATTCAGCTGTAATCATGTACTGGCGTTCACGAGTTGCTACTCGCACGCACTTTCCCAACAATACAACAAACAAAAGAACAGCTTTAAATACAGCCACAACGATTTAATGTCAATTATGTATAGAAACTCTCTATGATGTTCATAGTTTATTTAAGCTTCAGTGTTTTAGTGTTTTTTTCTTTTTTCTTTCTTTTATAATGTCACCTGATGACGGTTGTTACAAGCCGAAACTAGTCGTGTTTTTATATTAAAACCTTTTTACTTAATCTCGGTTCTAGTCATTCAATTCTTTTTAATATATATATATATTAGGTAATTTCTTTGATCCAATCGTTATTCAATTTTGAACCATTAAACATGTCTATAAATCAAAACTTGTAAGTTTGATATACTGATTTAAAAAAAAAAATCATTTTTTTATCAAGTATTGTTTATCACAAACAGGGATTTTATTTTCTCAAGCTGATTTGTTTTTAACAAAATGAATAAGCATTAAAATGCTGAATAAAATTAACTGAAATCAGGAGGAAACGAGGATATGATCATGAGCAAGAAAAAATGGTACGTTGTGTAACGCCGTTTTTGTATAGTGATGATGTCACTATACAAGAATGGTGTCATCATTTTTATTACAAATGAATCGAGAGTTACTAAACTGAAAAGGTACAAAGGTTTGTTAGGGGTCAAGAGTACTAAATTTCATTCCAATCTATCAAGTGAAGAAAGAATTATTATGATAATTTCAAATCGGTTTGTTCAATTTTATTTATTTTGTAAAAAAATAAAATAAAATAAATACAACAAGTTAGATCGAATATCCACTCATTTTCGAACCAATTATTGTATATAATATATGCACATGGCCAGTATTACATTAACTTAGCAAATGCATATAAATAAATAAAATAAAAACAGCATAAATTTATTCAGAGTTGAAGTTTTGATTGTCGCTGTTTCCCTCCTTTTCGTGTGAATTATCGTGTTGTCCACAAGTTTCCTATCCTATCCTAATTTACGCTCACGCGTAGACCTACACATTTTACCGTGTAGGCATTCGGAACCGAAATCCTACGGAATAGGTTGGTTACTCCTTATTCCTGGAGGTGTCCGATGTCTCCGTAGAAAAATGTGTTCACTGGACCGATTTATCTGTTCTGGGGGACGAAAAACCCGAGGTTCCGGGTGAAAAACTCCCTATCTCCGTATGCGACCGACTAACTCACTTTTAGTCGAAAGCGACCAGATGAAGGTTCCTCAGGCCACTGACAAGAATAGAACCCAGGTCTTTCCGACCAAAGGGCTTCGTCTATACTGACTGAGCTACGGAGGCTCGTCTACAAGTTTATAGTATTCAAAAAACTGCTGTCAAAGTATCCGACAAGCGTATCACTTGTCGTTTATGAAATGCCAACCTTGGACTTATGCACTGCATACATGAAATTTTATTTACCTATTTTGCCTGCACAGATGATCCAGCTAAAACCAAACTGGAAAAAAAAAAAAAAACTGTGCAGATTTTAACAGATTTCTTAAATATATATATATAAGTTATTATAATATATTATTTCTACACGTTATGTCCCTCTGTGCCTCTGTAAATAGTCCTACTGGAACACATAAGATGGTTCCATAAATATTTATAGTTACAAATGACGAATTTTAATAAAATCTATCCAATCAATGTCTTAAAATAAGTTGTGCATATATGGGAAGATGAACAAAACAAATCCAAAAAATATTACCTATTCTGCAAAACTCACATATTGAAAGAATATTAAGAATACATAAGGTCTTCCTTATTTGATGTATCAGTCATTGCCCATTTTCAATAATACGTTTCACTCACGACGATAATGGGCGCATGAAATTCCAACGTACCCAAAACCTTCTTTCTCCATCTTATTTGTATCTTGATGAAATCTTTAATTTACACTTAGCTAATTTCTCATTCTTAGACAACTACTTTAAACGAGAGTGCAAAATTCAATCCTTCCTTCAAACTGACTCAAATTGCAACCTAATTCAAAAACGTATTTTTGAAAATCAATACAGGCTTCTTTTTCAGGTGCGTGTGTTCCTAAAACACATTCGAACGTAAATAAAACAAACGGTCTTAGAACGTGAATTGTTTTAAAAATGCTATTTTTTCACTATTAAGCATAAATGCTTGTAGTTCCTCTGTTTTCAAAGATCATCCTGACATCTTTTCCTTGTTCTTCCTATATTTGGTCACCTCGGTTCCTTCTTGATGGGGAGGAGGTGGAGAGGATCCAGAGGCGAGTGACTAAGATGATAGCAGGTCTATGGAATGAACCATATGAGAACAGGTTGAGAGGACTTGAAAGTATTGTTAAAGGTAGCGAAAGAAAAGAGTGACAGAGTTAGAATGGTGAGTCTGTTACCGCGGTATGACAGAGAGGAGTTTAGAAGGAGGGCCATAATCGCAAATGACATTATGCGCAGGTTATGCGGACGGTGTGGTGTGGAATTCGTGGACGTGTGGAATGAGTTTGATGGGCGAAAGGACTTATACAAGATGGATGGCCTGCATTTGAATGGACTTGGTGTGCGGAGACTGGAAAAAGTGTTGCTGAATGAAGTGAAAATGGATGTGCAGAACCAGGAAAACTAGAACTACCAAGGAGGTGGGGAAGTGGATATCCAGACATCAGTGAGACAGTTGAGTGTAAAAATGTATATAATGTACCTGAGCCAGCACTAAGGACAAAAAATGGGAATGGGACATTTAGAATAACGCATCAAGATAGGGATGGGACAAAGGGATCACTGCAATTCATGTATACTAATGCCAGGAGTATTAGGAACAAGAAGGAAGAATTTTTGGCCTTGATTGGCTCTTCCTGGCCACAGGTTATTGGCATTAGTGAAACATGGCTGACGGAAGATGATATAGTTAGTGGGATAGAATGTGTAGGTTATAGTATGTTTAGGAGGGACAGAGAGAATAAAATTGGGGGGGGGGTGTTATTGATGATAGCTGATGAACTGCAGCCAAGGAGAATTGAAGTATTGTAGGATAGTGAAAGGAGCTCATTTGAGGCTATTTGGTGTGAGATTGACACTGGTAGAATAAAATATACAGTTGGGTGCTGCTATAGACCAGGTGATGGAATAGATGGTGCAGATGGTATGCATAAACAAATTGATGAAATGAGTGGAAAGAGGGTAATTATTATGGGGGATTTCAACTATGGTAACATTGATTGGAAGGAGGAGAGGACACATGTGAGGAAGGAAATGGATTTTATTCAATTATTAAGGGATAACTATCTGAAACAGCATGTAATTGAAAATACTAGGGGTGTGAGAGTGCTTGACCTGGTAATAGTATCTGAAAATTTGACTGTAATGAATATGACCATGTTGCCACCTATTGGTGAGAGTGATCATAAGGTCTTGACCTGGGAGGTGGCTAAAGGTGTGCAATTTGTGATTAAGACAGGGTATATGTGGAATTACCGTGCTGGCAAGTATGACAAGCTTAGGAGATTGCTTGGATCAGTGCCATGGCATGTACAACTGCAAGGGCTGGACGTCGATAGAGCATGGGAAGTATTCAAAGAGCATTTACAGGAGGTTATGGCTGATTGTATACCTAAGGTCCGAATAGTGAAACAAGGAGGGGTTAAATGGATGAATAACACCATTAAGCTTGAGCTGCAAAAAAAGAAACAACTATGGAGGGAATTTAAAGAAAGGGGTAACCTGCAGGCACACGAACGGTATAAAGTGCAGGCCAGAAGGGTAACGAGTGTGGTAAAAACAGCAAAAGCCGATTATGAAAGGAAACTAGCTATGCAAGCAAAAGAGAATCCCAAACAGTTCTTTCAATATGCTGCAAGCAAGCAAGAAAAAAACTGTACATGGCAAAATGATTTTAAGGAATGACGATGGTAAAGAGTTCACTGAACCAGTCGATATAGTGGAGTTACTGAGCGCGCACTTTGCAAAAGTATATCATCCAGGTGGTGACGTTGAAAAAATGAAGGAACCATTAGTTTATACGGGAATTGTGATGAATGAAGTGGAGGTGAATAGTCTATTACAGAACCTTAATGTGAATACATCTGTGGGATTGGATGGTATAACGGCACGGGTCTTGCATGAAGCGGCTAATGAATTATCAGTGCCCTTGACCATGTTGTTTAATCTGAGTCTCGGTCTGGCTTAGTCCCGAAGGCGTGGAAAGAGGGGAAAATAGTTTCACTGCATAAAGGAGGATCCAAGACTATGGTTGCAAATTACCGACCGATAAGCATATCAGGAGTCGTTGTCAAGGTCTTGGAGAAAGTAGTCAAGGGAAAAATACAGGAATGGATTGATGAAAATGAGATACTGTACAGAGGACAGCATGGCTTTGTGAAGGGTAGATCATGCCTCAGTAACTTGCTCATGTTTTATAACAAGGTGACGGCTGAACTGGATAAGAGAAATGGGTTTACAGTGATACTGCTGGACCTGGCAAAGGCGTTTGACAGGATACCACATGGAATTCTAATCCGTAAACTACAACATATGGGAATGGATATAGGGTTGGTGAGATGGTTAGCTGGGTGGTTGATGGAGAGATATCAAAGAGTAGTTTATTCAGGAGTAGAGTCCAAATGACGGCCTGTGACTAGTGGTGTGCCACAGGGTTCTGTTATTGGACCACTGCTGTTTAATCTGTTCATTAACGATATAGGTAAGGGTCTAAGTGGGACAGTTCATTTGTTCGTTGATGATGCAAAGTTGGGTAGGGCGATAGTGAACGCAGAAGATGTCAAAGTCTTGCAAGATGACTTAGATAGATTGGAGTTCTGGACTAAGGAGAATGGATGTCAATTTAATGTGACAAAATGTAAGGTTATGCATTTCGGAGTGAAAAGATTAGCAGCAGTATACCACATTGGTGGAACTGTACTCCAAGAGATTGATGAAGCCAGGGACTTGTGAGTGTTGGTGGATAGGGAGATGAAGTTTAGGGGGCACATTGCGAAAGTAGCTAAATCAGCTCATCAACTCACTTGGTTGTTGAAAAATACCTTGACGAGCAGAGACAAGCAAGTTATTGTACCTCTGTACCGAGCCCTGATAAGACCTCATCTCGACTACTGTGCCCAGATTTGGTCACCTCGGTTCCTTCTTGATGGGGAGGAGGTGGAGAAGATCCAGAGGCGAGTGACTAAGATGATAGCAGGTCTATCGAATGAACCATATGAGAACAGGTTGAAGATTTGTGGGTTGCAGAAACTAGTTGATAGGCGGAAGAGGGGAGACATGATTGAGACATTCAAATTGCTAAAAGGATTCTATAGGATTAATTCAGATGATATTTTTGAGATCAGGACTGGTGGTGGGAGAACTAGGGGACACCCATGGAAGCTGGGAAAGAGCTTGGTTAGCATGGGTGTCAGAGCTGGGTTCTTTACTTTTAGAGTGGTAAATGAGTGGAATAAGCTGCCAGAGTCTGTTGTGGGTGCTATGACAGTGAGCGAGTTCAAGGCAAAGTATGATAGATACTGTGAGAATGTTAAACAGTTGTGTGAACATGATATTTAGGGCCTCCCTCGATGAGTCTAAGGATTCCTGGAGTAGCCCGTAGTAGTAGTAGTAGTAAAAAAAAATAAAAATAAAATAATAATAATAATAATAATAATAATAATAATAATAATAATAATAATAATAATAATAATATTTCAGAACACACGCAATTTGCAGACAAAAAATAGTAGTTGTGGTAGTGGTGGAGGTGGAGGTGGGCGGTAGATGGTGTTGATGGAGATGATTCGTAGTAGAGGTTCGGTGTAGTGGTTGAGACAGTTGTAAGTGTCCTCCCGCGATGAGTCTTCGGACTCCTTGGAGGTGTCACGAATAGTAATAATAATAATAATAATTTCTGTTTCCATTTCGTACTTCACTTTACTTTCTTTTTCATCTGTTATTCTGCATTCTTTTCCCATTCCTCTTTCTTTTTGAATCCAATCATTTATTGACTGCATTTTACAATTTTCTTTGATTTGTGAGTTCCGGATTTTGTTCAATATTCTTACACCTTCAATTTTTCTTAATATTTTCATCTCAGTAGTTTCAATGATTTGTCTCATTTTTAGAGTTCCTGCACGTGTTTCTGCTGAATATGTTTGTGCTGGTCCGATTACTCCTTACAGATGATTATTTTTGTTGCTTTGCTTATGTGTTTATTCTTCCAGATGAGGCAGTTGAGACATCCAATATTTTAATAGCTTTTATTACTTGTTTTGTACTTCATTTTCTGTTATGTCATAATTGTTTACTTCTCTTGCTAAATATTTTATCTTAGTAACTCGTTCAATTATTTTCTCTTTAATTTCTAATTTGCATCTCATGGGTCCCTTTGTCAACTGCCATTGTTTAGTTTTTTCTTGTGATATCTTCATATTTTTCTTTTCTACTGCATTATTGAATGTATTTAGTAATCTATGTATGTCATCTTCATTTTCTGCTAGTAAAATTATATCATCAGTATATCCAATTATTCTTAATTTTTCATTTTTAATTTGTATTCCGTATTTTTTTTTCATTTTGTTTACTTCTTTTATTATTTCACCTATCAAGCATACCCAAATCCTAGATTTCATTAAATTCTATCAAGCCTGAGAGGCATTATCATTTCATATGTTTTTTTTTTCATAAAATTTCATTTGATCATAAAATATGATCAAATATGCATACGCTTATTAAAATAATACCATATTGTGTCCGAACACTTTTGAAGCTTCTTTTAAATGAGTAAATGAACAATTGCCACTGACTTTGATCACATCTTATGCACCTGAACTGGTTTATAGAAATCTAGAATTAAATATGCAATGGAAACATGAAATCTCTGGTATAAATTCGTTCTCATGACATCAGTACGAAGCAAATAAAGATCCTGTAGGAAGCAGGTTCTTAGCTTCGTTCTGTCCTTCCAGGATATATCTGGATCCTTCTGAAGACTTGAATCTCTCGTTACATCACTTAACGCTTTCTGTGTGAACAGTTGTAGTTCACTCTCTTTTGATGCAACGCCTGAAGCAACTAAATTTTATGTGAGGTCAGTGTATTTTGTCCCTGAAATGCGTGTGTTTATCGGACAGCTGCAGATGAAAAAGTTGGAGAGAAAAAATGTTTCCTCCGTATGAGTCCAGCTAACTCAATTTCAAGTGAAATGCTTTTATTAAAGTTCTTTATTTACCAAAGATGATTCGAACCTCTGTCTTTCCAGCCAAATGACAAAGTTAATGTCAACTGAGCTACGGAGGTGCTATGGAATTACGTTCCAAATGGGACGAAGTAGTTACAAAAAAAAGTGATTCTGGTGGTGAAAGTATAGGTAGACGAGGCTCATGAACAGCTGCCATTAATGAGAGACTGAAGATTTGATGTGAAATATCTTTTTTTTTTCATGCCTTTAGAATCTTTAGACAGTGGTTAGGGGAAAGAATCGAAACAGCAAAACATTTTCTTTGTTTTGCTATTCTGATGGCGTAGTATGAACCAAAAAGACACATGAAGATTGTTCATTTCCTCAATTGCTCAAAATATGCATGCAAACTCGGTATGGCGTCACATATATTTCCATTTTTGACAAATTCTGCAATTTTTTTATGTGAAGTAATCACTGACACTGACGTAATAAAATATGTATGATCTATGCAAAACTGAAAATAAAGCCACAAAACAAAACAAAGGCGATGTGTTGAGACAGAAAACTCACGACGACATGGCAAAGATGTTAATATTACTCATATACTTCCGCCACCTACTGTTTTTAATTCTCGATAATTTTAGAATGTATTTCTATTGTGAACATGCTAGATAACACGAAGTATGGTTCTCACTGTTGACTTTACGAGAAATATTAAAATACACGTATTATGTTAACAATTTTATTCGAATATATAAAAGTCTATGATGTTTTGCGAAGAATCTATATAAGACTGGGGGTGAGGGAATAGCTGTCGTCGTCGTGCTCAGAGTTCATGAATTACTAAATGGCAGCTAAACTCTATAATCTATGTACGACTGTGTTATTAGTCTTACACACACATATGAGAAGATAATCTTAAATCTCTGGACTCTATGAAAAAATTCCTGCCAACTTATATCACATAAGTGATCACTTTCTGCTGCATTTTCTTCAGATATTATTCATTATAGCGGGCATTATTTACATGAGCTGGCATCATTAACTTCCCTCTCGCTGGCATATTTGCCTGTAAATGTTTGTCGATTTACCACATCTATTCACAAGTTCAACTCTAAACCCACAAAACAAAATTTCCTTTCTAGTAGGGAATCCTGACTTAGGATGAAATATTCACATACTAAATTATATTTTGTTTCAGATATAAATCAGATATAAATAAATAAATAAAATAAAGTCTTTATGCGAGTTCCGTTTCTATTTGCGCACGCAGCTCTATTGAACGTGACGCTTCTTACGAGCAAAACTTGCTCGATAAAGCCGATAAGGACGAATTTAACGTCAATACAGAGGAAAGTGTACATAAATTGATTTGGTAAAATATTAACAATATTTCAATAAGTTCTGTTTGAAACTTGTTATGCAATGTTCTCATTGTCTCTGCGTCACTGCATGCGTCTCGTAATGACGTATATGAAGGATGTAACTGTTGCTTGATATGTTTAGAGAGAAAAGTTTGGGTGTGACGTTTATAACTGTCGTTGGTTAGTAACTCTCCCACTTACAGCTTACGTTTTTGTACTGCAAAATACGAAAAAAATAAGTTCTACATTGTCTCTTGATAATATGTCGAGTTTTAACGATGCCAGTTGTTAGAACATGTTTTGTCAGCACAGTGACTTTCATTATTATTATTATTATCATTTAGAGAACACTTCCATATAATATGAAGAACCTAACTTCATATGCAGCTCTAAAAGAGAGCTTTGTGATCTAATACTCAACATCTGGCAATAATAATCCTCGTATTATTATTAAAGTAGCTACATGTAAAAAAATATAAAGTTACCCATTATTATTATTTAAATATCACACACACACACACACACACACACACACACACACACACACACACACACACACACACACACACAAGCGCGCGTATCTATCGCAAAAAAATTAAATTTTTTAAAAATCGCTAACGCCTATTTGTTCCCGTATAGAGAGCAGGCAAAAAAGTATTATTGTCTAATCATATATGTTAGCAAAAGCTCGTAATATAAAAATAAAATTATCACTAAACATATTGCAATATTTGCATACTATTATCTTTATTATGTATATTTCTAAAAAAACGAATGTACTTATCATTGTGTATTGAATTTTTGTAGTGAACACAAAATCTAACAATAAGACATTTCAAACTTTTTCATACTTACGCATTTTTTTGTACTTGTTATTTTCTAGTAGTAGTATTAAGCACATAGTATGTGCACGTGTATGGATAATTGTGCACTATATATTATTATTCATACATACTATACTATACACAGTAGTATTTTTTACTATTTATAAATTTGCTATTTATTATTAAATAGTAGTATTTTTTATTACTATTTATAGTATGTATGAATAATAAAGTTTAATTAATTGAATTTAGCTATTTGTATTATACGCGCACCGAAGCTCTATATAGGTTTTGTGTTTACTACTTCCATGATGATCCAGCTCATACTGGGAGAGGACAATCACAAACATCCATGCCTACGCGGGATTGGAGCCCTCAGCCTTTTGGCTGGAGAGCGGATACGCTAACCACTCAGGTAACCAGGCCGCCATATATATATAGCATATAATGTATATATAACATATTTTACGTCTATCAAGGTATGTTTAAAATAACTTAAAAAGTATTTATAAAGGTTAAAACATTATCATTTATATGAAATTTAACATTTAATTTAATACCAGTTTCTTATGAAAAGAAGTTTAGAGAAAAAAAATTATGTAGGTTCATTATGATCTATCGAAATCGATTTTCAAATATTTCTGCAGATCTAAAGGTGGTAATCACTTCCAGAAGAGTATCAAAACAAATAATACGGAATTATTTATTACTTTTAGATGGCCAGGTATAAATCAGGCGTAAAATAGAGTAAATCAGATCCGACAAGAAAAAAAATATATATACAATAAAAAAATTCGGTTCAAAAATAACACCATACAGAAACATGCAACAGCTATTTTAAATATGTATTTTTATGCACACACACACGGTAATGTTTTTTCATATCCAGTTTATGTATTTGCATCTATACAGGGCTGGGCAAATTATACGAAATACTGCTCGACACGAAAAACTGTATTCGCCCAATAGCCCCCCCCCCCCCTCCCCCCAAAAAAGTTTCATGATATATCGCAGTAAGTCAATAGTTCAAAAATACGATTGAGGAATGTTCTAAATGGTGTTGAGAGATACTCTATTGTTGTTTGGAGAACAGTTTCCTTTGTGTTAGAATGATTTCAAGAAAGAGAAATCAATAAATAATAAGAATAAGAACATTAAAGATATTGATTTTTGGAAAATATAATTTGTTACATTAATTTGTGTTAAGAGAATAGTCCTATATATTACGTATACGCTTCTGTTTACTTTAAAACAGAAGTATATATGTAATAAGTCATTCTGTTTTGTCTATTCAGCAGCCACTGGCCATCTGGCAAAATCTACTCGCCACAGTAGTTGAGTGCATTTGTCCAATCCTGTATATGTGCATTAGCAGATTATTACGTGGACAACTCTGCAGTGGTTTCCTGATTTTAAATGAAATTTTGCCATTAGATGGCGCCACAATACAGCAACAAAAACTCATTTTAAACTTGGGAGTTTACGAAAACTGTAAGCTTCCACTGTAATTTAAAACTGTTTAATTTGCTATTTGTTCTTTAATATTTAACCAGTGGTAACATAAAAATACTCGTAACCTTAAATAAGCAGTTACATAAATAATCAAAGTTTTTCTGAACTAGGATTTCTCATATGACTGTGAGAATTAATTTATTGTAAGCACGTGCTAAATTTTAAAAATTTGTTACCATCTGAAAAAAAAAAAGCAGGACAATAAAATATGGTGTAAAAGATTATCGTTGTTCCTAGAATCAATGATGTTAGGGATAGAGAAAGGGAGGGAGGATATATAAAGAAGTTGCACCCTAGGCAATTTTAAACAGGAATCAAAGCGAGAGAGTTTGGACCATCTCTTGGAAATGACAAAATAATTTTTTTCTCCAATAAATATTATGTTCATATCTGAGAATTCCTGGGACCCCTCCCCCCAAACAAAATGCTAGATTTATTACAATAGCTTGCCTGTAATGAAATTTCTCAAGATCAGGAATGAAAAACAAATCTAGCATTTGTTTTTCATATATGGGATTACATATTTGTGGGTTTGCATTTTCAACATGGAAAAAATACGGTATGGTGCAAAGAAATACAGTACTGAACTTCGACACTCCCTTCAGTACACTGCTATGAGATATGCCGTTCGACTGTATGCATATTAATAGAAGAGCATGTGTAAAGTCTATGCCATTACATTTAGATGTAGCAATGTTGTTGTTGATGTTGGAAGAAAAGTCGTTTATTGTTGAAGATTGTTTTCGTTCATACAAAGTTGGTAGAGCAAATGGTCCAAGCCTACATGTTCGTAAACAGTTTGTTCGTCGTTTCCGTAAGCGTGCCCCTAGCAATAGCTTCATCATTGCCTTAATCGAGAGGTTCCGAGGAGGGTTCTGCTGCAATGCAAGGAAATTCGGAGAGACCACGAACTGTTAGCACAAATTAGAATCACGGACGTGTGCTGAAGCAAGTATTTCAGTCTTCGAAACGCAGTCAACCTCGAATAGCGATAAAACTTGGGATACCGAGGTGGTCACTACAGAGAATCCTTAAGGAGTTGGGCGCCTTTTCGTACGTCATTCAAGTGGGTTCGTGTTTAACAGCAAAGGATTACGCTGCACGGCGGGAATACTGTGCACCTGTGCTGGTCAATATTAATGAAGATCTGTCCTTCCTCCGTAATGTCTGGTTCTTGGATTAAGCGCATTTCCATCTAAGTAGTCATGCAAGCAGACGAACCTGCAGGTTTCTTGGTTTCTCGAGACCTGAATTTGTCCAAGAGAAACCTCTTCACAGCGAGGTCACCGAATGGCGTGCGGTTTTCGGCCATGCATAATTGGACCCGACTTCATTGAAGAGGGTGATGAACTGTGACCTTGAATAGCGAACGCTACAGTGAGAATGTGTTGGTTCTGTTCACCCAGGATTTGCATAGGATGTATCGTGCAAAAATATCAGAAAACTTTCCCGAGAGGCTCATTTCGAAGTTCATAGAATTCCCGCTCCCTTGACGTTCTCCTGATCTCACATCATTGATGGCGGGTAATGGTGGGTATTCCACCATGACCCGCCTTCAAACCTTGATGAACTAAGGGATAAAATTACATGATATGTCCAGTAGATGGCTCACCCCTTATTTTACAAAATGGCAGAGAACCTTCGCATGAGCTACGAAATCTGTCTTGAAAGACAAGTACCCATTTCGAGCGAGCACATAATCTACCGTCGTTAATGTTTTATTCGACCACGATTCCACCAATAGTTGGGAATGTACATGTAAGAAATTTCTTAACAAAGAAATATATAAGCATATTTCTTTATGTAAGCATATGATATATAAGCATATGTAATATGTAATATGTAAGCATATGAAAAATCAGTAATGTTCCTGATTTTCCAAAGTAGATGAAGTTCTCAGCCAATTTCACATCGCTGACGTCCATGTTTGAACCTCGGAACTTTATGCCGCCGCTTTATTTTTCGACGTGGCATTCTCGAAACACTAAAAAACCATGACAATTAGTTGTTCTTCTGAATACCATATCTGACAGATTTGTTTGTATGGATTAAATTTCAGTTCACTTTAAATTATGACTGCTTTCATGCACGAAATGAATGTAGTTCATAAAAGACAGTATGAAAAATGGTTCGAAGCAATAATTCTGAAAGGTTTTAGGTCATTTTTATAATAATACATACATCTTCAAGGCCCACCTTTCATAATTGGGTTGTGGGGGCAACAGCTGCAAGAGGAACTTCCAATGGTTACGATCCCCTGCCACCAAGCTCAGGTGTTCTGGCGGGATTTCAAAACGTGTCCACCCAAGGTTTTGGATATAATCTAACCAGCGAGTCCTTGGCCTTCCACGTGGCTAGGTGGCCTCTCTTGTGGCATTCTGACCAGGTGCCCGTACCAACGTAACTGTGATCTCTCAACACGGAGAAGCAGCGGTTGAGTATTGAGGGTTTCCCGAATTGCAGAGCTTCTGACTCTGTCGAGTCTTGTCAGCCCCGCAACCCTCGAAGGAACCTCATTTCAGCCGCTTGGATTCGTGTCCGCATTCTTTCGGTCATTACCCAACTCTCATGACCATAGGTTAGGATGGGGACATAGACTGTATTGAAGACAGCCAGCTTTGCCTTCTGGCTTAACTCCCGCTTCAATACTACCGAACGGCCAAGCTCCCGCAATATTGAGCTTGCTAAGCCAATTCGAGTATCTAGCTCTACGTCCCATTTTCCATCATTCGCGAATATGGACCTAAGGTATTTAAAGTTCTCCACCTGCCTCATTGGGACTCCACTTACATGTAGAGTGCACTGGGATGGTTGTCTTGACCACAAATGTTTCAGTTTTGGCCACACTGATCTTCATTCCGGCGTCTGCACAAACAGCTACAAACCTATCCAGGGTCCGCTGGAGGTTATCTGTGGAAGTGCTAAGCAGAACTAGGTCATTACCTCTTACCAAGAATGACGAAATATAGAAATGTGTCTCTTAAGTTGGTCACTCTGTAAACGACGTACTATAGCAGCTTCCATTTTTTTTTAAAGGGCGTTATATATATAACCGAAAGTTATAAACTTCGTTTATAACTCACGCAACAGTTACGGTTTAAATTATCATGAAAGTGAGGGAAAGGAGGCGAGGAAGAAAAATCGAAATTTAGATAAATTAAATAACATTTGAAAAGGAAGAATCAAATTTAATATTTCACACGTAAATGTAAAATTACTAATAATACTAGAATATTAAAAATATATTTTATGTTTTTTTAACTATTTCTGTTTTTATTTTTCATCTTTTAATATTAAAATATTTACAATTGCTAAACGTTTACAAACGTTTAAATGGGTACGGGACAATAGGAATACACTGAATTGTTTTGGAGACTTCCACTCTTTCTATAGTCAGCATTACACCGATGCTCATGATTATATAGTTTGTAGATAATATGGAGCTAAACTTTAAAATCGATGCAAGGAACAAATATATCCCGAATATTTTTTTTAAATTAAATATCCTTTAAGTGAATTTTAATTATAAAATATAAATGAAATAAAACTTATGTAATAAAAGCGACTGGAGATCGTTGTGAGTGGTGCCTACAAGCACTATTTATACCATATCTGACAGATTTGTTTGTATGGATTAAATTTCAGTTCACTTTGAATTATGACTGCTTTCATGCACGAAATGAATGTAGTTCATAAAAGACAGTATGAAAAATTGTTCGAAGCAATAATTCTGAAAGGTTTTAGGTCATTTTTAAAACTGTCAGTACACAATGAAGAATAAACCTTCTTTTAAGATTCTACATA
Organism: Typopeltis vanoorti; assembly: GCF_054136105.1. Lineage (NCBI taxonomy): Eukaryota > Metazoa > Arthropoda > Arachnida > Uropygi > Thelyphonidae > Typopeltis > Typopeltis vanoorti. The sequence goes on along the minus strand of NC_143554.1, from coordinate 71,886,820 downwards.
AAAGTGGGTTTCTAACACATCTGCCGTTTTCATTATTTTAAGAATTATTTATCACTAGATAAATTATATTATATTTTATAATATTAATATAATATAAATATTATAAAATATTAATATTAATTATCATTAGTCACAAATCAATTGAAAAAATTCTAAATTTCATCTTTCAGTCTAATAAAGCGCTAAAAACGTGAATTTCTCAGTAGAGAAATCCCAACTAATTCTGCAAAGGACGAAAACTTCAAATAAATGAATAAATAAGTAAATAAATAAAATAAAATAAAAACTGTTTATCTCCCGAATGAATGAACAAAAAGCCTACGATCTGTAGTCGTGCTTTTGGGTGGGTAATGCGAATAATTTTTGCTCTAGTAACGAGAAGAAATCTAAATCTTAATAACCACATACCTCAACTAAAATGATCTTTATCACCCGGCCTAATACCAATTACTGGGTTCTAGAAGTCTTGAAGTAGCATAACACCACTATGTTTCGTCTTCAGAGCAGGATTCTCTTTGTTCACCTCTTGGCCCATCCTGATACTAATATATTCATGTAACGAACGTTTTTTGTGTTTCTAAAAAAATCAAAAGGACAATTAGTATTGGCGTATTTTAGGCTAGAAATAAAAAAATGTTAAGACATGAATAATACTGCAAATAATCAATAGAAATTTAACTCAGTAAGACCTTTCAAGTCTATTCAAAGCACTGATCAACAACCGAATAAAGACAACTTAAAATCCTGAAATAATAAAATCCTGAAATAATAAATAATAAAAAATGGAATAATAAACTTGATAAACCTGAATAACAGTACAATATGAGTTAAGTAGGTTAGAAACTTAACATCTCTCGCTTTTAAATGCTAAAATTCAGCTGAATATATATCTCCCATACATTTCCAAGTGCTAATTAAAATAACTCCAATTGACTCAAAGTTTACATCTTGCATTTCCTCTTCAGTTACGAGTAAGTAATCATAACATCGCAGATTAGTTCTGTTTACACATTCTCGAATGATAATGGTATCCAGTTCCTTTGTAATATCCTCATTTTTAATACAATATTGCTACTGATAATAGGTTCACATAATATTACAAATGGCATGCTCATTTAGCCTATTTCATAGGATCACTTTAGTTCTAATATATTTCGTAAGATGGCGCTACATTAATATATTATTTTTGCTGTTAAAAATTATTTCATTCAAGCTCGACCGTTTCGTGTCAACAACTCGTTGTAAGCGCATTTCCCATTGTTCATAGTAACGTAGTTCCCTACTATAGTTCACATACCTTACAACTCTAGAAGCAAAGTCATAAGATGGGGAAGTATTACTTTTAATACCATATTAATGATATTGTAAATGTAAATCTAAAAAACATGTCCCAAGTAAAAAAGCATAGATACTGAGTAAAAAAAATATTAACTAGTCGATGTTATTCTTGTTACCGATTTCACTGTTGTGTTGCTGGAATTTCGGATGAAGCATTTATATCCATAATAATTAAAATAATAATGTGGTCCAGCCAGCAGCTTCTAAATTGCAACCATTCTTCTACATTCTCAGTACCTGACTCATTTTTTACACTTCAGATGTGTTTCTGGGACATTAGGAAATATCATTTACTTTTTCAGATAATAACATAAGACACTGTCGTCGGACTGAGCTGAAATTCAAAGGAGACCTTAAGTAACGATCGTATTCAGAAATTTGGTTAAAACTGGTTGACAATGGAGGAATATTTTACACTTTTTGGCAGTTTCTGCTATTTTCAAAGAGCTTTAATTCTTTCATCAATGTGATTAACGCTTCAAATCTGACAGGAGTATCTTGAATATCTCTATCGAACAATAAGAGCAAATGATAATATTCTATCCGGCAAGGCAGTTACAGCATGTTGAATTCGGGCTTTAGTGATTTGTAAAAATACTAGTCCAATGAAAGAACCCAGATGATCCAACGAAAGCAAGTTTTCGTTGGATCTTGGATTTGTATACGGACAGCATGCACCTGAATGCGTTTAGTATCAGGAGTCTAGAAAAACTATTAAATGGTATGAGATCTAACACAGAGAGTCAGGGAAACTAAATTACAAAGCGAGGAATTGTGAAAATATGAGTTTAAGAGCGACAGTGTTATATAACTGTGTTAATGACGGAATGGGCTTTATCATGGAAATGTTGAATGTTGACGAGGAGAGAACGAATTTTACTTTGTCTTCGTTCGGATTGAAATCATCAAACGTGTGCAAAGATGTCTAAATGTATAAAACACTAGAGAAGAACGGAGATCTACAAGTTGTCCAACTGTGTCATGCAGTCTGCAGACAAGAGTATACACAAAAACATGCAGGTAGGTTATTATGTCTGTACACGAATGTTAGGAGTATCAGAAACAAGGGAGTAGAGTTTATTGCCTTAGTCAATATGTTAGGACTTCAGACTGTAGACATTAGTGAGACCTGGCTAGAAGAATCAGACATACTAACTGGTATCGAGTGTAATGGATACATTAATTTTAGGAAGAATATAGAGGATAGGAGAGGAGGGGGCGTGCTGCTAATGATATCGGATGACTTGAATCCAGTTAGAGTTGAGATCTATGATTTTAGTACTTCTACTAACAGTATTTTATGTGCTAATGAGTTTGAAGCCATCTGGTGTGAGGTGGAATCCAACAAGACCAATTACATAGTGGGGTGTTGTCACAGACCTAGTGGATCGGTTGCTAGTGATGAAGAAATGCATCGCCAAATAGAAAAGATGAGCGCGAAAAGCGTAATCATCACGGGAGATTTTAATTATCTAAATATTGATTGGGTAGCAGTAGAACCTCGTGAGAAGAATGAAAATGCATTTATTGAGCTTCACAACTTAATCAAGCAGAATGTGACAGAAGGAACTCGAGGTCAAAGAGTGTTAGATTTGATTATAGTGTCGGAGGGCATTTCAGTTAAAGACGCAACTATTCTGCCTTCGGTTGGTGACAATGATCATGCGGTACTCATTTGGGAAGTGAATAAGTTCATGAATGTTTCATTCAGAAGAGGTTAAATTCTGAACTACAAAGCAGGAAATTATGAATAACTGAGAAGTATACTGAAATCGGTGGAATGGGATTTGGTTACTGGGTGGTAAGAATATCGACAGTGCATGGGAAGCATTTAAACAATACTTAAATGATGCGATATCAGAATGGGTTAGAAGAATAAATAGGGTAGTAGTCAAATGGATGTGTAATCTTATTAAGCAAGAGATTCGTAACAAAAGGATGGCATGGAAGGAATACCGTATAAGCAGCAGGCTAGAATAGTCACAAGTGCTGTACAGAAAGCAAAGGCTGAGTATGAAAAGAAACTGGCTCTGCATGCTAAAGACAACCCACAAGAATTCTATGGATATGCCGGAAGTAAAAGAAAGAATGAATACGAAAGAATAACTCTTCTAAATACAGATGGCGTGAGGATTACAGATACAGAAGAGATTGTTCATCTAATGAGTGCCTATTTTTGTTAAAAGCTATCAACCTGGTGTACACAACATTGAGCTCACTGTTACCGCTTCACTGGATGAAGCAACTCATGTGCATGAGAACGAGGTACTGGAGCTGTTGCACAAACTGAATAAGAATTCAGCAATAGGGATTGGTGAGATATCAGCACGTGTGCTAAAAGAGTGTTCAGCCGAACTGATTATTCCTGTGATCAGGCTATATAATTTGAGTCTCAGAACAGGGAAGATTCTGCAGGAATGGAAAGAATGTTTGGTAATTCCATTGCATAACGGTGGTGCAAAGACCGATGTATCCAACTATCGACGAATTAGTATGTCAGGAGTGGTGGTGAAGATTATGGAAAAATTGGTTAGGGGTCGCAATCAGAAATGGGTTGACAGTGAATCTCTACTTTGCAATGAGCAACATGGGTTGGTTTACTAAGGAAAGGTCATGTTTTAGCAACTTTCTTACATTCTATAACAATGTTACCATTGAACTAGATAAGGGGAATGGATACACCATGACACTTTTGAATTCTGCTAAGGCTTTTGACAGAATTTAGCATGGTAGACTGTTGCATAAATTGGAGAATATGGGTTTGGATTATAGAATAGTAGCATCGATAAGAGGATGGCTGAGTGAGAGAGAGATGTTAAAAAGTGGTATACGGGAGATGTGAGTTTGCAAGATTTAAAGTAACCAGTGGTGTACCACAAGAATCAGTGCTTGGTCTACTGTTATTCAATTTGTACATTAATGATATTTGGAAAGATTTGACAAGCAACATACAGCTATTTGCTGATGATGCAAAGATAGGTAGGTTAATCAGGAATGCTGCTGATATGCAGTCTTTGCAGAATGATTTGAATAGGCTGGAATTGTGGGCAAGGGAAAATGGATATCAGTTCAATGTCAGTAAATGTAAAGTCATTCACTCCGACGTGATTAGATATCCAATGTCGTATTATATTGGTGGGATTATGCTAGAAGAAACTAATGAGGCTAGGGATATTGTAGTGTTAGTAGACAGGAAGTTGAAGTTCAGGGGCCATGTAGCAAAGATTGCAAATACAACTCAGAAGATAATTGCAATGCTGAAACGAACGTTCACATGTAAAGATATGACATGATGTCATTTTGCCTCTTTACAAGGCCTTTATAAGACCTAACTTGGACTATTGTGCGCTGGTCTGGTCTCTGGTTTCCGTTGTGATTTGCTATATTGGAGAGAGTGCAAAGTAGAGTGTTAAAAATGATATCGGGATTGTGGAATACTGATTATAAAGACAGATTGAGAATTTGTAGACTGTAGACACTAGCAAACAAGAAAAAGAGGGGTGACATAATTGAGACTAACGAACTTCTGAAAGGGTCATACAGGATTTCAACTGATAGATTTTTCAATTTATGGAAGTTGGGGAAAGGACTCTTGTCCTTTCCCCACCCTCTTTAGAACCTGATAATGAATGCTGCTAAGAAAGAGTAAGGGCTAGATTTTTCTCTCATAGGGTGGTGCGTGAGTGGAATGGATTGCCACTGGATGTTGTGAGTGCAAGCAGTGTGAATGAACTCAAGAATAAGTATGATAGTTGGTGTGTGTGTGTGTGTGTGTGTGTGTGTGTGTGTGTGTGTGTGTGTGTGTGTGTGTGTGTGTGTGTGTGTGTGTCCTCCCTCGATGAGTCAGGGACTCATCGAGGGAGTGCTGAGTGCTGCATTTCCTGAGTGCTGTCATTTCCTACATGGCATTTCAATTAAAATTTTTATATTAATACTTTTTTGCATATATATTTGCAATACGTGTTCTTCTAATATTAACAATGAAGATTACACGGAATATTTGAAAATGGATAATAATAATAATAATAATAATAATAATAATAATAATAATATGATAATGTCTCAGAAAAATTACATACACATGATTATTACAGACATTTTTTGCATGTTTATACATTATGTATAAAATAACAATTTTTCTATTTTCATCGTACAGAGTATTTACATATTTACAATTTATGCATATTACACTTGATGCTCTGTACATTATATTGTACCGTTTAAGGCACATTATTTCTTTTCAATATTTTTTTTCTTTGGATACAAATTCATATACTTTTTTATATCACTATCTTCGTTATTATTATACACCGTACTGACTGTTTTGTTACATAATTTGCAGTCTTTGATTATGAGGATTACGTGTGGCGAATTAATCCCACCTAATCCTATTCTCTTCATAAAATCTTAGGTTAGCTTTTATGAAGAGAATGGGATTAGCCTTCACTATTTATGTTGTTATAACTGTTTATGGATGGGATGTAGGCATTGGATGCTGATGATTTGTGATGTGTATATTAGTGTTAATGTATATTAACTTTGTTGATATATTTTCCAGAGTTCGTGTTTTAATGTTCTGTAGTTGTCTGTGTGTTTTAAATTTCTTGGTAGGTTGTTGAGTAGCGTGGGTATCTGATGCGATCTCACCAAAGAACCATATGAGTTGTTGAAGAGTGTATGGATGTAGTGAGTTGTTGTGGGTCGTGTTATACGATATGTGTTTCTGTTGTTACGATAGGTAAATACACTACAAGTGGATTAATAACTCTAGTCTTACCCGTTCCTTTTCCTTCAATTTTAAGAGACCATTCCTTAATAATAATAATAATCACAAAAAAGGTGCGTTTTCAATAACATTCTTATATACTGACATCATTCATAAACGGAAATAAGTTGGTAAATTTTGCATTCATCCTAAAATAGCAAATTTCATTACATTTTCATCCCTCTAGGGCAGAGTTATTATTTGGCATCATTACAAAATGTTTTGCCAGTTGATACCAAAAATAATCCGAATAAAACCAAATTCGAGATGGCTAGAAAATTTTAAGAATCTCAAATACCGAATTTTAAAGAAATTAATCCGCTTAGAGCTGAGGAACAATATACGCTGATGAATGCACAAAAGAAATCTAATAGGTATTAAGAATTTAGTTAAGATAAAAAGCCAAATGGCTAGTTTTCTGGCACCTTAATATAGAAAATAAGGGGATAAACATCCTTTGTTGTTTTATAGCCAGTAAGCGAAATTAAAGATCGATAACTACGATCTATAAGTTATAAACATCCTTTGTTGTTTTATAGCTTTAGTTTCGCTTACTGGCTATAAAACAACAAAGGATGTTTATCCCCTTATTTTCTAGGTATTAAGAATTTTCTCAAATGCACATAAAAAAGAAGTAATTCAAATATTAGCTATGAAAATCGGTAAATCCAACGATATGGTTGCGACGTGGTTGGATGTTTCTTCAAGAAAATGCTATACGTTGGGTAAAATATAGAGCCGAATTCCACTAAAGCGAAATAGTGAGATCAGCAATATCTCACTATTTCGTGCATTATCGAGTCAGAAAAAAAATTTTCTGACTCGATAATGCACAAGTCATTAAACGCAGCTGTTTTCCGCCGTGTTGTCATTAATCATCAGACTACTTTCAAAAAATAAATAATAAAAAACATTCTTCGGAATTTTTTGTTTCTGAGAAAATTATCTTAGCTGATTCAGAAGAAATTCTCTCCAATATTGACGATAAGATCAATTTTCTGAAGAAAATTGATCTTATCGTCAAAACTAGAAATGCTATTACACTTCTCAGTGAAAATGCAAAATGAACTGGCTATGCCTGTCGATTACATAATAAAAGACACAAAACAATTGCAATTAATTGAATTAAATGCAGTTTTAAGAATTTATTGTTTTTAGAGATTTATGAATGTTTAAGGAAACCATATAAAGATAAAATTCTTCAGTTATTCGTATTATGAACGTAGATCAAATGTTTATCAAAGTCTTTTTAATTTTATTAATATATTTTGTAAATTACTGACTTTTTAATTTTTTTGTAAATCAGTCATTTCAGTTAAATTTTAAACTATCTTTTATAAAATAAATGCTTATAAAATATTTAACATGGGTTTTTGTGGTGATCCAAGTATCAGCCAGATATGTGATCATACTACCATACCATAACATTCATCTCAACCTAAAGACCATCACAAACATCCATGTCCAAGGTGGGATTCGAACCGACCGTTGGAGTGCAGAAGAGTTAAGTAGTCGACCGACAAGGCTAGCATATTTCATATAGAATAACGCTTTTCTTTTATTGCTCGAATTGATAACACTTTATTAGTAGTAGCAAATATCGCTTTAAATATGGCTTCTGTAGAGCAGTCAAGCGGATGGCACATTTCTCTTCAGCTGAAAATACTTAGGTACCATTTCCATTCAAGATGCGAAGAGGATAATTTATATGCGTTTTCAACCTAAGGTAAGTTAGCCAGTGATTTAGGAAAATTACTTTCCTCTTGGAAACTTGATTTTTATCTACATAAAACAAAAGTAGTCAAAGATTATAAGCAATCAACAAATTAGAATGGCTTAGGGCTTAAGTTGTCACAATTATACTATATACCAATCGTTCTTAAGTAGACATTGCTTAGCGTTTAAAATATCTATTGTGTCAGCTAAATATCACTGACAGACAGGAAAACTATCTACTAGAAAATAATTCTATTCTATTTTATTCGTCTATTCTAGCTCACCATTTTAGAATTCGTAATCGACGTAGTGAAGAATTTGCTTAGTCGACAATTTTCATCTGCAATTGCACATTACCGAAAGTGAATTTTTTTTAATAATTTGAAATTCCAATTAGCAACATTTGGCATTAGAAAGTGAAAACTGCAAATTGCTAGATCATCGATTAACAGAACAAATGCATAGTCTACAACGAACTTTATTAACAGCGGCAGTGGAATGAATGTGTTAATGAGATTGTATTGTTGAAGACTGTTTTCAACTTTGTGAATTAAACAAAGTTCATAAAACTTCATAATTTTATGGACTTATTGAAAGAAAGTTAAATAGAATCAGAAATGTTAGTAAATACAGCTTTGAAACTTCGAACACACTTTTCTCATCGTGTTAATTCACCTTTGTATTCTATCCTCGTGCTATACCCAAGGTCAAATATTTTCTACACTTATATCTCATCCTGAGATTTTTATTTACCATAAGGTTAAAACACCTTATGGTAACTTGTTCTGGTAAAATACTTATAAGCTCTGTATTACTAAAATCTTGGTATTTCTAGCCTGGTTCCCACTGATGAGATCTCAATAAAGGTCGAAACCGGTCTGGGTAGTGTCCCCTTGCTTTTAATAAATAGCATCATACATCTCCTCAAGGAGATGGGCTGTGCATTAAGGGTAAATATTAAGAATAGTGATCAGAGCTTATTTTACTTTTACCATGAGTTGGTTGCCTTGACTTGCACTACTTTGAGGATCAGCTAGACTTGCAATACGTGCAGGCGCAAACTTGACTTATTTGTCTATTTGCTTATTTGGGAAATGGAGTAAAACCAGGTTTAAAATAGCTTGGCATCTTTAACTTTTTAAATAATTTTACAAATTATTTTTCTTTTCTGGGTGATAATTATTAGGGTGTTTTATGTGAATTCCAAATTTTGAGTCCGAAAAGTCCCATTGAAGCCCAGAGGTTTTGAAACAGTAAATCAATACATATGCTATGTATATGCGCTGATCCAATGATTTTATGATTTTCTGTTTTAGCTGTGCAATTCTAAATTAAAGTCCGGAAAAAGTCTGATACCATATTTGAATTTCCATTTTCTCTGATAACATTTTTTCCGCGATACAAATATCTGGATTTTTAAATTATGCATTATATTATTAAAAACTCTGTACAAATCCCAAATCCACCCAACCATAGAATATTGTTCCCAAATTTGGTGTGGTGCACCAAAATTCTCTCTCTAAGATTACTCGATTCTATCCAGAAGAGGGCAATACGGATAATTAATGATCCTTCTATCACATATCCACTTCAATTCCTCTCTCACAGACATTTAGTTTCTGCTTTGTGCCTCTTCTATAGATTATTTCATGGACAATGCTCTGCTGAATTGACCACTATTATTTCTCTACTTTCCTCCAAAATCATTAAAACAAGAGCCCCTGCTAACCAACACCCTTTTATAGTCCATTTTGAAACTCACCGAATCAACTTCATTGCCTCCTCTTTTATTCCATTTACTTCTGTTCTTTGAACCATTTTACCCCACTTGCCTTCCCCAAAAAATTACAACCTTCAGCTGTTGAAGCAAAATGCGAACAGATTCCACATTTTTCTTTTCAAGTTGCCCACACAAGGCATTAATGTGCTATAGATCTTGTGGATTTCGTTTGTGGATCAGATATAAATATAGAACATTAGGAATATAATGAACATTATATATTCCTAACGATCGTTATTATTCATATCACTAAGGTCCACTGGAATCCCTGAATCAGAATTCTGGAATTATAGGGGAACAACATAGAATTCTGGGGCAATTTCTTCTTAGAAATCTGAGAAAAAATCTGGACTACGCATTAGTAATTTTTAAAATATTGTGGCAATTTTGTTTCTCATTATAATTAAAAACAGTAACTATTTAACAAAAGGTGGTGAAATTCCTTCGTTAAAACACATTGCAGGAATAGAAATATGACGTAGGATCTTGAGAATGTATATAAGCTTATCGAGTTCATCACGATTATCAGGAGATGGAATGGTACGGTTATAATCAATGAATGATTATGGCACAAACTGGACAGATAATTCTTTAGATGTATGTACTGAAAATATACATATACTACTAATATAACAAAAATTAACAAAATTTTTAAATAATCTATATGAAAAACCAAATTTAAAGAAGAGGCCTTGGAAATGTTTGGGTATCCATTAGACGAAGAGATACAAACTCTGAATATCAATGAAGCATTCTTGTCGTTTGCTTGCACTCGGTTCGATTTCTTTCTCTAAAACTAAAAATATGTGCATCACACGTGGAAGAGGAAGTTACAGTGGTACCAATATCTCCAGTAACACACAAATCACTATCCTTAAATCTTGACCGTTAGATTAAAGTTAAAAAAAAAAAGAAGACGTTTGATCGCTTAATGCTTAAAATACTGACTATGTCCAATTACAGATCATTATAGATTCAATAAAGTATCAAAAATCTACAGTATACTTTCCTGATAATACTAGAAATCGATTAACTTTTAGGTGGTTTGGGATTAAATCGAAGATAAGAGATGATAATTAATTGAGTTAATGTATGAGGAGCCAATTATCCGTTCAGTGTATCCACAGCTTTATTTTACTTTATGATCTAAACACGTGTTTCGATGGAGTCACAGAAAAATTCCTTTAGTTTTAGTTTTAGTTTTCCTAACAAAGTTTCACGATAATTCGAACAAAAATTGGTGTATCGCAACTGCATTAACAAAGTAAAAACCAATTTTGAAAGCTGCCAAAAGCAGAAAAATAATATCCCGGTGTGTATAATACTATCGGGTTTTTCTGAACTCACTGATCAAGAATCTTGTTTTCGCCTGTTTCACATTCCCAGACAGTTCTACTGTAACATCGCCTACAGCCAAAACAGAACACCTGGCATCTCACTAACTAACTTGACTCTAACTTACCCACGGCAGTATATACAATGCATTTTAAATCTCTCGTGTGCGAGACTGGTATAAAAGAAAAGATAAAGATGGACATTTCTGAATTAAAAATAGAATGAAATGACTGCCATAGATTGATGAAAATAAGGCTATATTAGTTCACCGAGAAAATTTTATTTCTTATGTGAAAATATAATATATATATGATTATTCATTTCGTAGACGTAAATATCTAAATGCGAAAATGTCACGTCTCATATGTCATCCGAGAACATAACGTGACTTGCGGACAAAACACATCGTCAACAAATTTTTCGTACATTCTACTGCTGAGTCAAATCATAGTGTTGTATTCTGCTTCGGTGAACAACCTACGACTATTAAAGTCCGAGTTATTATTACTATATTTAGTTTTGGCCGTCTTCACAAGATATATGATGCTCATGATGTTTACGTGTATGATTGCTGACCATTGAACTATAGTGTCATATAGCAAACTACTTCCAAAATATATTGGGACATTGCAGCTTATTCGTCATCAGACATAAAGACAAAACTTGCAACAAGAAACCGGCTAAGAGAAACTGTGGATAACTAAGAGAAAATAAGGTTGAAAGTAAGCGGAAACCGCTCAGTAGGAAGTGGAACCATCGAATAGGGAAATAACATGTGTCCTGTCTGTGTAGGTGTCTGACTTTGAGACAAGAAAAGAAAAAAAAAAAAAGCAAACATAGAGCATACTGTGTTAGACATGCATTCCTCTTCCTTCCCTCCATTCACATTCCTCGCACACTTAACTGAGTTTTGTCACTATAAATGACCTTCACTGCCAACGGTAGGGGACGATCCCAGTGGCTTGCCGGAAGTAAGCGTCTGGGTACGCAATTAAGGAGTGGAATATTCCCCTGCATAAAACATAATGCGACGCGACATTTCCGGAAGGAAAGGCAAAATGAAGGTGGGTGGGTGTTTTTAATTATAAAGGGTAAGAAAAAAGAAAAGAAAAGAAAAGAACAAGGTCTTTCTCTTTGCGGACACGTGTAGTGGCTTAAAAAAACGAGCATGATGGTGTCGGGTTTTGTTTGCTTAATTCTCTTATGTGTAACTATTAAACGCTGCAATATGCAAGATATATTGCAGCGTTTAATACCTCTTCCCCTCTCCACCTATCTAATTCTTGGATTTAATGGCGGTTTTCTCCGCATGTGATAAATAATAATATATGAAACACTAGTGGACATAATCGTGCAATTTTCCATTTAGCTGCTAGATTTATTCATCCATAAATCTAGTAACTACCTGAAGTAATTGAAGATTTTCGAAGCTAATTCTAAGTTCAACTTTATGAATATCTTTCTTTTCAATACATTTCTTCTCAACTCCACCCAAAGTAGAACTTGATATGTTTGAAAAACTTCTAGCATGACCAATCAAATAGTCACATGAACTGAATTTTATTGGATTTTAAAATTGCATTTTCGTAATCGTTTATTTTTGGTATCCACTGTCTTTTATGTTCTGCTTTCTGTAGTATATTCGAAACTGGTTCTCTGAAGAAATAAAAAATTATGAATAACTATGTTTTTGTGATAGTATAGTATCCATACATTTCAGAAATTTATCAGTGCACCTTATTTATTTTTGTGTATTGAAATATGATCGAATTATGAATCAAAATTTAAGATTATGACGATGTCAATGATTGAATTAGCATCATAATTAGATTACAGTAATTTGGGAATTCAATCCTTTGAACATACAAACAGAATTCCACTTACCTGGATGCAACTGCTCATCCAGATTAGTGTGACTCTGATTATCTTGCGATGCCGTATAGTATCCAACTTTCACATTAATCCACTGTCATTTGATTAATATGGAACCTAGAAATCTTGCGCAGCATGAATTTCTCTCGATTTACCAGTGATTAAATGGAGGAAGAATTCAAGAGCCATTATATTTTGAATGCACAGCTTGATGAATAAATTGATGAATAAGAATAAAAAAAATGCTTGGGTCAAAAAATTGACGAACATCATCAAAACAAAAAGGAAAATAGGAAAAACATGAATGTCATCATAAATTTTACAAAGGAAGACAATTGTAATAACTTTTTTAAAAAATAAGAAATAACAATCAGATTTCTTATGGCAATGTCCATGTCTTGAGCATGAGTAGTTATCTAATTCTGTGAAGAATTAGATAAAGGAACCTCTAGGATCAAATATAGCATTTCGGTGCTACCTAATTCGAATGCTCCTTACCTAGGTAATATGGTAAAGTGCGAGCTTTCATACCATCCATTGCATCTCAACCATTTTGAAATCTAGCGAAATTACTGCTACTGTAATTATCTCAAAACTTCGATATATAATAATTATAGATTTAATATTTCAACTAGTTAAGTGGTTTCTGATAATGGAAATAATTATAATTAATTCCTTAACAGAAATATAACTTTATGATCTTTCGCCTGCTTATGTAGACCATACTTGAGGTTTGAAGTAGCATAACATTTGTGTGGGCCTTTCCAGAGCGCAGAGTTGCTAGACTATATTATTAACCTTTAGTAGAATATCATCAGTACGTAACATTTCGTTGTAGGAGTAAACATAAAAAAATACGATACCCATTACAAGATTTGAAGGAGATAATTACTGGAATACAGGGGTTCTCAAGCGTTCAAATTTGAAAGTCGTAGCCTTAACCAGAAAAGTACCTTCTGAAGTCTATCATCCGAAACTAAAAACACTTGCGATCAGGCTTACCCACTCACTCTCCTTCTATTATTGCCATCGTTTTAATGATGGCAATAATGTCCTTCCGATTCTCCGAATAATTTATGCAATTTTATAAATATGCAGATGAGAACAATCTCTAAATAAGCTGAATATGAATTTTTAAACTCTCAATTATCATATTTTGTAACTTATTATTTTTACCTGATAGATTTTATCTGACTAGAAAGAAAATGACATGAGAAAATCCCATTAAAAATAGAAAAATGTAGGCTTTCGCAGTGTTATATTTCCTGAAAAACAGAACATTTTATCTCCAATATTTCTACTGGAGTAGACAAACCATAAACAAAACATCCGAATACATCTAGTATTCATAAATTAAGTAGTTGTTTTGGCCGTAATTCACTGAAGGATTGATATAGATATATACATGTGTGTGCGTAGTTAGGGATAAAATGGCCTTGTCTCCTTCTTAGAAGGGAATAAAAGGCGTTAGCTGAATTTTTTTCTTTTCTTTTGAATTAGTTAGTTAGCTAAAGCTACCCTTAACATGCCGGGACAGCCTGTGCTCTCAACCTATACCCAAAAACGTGCGCGCACGACGCTTGCAAGGGCTGTTGCAACGACGTATTCGGAAGTTAGATATGTTTGTTTTCTACTTCTTTAGAAACATTCAAAGCTCCCTTCGCGTTGAAACACATGAAAGCTTTCTATTTGTTAAATGAGATATCAAAAATGGCCATTATATCGTTTTTATTTTCTTATTTTTATTTTGGGGAGTTTTATTTCATGGTTGCGGAACACTATATCATGAACGCCTAAGTGAACTGATATACGATAATACGAATATTTGTTAGTCGTAACAGTTAATCACAATGTAGTGAGGCTGTTGTTGTACTCGATAATTAATTTTATTGATTTAAATTAAGATAAATGCCGTTTCAGCTTTGATCATGGTCTAGGTTATTTGTAATTGATTCGGATTACATTTCAGCAGCGAACACCAATCAGGCAAATAAAATATTGAATGAGAGAGAGAGAGAGAGAGAGGGGGGAGGGGGAAGCCGCTATATATCGATTCTTTTAAGATACTATTTAGTCATATGCTATAGATATCAGAGGGCAATGATACTACCTAGATGTATTTAATATAGCACTTTCTAGTACAGAATATAACAAACTAAATATAAGTCTCATGCGGCAATAGTAGGATTTTACCTTCCCGAAACTCGAGTTTTTCTTCCAGTAAAACAAGCATACCGGTGCTAGAAGAATAAATGTCATTTACAGAGATAATCAGGCCTAACACCTTAGTTGTTTGGCCATAAATCCATAACAAACAAACTAACTAAATTAGCCAAATCATATGACCATCCGTCTATTTCCAGCCAACCAGACAGTTGGAGGAAACAGGTCAGTGGTGGTGGGGGTAATTTTGGATATCATTGGGTCCTCTCATCCACTCGAACACGCCGTGACCGATAATTCTTAAAATTGGTGATTGTTTCTGACTAGATCTCCCTCTGGTGCCTAATTCTCCTGAATTGAATCCTCCTATGGAACATTTGTGGAATCATGGAAAACGCAGAATCCGCCAGTGCCTCTCTTGGTAGATGACTCTGGAACGTTTTTATTTAGACCAAAGGAAGCCCAACACGTCCCGTTGGGTGTGTTCGGGCTCTTTTATTTTTTTTGGGTCATGAGTGTAAGTCGCTGAATTTCAATGTATTTCAGGGTCATCAAAAGCAATAAATGGAAGAAACTATCAGAAAGAAATTTTTTAAGGCAATTTAACATGCAGATTTTTTTCTTTCTTAGATATATATTTTAGATATATACTTTCTTAGATATATATTTTCCAAACATTTGATAACAGCAACAGCTCATATGTTAAAAATCACGCATTAGACCAACGTTGTTTTCTGAAAGAAAAAAAAATCTAAATCAGCGCCTAAATCGATTAGCTTGCAACATTTTACAAGGGCATTTCGTACAGCTTGATCCCTTGGAAGCGACTCATCAATGCGATGTCATAGTATTACCTTCATAGATTTTCTGAAGACTCTCGCATAACATGTAAGGATATGAGTGCATAAAGAAAAGGTTTCTTTCGTAATTATCAAAGCAATAAACCAAGATAAATTTTTGCCTTATGTACTTGTAGATATAATTTTGTTTTATTGTTAAAATGATCCAACTGAAAACACCAAATATGGACGGACAGAGAAAGTAAATTTAATACTTATGCATGTTGTGAAAGAAGCACATAATTAACAAATATAAATACATCTGGCATTATTTTAGTCATAACCTTCTGGAAGTCGGTGGTTAAACTCTATCTTTAATCTTCGCCACAGTTCAGTGCATTTCTTCTGAGTCGAGGGCAATATTCCTAATCCTATTAGCAATTATTTTTACGTGCTCTTGTATGTTTCACTGTTGAAGTTTCTGAATAGCGAGGGTTAAAAACGACTTGGATTTCTTTCGAAGAAAAAAAAAGCGTTTTAGTAGGACCTTTTCCGAGAGACAAATCCTACTATAGTTCTTATAATAGTCTGTAGGCAGATATTTACTCAGTCCAGGGATTAAGCTACATAATATTTGGAATGCCATAATAAAACGCTAGTGAAAAACCTTCTATGCAGAAACTGCAATGTCTGTTTTCTTTTATAACAGATTGTTATTATATGAGCGAGAGAGAGAGAGAGAGAGAGAGAGAGAGAGAGAGAGAGAGAGGAGAAAGAAAGAGCCTTCGAAGAATATTGATTTTATGATTATCCTATCATAAACGTATATAACAAGATCTCTTGAATCCGAAACATAGTAGAGGTCCGAGGTTCTCTAGATTCTTCGAAGAATCTACCAAATTCACTTAATCCATTGGATCCGAATTCAATAGTACCACCAACCATTCAATAGGATTACCTACGATGATTCTTCAAAGAATCAGCAAAAGTCCTTTAGATTCTTCGAGGAGTCCATGAAATCCATCTAATGTTTACCAAGTTCATTTCATGGCCATCTGACCATAAAATGGACATCTGCCTATGAAATGGCATATATGGACGGAGCAGTGACAGAGATAAAAATATATGACATATATTTTTATCTCTGTCACTGGTAACGAAGAGAAATTCGTTCGTTACCAGTGACAGAGATAAAAATCTGCCATCCATTTAGAAGAGACTATCATTATGAGAAAGAGAGAGAGAGAGAGAGAGAGAGAGAGAGAGAGAGAAGTTTAAAGAATACGGAGATCCAGTTACACGGCGTCATGTATCCGATTAAACTATATAACGTTTCGAAATGCCCAACAAAGAGCTCTAAGCTAATAGACGCAGTCTATGAAAAATTTTATTTGCTGAAACTATAATAATCACGAAACTCATACGAGTAGTATATAACAAATGAAGTGTCATTGTCGTGAAGATTGTTTGCAAAATAATGCCACGAAAGAAAAAAAAAAGAAAAACGTTCTAGTGTGTTAACATCTTAAATGTTTTTTTTCTGTATATTACTCTTTCTTTCTTTCTCTCTCTCTCTATTTCTGAGAGAAATACAAGTAGGTTAGTATCTATCGACAACGCCCTTTGATTGGAAAGATCTGGTTTCAGTTACTATCTAATCGAAGACCATTTAATAAGGGATTTTCAAGTGAAGATGAGTTAGCTGATCTCATACAACAATGACAGGTTTTCTCCTCTGGAAACGTGGTTTTTCATCCCACAAAACAGACAAACGCGGGGGCAGTAAAGAAACACACGCAGTTAAAACACCGGATTCATAGCCTTTTCTGCCTTTCGGCAATTCAAAGCAACCTAAAACTTGAGAAGAAACTTACTTTTATATAAAACTACACTAGCTTAAATGCTTATATAAGTTCAAACATCATTTAGAATTCTAAGTTTCGACAGTTGGTTGTTGTTACAAGTACTGACGCTCATTGCATGTTTGCGCTGTTAATACTTACGTATTGTGTTCACGGGCATATAGCTGTTAAGGATTCCAAGGATCATTCTTCATTAAGGTAGAAGCTGATATCTGGCTTACATTTTTAAACCATCATTATCGCTGAGTAATTGCATTTCTTTTTATTAAAACTGCTTCAAGGAAATGTGTTCATATTTTTCTTGTCACCTCGAAAGATGATGGTCTGTTACAGTTAACCACATGAGACTAATCCAAAGTATAAAAAAACCCAAATTACCAGGAAAGAAAAAAAATTGATTTCCCCGATAGCATTCTTAACGAAAATTGTTAAGAATGTTCCTCGTATCCTAAACGGATTCCAAATGAAGGTCCTTCATTCCTCCAAATGTGATAATTATTTGTGTATAATAAGGAAATTAGTATAGGAACACACTCGTGATCTCGGTATGAGCTGAACGAATCATTTTTTAAAGAATTAAAATTGATGTTCAGGAAAGCTTAATCAAGGTTCTGCAGCACTTTCTTCCCTTAAAAGATCCAAAATTACAGTATTTTGTTTTCCAGAAAGCAGACATTCAAGCAATTAAAAGCAATGGTGCAAAAATATTAACATCCTCCAAAAATATTCCGAAATGTACTATTTTTTTCAGAATTGCAAAACGTGTTATTCACACATTAATACCAAGAGTTTAAACTAATTAAGCTACTAGAAGCCTCGTAAAATTGTTACATTTGCTGTACTCTTCTCCACAGAGGCAAAGTTAGTAGCAACAACTCCCCGTTCGTTTGGACCGATCTAGGTTCGAATCCTGCGTAAAGGGGAGAAAAGTTTGTAAAATACAGTATTTATTGTAGGTGAATTACCATATCTCATATATAGGTTATTGTATTTTTTTCACGAAAACTACGGACTTTTCTTCTTGAAGGTTAATAAATTGAGCATATAACACACGCATTGGCAAATATAAGCAGACTACAGAGATAGGATTAATCTATCAAAACCAAAATGAGTATATAAAATCAGCCGAATTACTTGGCTAGTGCACAGAGTATTAAGTCTAATACACAAGGGATGATAGGATAATACCAGCTGCTAATTTAAAAATGATGACTAATCTAAATTAGAAGCCTTCAGTCCTCTTTCATTGATGTGTGGATAGGAAAATGAATGGAAAAAATACTTGTTTAGACGTCTCGGATTGTGACCCACTTATCAGAACACCCAGGTCATTAAAGCACTTGGACAACGTATAGTTGACAGGATGTAATGCCCATGCTTATGTCTAGTACCGTGTTTACTAATGACACGCTCATATCCTTTCCTCGGCTTCGAAGATAGTCTGATCTGAACAGGAGAAGTTTCATCACACATGAAACCTGTTCGGCAATCTTGGCTGATACAGTCTAAAGGCACAACGTCCCGTCAAAGAGCCGCGATTGCCAAGTGGACAGCGAGAGGTAAACCCGAGGAAAAGTGGGGGGGAAGGTAGATTGCACGTGGACAGGGTGTGTCCAATCTCTTCATCTCTTAACTCATCCCCTAGTTGAAAACAAGGGGTAGACAGCGTTTGATAGTCCCGCCATCCAGGTGTGCCCTTCTTAATCAAGTCTGTGTGTCCCGCCACTACTAAAGTAGTTTGGGACGCGGCTTGCATGGGAAAAGAGCAGAAGAAAGGGCCGAAAGATCACTTACTCAACAGTGAACGTAACTTGGTACGACCCCTAGTCGAAAGTTGTAAATCAGATCCGGTTGACCTCTAGTATCTGATGAGTAGAGACGATCAATGGACCACCCAAACTTGACCGGGCCTACTCAGCTATCAGCCTTGAATGAGGCAGCTATCCGGAATGACAAAGCTGTATCTGATTTTAGTGATCAAGAGTTGTAACCTTCTCTCACCTTCGTCTGCTGCTCATGAATGTAGAAACGATAACACGAACTGTTATCGTTTCTAGGACTATGAAAAAAGTACGGGTAGAGCTAGAAACAGTTGTAAACAAGGACATTCATAACACCACTCTTCCGGTTGCCTTTACATGGAGAAGTTTCGATCATTGTTCACCATCATTAGTATGTGAGAGAGACAAACCAATAAATATTTTATATTTATGTATAGCTTGTCGTTTAAAAATATAACCCTCTTTTTATTAAAGAAAGCCTTACTTCAAACTTTTCTGTTTACAGTAACGCTAGTCAATAAACAACCTCTTTATTCGTTATGTTAAATGATAATTATCTTCATATTAAGTGGACATTGAATCCAACTTTATTTCATAGCCGAATATAGAAACTACAAGAGTTTCATGCCTAATATATAGACGAATATAGAGACTTGCCCGTCATGAAAGGTTGGGGTACGCTTGTATTCGTCGAAACTTTTATAGTCTCTATATTCGGCATGAAACTCTTGTAGTTTCTATATTCAGCTATGAAATAATGTTGGATTCAATATCCACTTAATTTGAATAATTTTGCATTGCCGAAGTGAAAGGCTTCACTTCGGCAATGTTTTCAGTGATAATTATCTTTTTTACAAGTTTTGTATGAGCTAGTAGTAGTTACCGTTTTTCTTTCACATTTGATTTCTAGGCTTGTTGTATAGCGAGCGATCTCATATATTGTTGTTATTTTGAGAAACAGAAATCTTCGATGAACTATTGATATACAAAACTATTTATTTATTATATAGTGAAGGGGAGAGAGAGAGAGAAACTTACTGATTGAATATAAAATTATTATTCAAAATTTACAGATCTAAGCAAGTTTTAAAAATAAAAAAATAAAATGCCATTTCTCTGCAGGAGTACTCTATACATAATCTAGAGAACGCACCAGTTCTCTAAATAAGAGAAATAAATAATAAAAATGATGCGGTACACTTGATATCATTTTGAAGATACCAATTTTTCAGAATAACTACAATGTGCATAATATCAATCCGATAGACAAATTTTTGCATATTTCTAGTATCATATTATTAGCCAACATGTTTTAAATGCAGGCATATCTCGGTCATACGACACGTCAGGTTTTACACCAGAATCGTATAGCGAATCAGCCCTTTTTATTTTCACTTGTAGATACATGTAATGTTTTAATAGCATTTTATGCAGTCATATACAGTACTATGAATAGCTGACGAAGATAAAGCATTCACTTATGTCATTTACGTAAACGTAAAATTTGAAATAATTTTCTCAAACGAAAATTTTTCGCCGAAATGGAAAAGTTTTTTCCATTTCCAAACACAGAGAGATGCAGAGAACAACGACGTCGTAAACAAACTGAGTCCACGAAAACTGCGCATCGGGTGATACACGTCAATTTCATGCTCCTAAAAACATCGCATGTGTAAATGCAGCGTGGTATGAATGGACACTGTTCATAATTGAAAAACACCGTATGAACGGATAGTAGTAAAGTCTTTAAGGCGTGACCTTACTGATTCAAAACTAATTCATAAAAACGATGTACCTTCCATTGGAATAGGGAAAAAATTGCGAACTCTCGTTGAATAATAAGTTACTATGTAAAGTGATATTTATATTGGGATTCAAGAACATTTAGTCATAAATTTCTTAAAAGACAGATACTCCTAATAATCTTTATAATTATATCATCGAAAATTAACCGTGCGTCAATATTACAAGGTGGAAAGGAAATCCAAAAAAAAAACATTTCCGAATACATTAAGCTGATGGCAACAAATAGACAGGTGCCCAGGTTTGTGTCAATAACATCGTGTATTGAATTACAAATCTTCGGCTTTCGGGGAAGAGCTGTTCTGTATAAGTCAAAAATACCATTCCACATCTTAAGTTATTCGGTTCGAATTGCAGCTGAATGTTTATTGTTGTGATCGAATAAGCTTTAAATGGAATTACCAAGAACGTACACAGACTTCAAGATGAAGTGCGGCCGCTGGGAAAAGTCATTTGGGAGGGTATCATACCAAATATTAAGTGTGGTGGCGCGGTCTTATGGTATAAGGATGGTTTTGCTGGTTATACTACAAACTATCTTATCACAATGTACGAAAAATGAACAATGAAAGCTGTATGGAATTTTCGGGAATTTCAAAGTTCCCTATGCAGTGGCAATTCTATAGACAAGATCTCGTTAATTATCAACTTGATAATACTATTTTTATTACTCCCAAGCGGTCATAGAATCTAAGACTTTTCGCGGAAGGATAAATTCTCACAGACCACAATAACGATTTTTTGTACAGTTTCCAGGGGTGACCACATGTTCTCCTGTCATCTATTACCTTATGCAATATTCCTCTGTATCTATTTCACAGGTACCCCCGCCATCACCCAACATATTACATCGCATCTCCTTTTCCTATCTAATAAACTCTGCAGACCACATCCCCGCCCCCTCAACTCAAATCTGTCCTCATAATGTACCTTCCCGAGACCTGAGAGCGTCTTTGTTATTCTCCTCTGCACTCTCTCTGCAATGTTTTCGCCAACATAACCAAGTGACCAGATCTGTGCACAGAAATCGAAATGTGGACGGATTATTCCCTTATATAGTTGAACTATAGCATCTCCTTATCCGTACTCAGTAGTGCTCTCCGCATTGTAGCAACAATTTTCTGGGTAACCTTTACAACGTTTGCAACGTCTCCTCTGAACTTCAGTTCCCTATCGAGTAAGATCCGCATATCTCTTGCCTTGTCTACCTCCTGAAGTAAAGCTCCAACATGATAAATTTCATTCCATCTTCTCTGGCCAGAGTGCATAACCATAACAGTACCGTTAGAAATACCGAAGTCTTACCCCTATTCTTCAGCCCAACGCACCGACCTATTCAAATCCTCTTGCAACAACATCATGTCAGACCAACTTGGGGTGACTCAGCAACAACGCCCCGCTGCACTGCTCTTGTCCTCGTTTACTCTACAGCTGAATACTGCTCACCCGTATGGCTGAACAGCGCCCATGTGTATTTGGTTGATGCCCAGCTCAACACCACTACGCGCCTTATTTCTGGAACTGTAAAATCAACCCCAACCTACTAGCTCCCAGTGCTAAGCAACATCCCGACTCCACACATCCAACTTTCTTCTACATTAATATAGCAAAATCATGGAAATCCAAAATCTTCCAATCCACGAAGACATCCCACCCCTAGAAAGAAACATGCTAAAGTCAAGGCACCCTCCAATCTTAACAGCAAAAAATCTTGCAGAGACAAGTTTCAACATGAAGGAGAAGTGGAAAGAGTCCTAGTGTAACACTTCAACAGGGATCTTCCATGAATTAGTGGACCTAACACAGATACCTTCGGGTTTTGACCTACCTCGGAAAACTTGGTCTGCCCTTAACCGAATTCGCACCAACCATGGCAGATGTGCAGACCACCTTTACAAATGCGGCATGATTGCCTCACCCAGGTGCGACTGTGGATCACCCCGCCAGACAATTAATCATATTATAGCAGAATGTGTCCTACGTGCATACAGTGAAAACCTGTCAAACATCATCCATGCTACACCAAGTGCAGGCGACTGGATAATCAACCTAGACATTCAGTTGTAGCCTATTCTTGATCGTCTCTTTTATGACTATACTATGTCTTATTATTGTACATATGTCTGTTACTATGTCCATATATATTAAGGATTAATGTAATGTAACTTTTCATGTGTGAGCCATACGCTAAATAAATAAATCATGTCAGACCATCCTAACATTGCTCTTCCTAATTTAGCATCATCAGCAAACAACTGAATATCTCTGAAAGCTTGAACTATATAACTGATATATAAAATAAATAATAGTGATGCCAGTACCCTGCGATACTCCCACTCATCACTTTCCGTTTTTCGCGACACTGCACCCCCATTCACAATTCGCTGGCTTCTATCAGTCAACTATATCCCTGTAACCAAGCTACCAACTGACTACCTATCCCCATTCCATTTAAAATCAACATTAGTTCATCATTTGGCGCTATCAAATGATTTAGCAAAATCCAGACAAATCATTGTATAAGCATTTCTGTCCACTACACTAGTCACCCTATTATAAAATGTTACCAAGTTACTAAAGTAAGATTTCCCATTCCCTAACAAACACATACTGCTCACTCTCGAATGATTTCCATTCTCATCAATCTAGGTTTGTATTCTGTCTCTAACACCATCACCGTTACACTCGATATACACACCGGCCTATAATTAGACAACACTAAGTTTGATTCTCCCTAACTTCCAGTAATATATATGCAGTGATATCCCATCCCATAGCATTATTAAAATTAGCCTCGTCAAATTCTCAACACTTCTCATTCACTGTCACTCTCCTGTCCTTCTCACTGTTAATTAACGCAACTACTGATCTCCTCTCTACATGAAAAATAGTAACAAAATACTCAGTCAATATTTCTGCTACATCATCAAATGCAACTTGTGTTCCATTTCCAGCAACTAAAGTTAGTGTTCCATACTCACTCTTTTCTAGCACGATAACTGAAGAATTAACCAAACTTTTGCTTTACTGCTCAGTTAATCTCCTTTTATACAGCAATTCTCCATTTCTCACTACACTCTTAACCTTTCTAGCATGTGTGTTATGCTTAAACTCCTCCTGCTGCTGAAGGATACCTTGTTCTTTATATCTTCTCCATAACATCCTCATTTTTAGAAGCTCCTGCATAATTCTATGATTCATCCATTTCACCCCTAATTTATTTATCCTCCTAACCTTAGTAATACAATCTGATATTCACATAAGTAACTGATTTCAAACCTAGCCCCAGTCACCGCTGATTTTTCTTCTTTCTATTGATCATGCGGCGCGCGCGACGCAAATCATATCGAAATTCAAATGCTCTAACATCTAATACATAGTATATAAAATTTAACCAAATAAATTTGAAAACAGCATAATTTACTTTGTTCGGGATGCCATCTTTTCCCGGTTATTGTACTATTATTAGAAAACATGATCTCTATGAGAGCCTCATTTCGTTTTCAGAAACTTTATGAGTTTCATTAACTTGACAGAAAACTGTTTCGAGAGATTTTGAGTTATTTTGATGACTAGGTGGGAAAAGGTGTTTTCATGACGAAGTGTTTATAGAAATGACTCTTTCATTAATCGCGGTATAACAGCATCACTGCAATGAATTTCCATCCATCCATCCATCCTGATTTACGCTCGCGCGTAGACCCACACTACCGTGTAGACATTCGAAACCGAAATCCCTACGGAATAGGTTGGTTACTCCTTATTCCAGGAGTGTCTTATGTCTGTAGAAGTGTGTGCTCAAGCGGCCGGTTTTCCTCTTCGAGGGACGAAAAACCTGAGTTTCCGGATGAAAAAACCTCTACCTCTGTATGAGACCGGCTAACTCACCTTTAGTCGAAAGAGACCAGATAAATGTTCTTCGTGTCATGGACGGGAATCGAGCCCAGGTCTTTCCAACCAAAAAGCTTCGACCTAGGCTACTGAGGCTGTGCAATGAATTAAGAAAAGTTAAAACACAAACTATATTGTACAAGGAGCGGGTAGTTGTTGGTTAGTTGAAAGCAACTAACGCTACAAGGCTAGTGTAAATCCCAAGTATTCTGGCCGATTTGCTTGTTTTACGCGATGAAAAACCAGATTTTCGGAAGGAAACTCTTCTGCCTCCTTTAAATCAAAAAAGCATATAAAGGCATTGCGTCCTTGATAGCTACGTGTATTTTAAAGACAACGCTTGATAGAAGCTTCGTGCTTTTAAAGTATTTTAATATAAATTATACATGAGAGGTTTCAAAACATATAGCACATTAGTTCTTGTGTAGGTAAGCGTTAAGGGAGAAAATCCTATTGATATATTCGAAGAACTAGAGGTTGCGAAACACTTGGTGAGAAAGACTCTTCTATAAAGTAAAGAAAGTTGGAATGGGAAAAAAAAAAGAGGCAAAGCTGGTGTTGTACTGGCAGCTACTTTTCGTGTTTTAATAGTAGGTTTTGTGGAAAAGGGAGGAATGATGGATGCCAGTTTAGCGAAGCAATCCATGAAGTATCGGTAATAGAGATATATAGCCGAAACGGACCGTTTGTAAAATTCTGATTGAAGTGAGTCACTGAGATAGGAATCACTGATCGCCTAACCCCCTCCCCCCCACGTGCGCATGTACATCACAAATCTTTAAGCAGGTCTTTGGTGAACCTCCCGGATTTTCTGGACTTCAATTAAGATAAAACAATTAAACGCTCGTTGGCCTGTGGTTAGGATACCTGCTCTCCAACCAACAGGCACCGAGTTCGAATCCCGCCGTGGGTATGGATGTTTGTCATCCTTAGGTGGAAGATGAATTTCACTGCCCGGGATGTGATTTTACCGCCTCACTTGAAATGGCTTAAAAAAGTTCGATGCCTGTCTCTACAGCAGGATATGCAGGCTATGAAAAAAATAAATAAAGATACGCAAAATAAATAAATAAATGTAATAAAAATATAAAAAGTCAATAGCCACCTATGGCACTAATATAACTATATGCTTACACAAAAAAGTAGTCTTCAATCACTAATAATAATATAATTATATTAGAGGAGAAGGTCATAACAATGGTTAGTATTTTATGAGAAGCAGTGAAATAATTTTTATCTAAGATTTCATCTTTTCTTCTGTAACGCTATATATACCGTATATTCCGGCGTACAAGTCGACCTGGCGTGTAAGTCGATATTGGAATTTTTTGAGTTTATTTGAGTTTTTATAGTATACTCATCATATAAGTGGACTCGAAAAATTTCTTCTTCGTATTGACCAGTTGACCAATAGTGAACTAAAGTGCAATGGCTCCTTTTAAAAGAATGAAATATGACGCGAGTTTTAAATGCAAAGTGATTAAACTTGCATAAGAAAATACTGTGTTGCTGCACGTCAGTTCGGAGTAAACGAAAAAAACTAGTTCGCGATTGGAGAAAAAATGAAACTTTAATAATAACGAGAAATAATATTTGTTTATTTGCTTTGAAGTGGGGCAAAGCAAATAAAAAGGACAGCGAAAACTTCAAAGCTACAGTGAATTGGTGTAGTCGGTTTATGGAAAGGAAAAATTTAGTGCTTCGACTAAAAACGAAAATCGCACAGAAGCTGTCAAAGGATTTGGATGGTAAGTTATTAAGTTTTCAAAGATTTATAATTGCTAAAAGAAAGCAAAAAAATTATTTATTTTCTCAAATCGGAAATATGGATGAAACTCCAGTTATGTTTGACATGATCGGGAATAGAACAGTATAATTGAAAGGAAGTAAAACTATTTCTTTAAAAACAACTGGACATGAAAAAAGCCGTTTCACAGTTGTACTTGCTTGTATGGCTGATGGTACTAAATTAAAACCTATGATACTTTAAAAAAAAAAAAAAAACAATGCCAAAGATCAAAATTCCAAGAAATGTTTTTGTCCATGTTCATGAGAATGATTGGATGGACGAAGCAGGAGTTAAGCTGTGGATAAAAGATATTTGGAATACGCGACAAGGCGCATTAAAAAAATACAAACAGTCTTTTAATGTGGGACATGTTCAAATCCCATTTAACGGAGAGCACAAAATCTTTATTAAGAGAGAATAATACCAATATGGCAGTGATTCCAAGTGGGTTAACTTCACTAGTGCAACCGTTGGATGTTTGTATAAACAAGCCATTTAAAGACAGTTTACGAAAACAGTGGAATGCGTGGATGCAAGGAGGAGAGAAAAGTTACATAAAAGGAGGACAAATGCGACATGCGTCTTTGGTAACCATGTGTGAATGGGTAGCGAAATCATGGGATGAAATAAAACTGGATACAGTAATAAAATCTTTTAAAAAATGTGCTATATCTAACAAATTAGATGGCTCGGAAGATGATTTTGTTTACAACGATGACGAAATTGATGCTAAATCTGTTGGAGAAAAGGAATACAATTTATATGACGATATACCGGAAGAAATTACAGAACCAGAGTACAATGAACTTTTCATGCATTCAGACAGTGAAAATTAAATTTTAATTATGTAGTTACCTACCTATTTTCTTTTGTAAATAAATAATTATATAACATGTAAATATTTTTTTCTGTAAATAAATTTGATATAAGTTGAAATATTTTTACTTATTTGCCCTTTTTGTATATTGCTAATAAATTTAACAGAGTGTGATACGTACTAGTTTTTTCTCGGAAAGCAATCAATTTTTGACCCTGCGTATAAGTCGAGCATAAAAATTTAGTGCTTTTTTTCAATGCTGAAAAGTTGACTTATATCGGAATATACGGTATCTTTATATATATATATATATATATATATATATATATATATACACCCCCGATGAAAAACCCGAGTTTCCCGGTGGAAAAACCCTCTACCTCCGTATGAGACCGGCTAACTCACCTTTAGTGAAAGAGACCAGACAAGGTTCCTCACGTCATAGACTGAAATCGAACCCAGGTCTTTCCACCCAAAGGGTCTATACCTACTGAGCTACGGAGATAGATGGTGCTGGGTATAGACGGAGCCCTTTTGTCGGAAAGACCTGGGTTCGATTTCAGTCTATGACGTGAGGAACCTTTATCTGGTCTCTTTCGACTAAATGTGAGTTAGCCGGTTTCATACGGAGTTAGCTGTTTTTTCAATCATAAAATACATACGTAATCCCTCACCAGTCCTAAGGGAGAGTGGAAGAAAAGGGGGGGGACCCCACACGAATAAATAAAAAGTATATTATAACAAACACTTACTTTGAACTTGAATCGGCCGACAGGACAACAGAAAGAGTGGTAAAAGAATTAAGCAGACTCTTTTCTAATAAACAAAAGCTATTGTAATTTAATTAGCACTACAAATCACCCATTTACAGACATTACGATCGTAATGTACTCATTTCCGAAGTAATATAAAGATAAAAATATAAATATTTAGGAAAAGAAAGGCAAATATTAAACCAGATTTTAAGAAACTAAAACATGACAATTTCTCGGAAATTTTTAAAAAGTAGATAGAAGACAATATTAAGAAGTACAAAATGAAAGATGACACTGAAATGTGGAAAAAAATACCTACGAAAATTTTAAAGAATCTTGGCAACAGCAAGAAAAACTATGGATACCACTATGGATATTTTCTTTTTGTGATACCACACAAAAGAAAAGAATGCACGATGGAAAAAATCTTACAGCTAACAGGTGAAAGAAACAAAAAGAAAAAAGAAATATCTAAGGATAAAATACCCTCTTTAATGACCCAGTGGATAGTGATTCTATTCCACAATCAATAGACTATGGATTCGAATCTCACCGCGGGGATTCACCACGCAATGGGATTTGAATGTCTTCAGTTGGTAGATTAATTTATCATCCCGTGTGAGACAACCATTACCATTCTGCTGACTAGAGAACTGAATGGCTTGAAAATCCAAAAACTTCATGCTTGGTGTTTAGTGCAAGATTTCAAGATTATCTAAGCCTCCTGAGCCACCTTACGGTACCTTTACAGGGTACACCCCTTTCATTGAGAGGGGGGGAAGGGATTCACCTAACAAATACTACCAAACTAATACAGAAAAACACAGCATTTTTTTTTAAATTTTTCTTCTTGGATCGTTTTATAAAAAGCGTTGTGTCCGTGTGTGTGAGCTTTGCAAGTAACAGAGTAGAAATAGAAAGAACACATGGAATGAAGTGGGTAATAGCAAACATTAAAACGGGAAAATATCTTATAGAAGATTAGATCCTCAAAAACATCTAAAACAATTAACAGATGATATGTATATCAACGTTTTTAACCAAACTTATACTACAAGTAACTTAAGTCTTTCTTTAAAATTTTGCATAATTCTTATATTAACTTCCCCATAATTTAACAGTTGTATCTTTATCTTACTTATTCCTACTGATGTTCTATTTAGATTGTAGTTTTTTAAGTTTTTTAAGATTTAAGATGTGTAGAAAGCTAACAAAATAGAATGTAAGACGTTTGTTAATCCATAATCTCTAAAAGCGGAATCAATATTATCTTGCCATCTGCTTTCTACACTCCACAGACATTGTCGTTAAGAATTCTTCTTCAGTAATATATCTGTTAAGACTACACAAACGCGTACATATTTCATCGATGCAGATAAAATACCTGTGAAGGAAAAAAAAATCCTGCAAATTAGTGTCAACAAATGCGTGTGAACTTAATAGTGACGCATTTTCTGCAGCAATTATTCTCTTCAAAATCAAACACTGATTTTGTCTCACTACATTAATTTTTGTTGGGTGATCGTTTTCTTAGAAAGGTAAAACGGCAAGTCATAAACATTCTGACTGACATGCACGGATGATTATGCCTGTGTCTCGAAACTTAAGTGAATAAGATGGGAGGTTTTCTTTTCTTCCCGTGGACCAGACGCTGATTAGGACACAAACCATTTGTACAGTTGTAAAATTAATAGAAAAACAAATAAACGAATAATATATTGGTAGGCTTACAACGAACTAAATTATTATTTTTGGTAAGATGTCTAGATGTAAGATTTTTAGATGTCTGAACCCTGTTTATAGCTCATAAGGCGACGATTACCATAACTGTTATCTCATTGGTCTCGTTTACTCTAACCATCACTATTTTAACGATTGGCTATTAATTGTTCAGAGCAAGAGCTAAATAGAAGTGAACCTAAAGCAAATATTTTCTTTTATGTTGATAACAATTTACATAAATTAGGGGAAAGGGAGAAAATGTTAGAAAACAGAAATGTAAATATGAATGGGGAAATTAACCATGTTATTCAGAGAATGTGCTTGCATAACTAGTCGTATTTTGTTTTTACATTCCTCTGTATATAATAAAAATGTGACAGAGACAGATGTGATGCACTACAATGAACTCTACAAGTAAATGAAATCTCATAAAAAATCATATACAATAAAGTGAGTGAAATGGTACTCGCAAGTTAAGGAAGCATGAAAAAATTGATGTATTAAGTGACTATTTTACTGGCATTATTTTTATAGCACTCTTGCTAATGCTATTTGGGATTACAGAATTTCAGAGATAATTACATTTTCAATTATTAAAGCAATAATGTCTGCAACGCAGCGGCTTCTATACTGCATTCAATTATCTATTTTCTCAGGTTCATGTTAATGGATTCATGCTTTTAATAACATTAAAATCAGATGTTTTAATGAGATTTATTTCGCTTAATTTTAGGTGAAACAGATAAAGCGGTTGAGGGGATAATTTTGCAAAATCGTGAGAATTATGTAGCTGAAATCTCTGAAATATTTTACTTTCTTCTCTCTCCTTTACAACCTTTGCTCTCCATTTGGATCAACGGTGGGGAAATTGACGCAAACATTTAAGTATGAAACTATTCTAAATTAGGTAGAGCAATCACTCGTTGAGTGTATCATTTGGATATGACCTTCGGAGGCAGAAGCCTCTGAAGGTCACATCTATTTTCAAATACCTTTTTTTATTAATTGGATTTAACACTTGATATCTGGCAAGCAAACTGTGTCTTGTATAGATCTGTCGATATATATATGTTGTATAGATCTATACAAACTGTGTCTTCTACAGATCATTCTAGTAGCAAGGCTTATACGTTGGTCATACATAACTGGTAATTAGCTTACGGAACTAACAATGCATATAAAGTATATTAATAAAGATAACTTTAATAAATAACTTCTATATTTCGGCAACGTCACATTGCCATCTTCAGGAACATAAAGATATGGTATATGCACGCAGGCAATAACAAAAGCAAATGAGGAAGAAAGCAAGAAACTAATATTGTTCCTAAAGTCCTAATGGTGCCCTCTGGTGGGCTAATTTGGTTGACTTGGCAGTTGGGCTGAAGTTCTCAAAATGTAAGTCTCCCAAATTTGGGGTAGTTTCATGCACCCAAATTTGTTGAGGTTAGGAACGTTTTTTAGAGGCTGCTGAAGACCATAGAATTCGTTGGAAGAAAACAAAAATAATACACCGCAGCAAGTTTAAATACGAGAGATTATTCAAGGAATCTTCAGCAGCTCTAAAAACGTTCCTAACCTCAATAAATTTGGGTGCATGAAACTACCCCAAATTTGGGAGACTTACATTTTGAGAACTTCAGCCCAACTGCCAAGTCAACCAAATTAGCCCACCAGAGGGCACCATTAGGACTTTAGGAACAATATTAGTTTCTTGCTTTCTTCCTCATTTGCTTTTGTTAGTGCCTGCGTGCACATACCATATTTTTATATTCCTGAAGATGGCAACGTGACGTTGCCGAAATATAGAAGTTATCTTTATTAATATACTTTACATGCGTTGTTAATTCCGTAAACTAATTACCAGTTATATAGATCATCCCTCAAATAGGGTCGCTGCAGCAGATCAACCTCCTTCACTCAGTTCTGTCCAAGGCCATTTTCTCATCTAGTCCGAGGTCTTGGAAGTCCCCTCCCCTCAAGTTGTTGCTTAAGTCTTTCCTTACTTCTTTTGTCTGGCGGCTCATTTCCACTACTCTCCTTCCATATAGCTTTTATCACACTCCATAATATGATCAAACCACCTCAGCCTTGATTCCCTACTCTTTCAAGATACTAGGTTACTTTCATGGTTTCCTTGATCAGTGAGTTTTCGATCTTGTTACACCACTTACAAGTCTCAGCATTCTCATCTCAGCTACATCCATTCTCTTCTCCCATATCTTAATCATCTGCCAGGTCTCACTACTATACATCAGTGCAGGTCATACTACCATTTTGTAGATCTTTCCTTTTAACTTGCTAGACACTTTAGTATCATACAAGATACCTGAAACGTTTTTCCAGTGTATCCATCCTGATTGAATCCTCCTATTGAGTTCTGAGTCGAGGTATATCCATTACTTTGGGCACATGATCCTAGTACCTAGTGTACCTAGTACACTTGTTGCATGCCTGTGTCCAGCAATGTTATACTTCCTGCTGCTTCACTACAATACATGTACTCTGTCTTATTTCTACTGATCCTCAAACCACTGTCTTCCAAAGTTTTCCTCTATTGTTCAAGTCTTTCTACTGCATTGCTCATCCTATTAAGTTTCTGAGTTTAACTGTTGCAATATCATTTATATCAGATATGTTCAAAGTTCAGTGATCGCGGACTGATAATATTGAACTTAACACCGCGAGGTTTTAGTGGACCGAGTTTGAGTTTTTAATCCTAATGACTTTTGTAAATATTCCTGACTCATTTTCAATTCTGTCCATTGTGTTTTATTAATTTTCCAAAGATATTTCATTTTCAAAGACTAGCAGATTTCTTTCGGCATCTTTCCTAATTGCCGATGTCTCATCTCCATAAAGGGTAGCTAGAATAATGACCGAATCATAGAGCTTTAGATTCAGTCGGTCGGATAATTTATTACTTTTTGCAAGTTTTTGTAATTTAGTCATCATTGCCCGTCCTGTTACGATTCTGTGTTTAACTGTTGCAGTACCATTTATATTAGACGTGATCAAAAGCTCAGCGATCGCATATAATTCAAAGTGCTGTAATCTACTTTCAACGAGTAAAGAAGCATCCTGGTTAGCTGGTGTATAATCCCGCTGCCACATTTTCTTCCAGTTCATGTTTAAAGGGGAGGAACGAAGTCCGAGTAGTGATATGTGGGAGTCGCTGTTGAAGCTACGTTATACAAAGTCCAAATTTAGAATCCTCTACTTTCGAACTCCTCTGGCTTAAAGTTTTCTTGCTTCGTTCACTAATATTTATTTGCTGTATTTACCTACCTCCGAAAAAATTCCAAGAAGCACTCTGACCTCTTTACCTTCTTACTCCTGAAGTTCGAATTTCTGCAAACTATTTGTCCATATGATCCACAACTTCAAGGTTTTCTATTTCCAAAACCACCGCAAAAACCATGGTATTAGTAGCAAAATCAGACATATTTTATGAAAAGTTTCAGCCAGAGCCAAGCTATGCGCATTAAAAGCAGACATGAAAGCCGAATATTGCTGACAGAGAACTATATATTCAGAAGATTGCAACTTACAAAAAGAAGTTATTCTTGAGTCAACTATACAGTAAGGTTGGTGTAACTACGATTACAGAAGTTACAAAAAAAAACTTATTCTTGAGCCACTTTAAGAATATGTCTAAATATAAATTCCAAACAAAGTACATATCGTCAATTAAAAAAAAAAATTAAAAAGTTCGCCATTACTCCTTACCATTTCAGCACAAGGAGAGAAATTAGCACCTGATCGACCCCACTTATCTTTCCGCTACAATTATTTACTGCCAACTCTTCTCTTTCCATGCTTTTCAGTAATATTTCTCATTTTTCAGTAAACTAAAGACACTACGCTCCTCTCGACTAGTTTCATCAGTAATGGTGATTAAATGCATAAAACATTTCGAATATTTAAAAAAGAGTATGTCTGAATTCACATTACTTGTGGATTCAGCATGCGCATAAGTAGGAGGCGGGTGTTAGCAATAGGCAAGCATGTTTATTTCAAGGGAAATAAACCTTCCATATTTAAAAACTAACAAACAAACAAAAATACTACATTTCGCCGAATTCCTGATCTCCCCCGTGGAGTCGGTTGTTTTTCAGTCATTCCCGATCCCACGAGGGAAGAAAAAAAAAAGTTCTCCCCTCCTCAATTCTGGCGTCTGGAGTATCCAGACTGCGAGTCGGAATCAACTGTCTAGACACGATGGAATTCATGTCGTTTAGTAACACTCGTCAGCTCCCTGTACCCTCGAGGAGGGAGGAGTTGGACCATTTAAATATAATCTAGACACCCAAACCCTTATTTTTCCCTCGTACAAACAGTACTGAAACACCTTCTTTCATCCCACTTTCCCCTGAAGGCTCTTCTAGTTAGGTCTCCCATCTAATGTTTGCTTCGTGTACAGAAACAGACTGGAGGGAGGGGGAGGGGAAGAAGTTGCATGGACTATTTGAACCTCTTTCTCTTTTTTACCAGGTGGAAAGTCAGACCCCAAGATATAGGTAAATATTTTATAAGTCTGTTCCGGCTTTCCTTTATTGCCTCAGGGTGTCTTAATAAATGTTACCTAGAAACTGAATGCTCTTTTCAAAGTAATTCTTCAGCTTCATTTTTTACATTATTATTATTATTATTATTACTTTGAATTTCATATACTAAATATATAATATATCCCCTCAGCATCTTTTATAATTACAAACTTCATTTAAAATTACGTTCTATTAATTATTTTTTATTACTCAATGAAAATTTAAACAGTACTGTAAAGGGTTTTTTCATGCAGTAAAAGAAACAAATTACCTACGAATTGTATTTATTTTTTCTATAATTGGATTGTATTAATACTGAGTGATGTTATATTAAATTATATTTAATATAGTTTAATATATTATGATTCAATTTAAGTTTTATAATTATAGTAATGAAATTTTAATATCAAGTATATATATAATAGGATTCAAAATTACATTGTTGTTGAGTCTTTAAAAAAATGACTTTTTTTTCCTTTATGACGGAAAAATGATGGCTCCTGAGCACCAAACAGCCAGAGATTGGTGCTCAGGAGCACCAATCACCGGCTATGCGTATATTCCCTCTTCTACTTCCTTATATGAAAGTAATTTTATTATTCTTCTACTTCTGCTAGTGTTCCCAGCTAGCTAGGCACAATATCAAGGATACCAATAACATCTTTTACTTTGTTATTTCATCTACTGATGCGTTTCATAGAAGCATAAACTGTACTTGAAGATTTCATAGAAGCATAAACTGTACTTGAAGATTTCACGGAAGAAATGACATCACATGGGCCCTCAAAATTTAACGTTTTAAAATCAGACTTTACTTTATATACGCACATCGAGATAAAATGAAAATATGCATGTTTTTATTAATTTTTTTATTTTTCTAATGTTAAATAAAGAAATTCACATTAATGAAAGAATTAAATCGGATCAAATGAGGCAGAAATGTTGATATATTTGTTGTGTTGTCTCTTAAAACAAATATTGGTTTCAGATGAAAATATTTATTTTTTGTCTCTTTCAGAATAAATGCATATGACCAAACATATCGCTTAGCAGGCTCTTATAATTGTTTACCACACAGTTTGAAATCATATTGCAATAATTCTATCTGCGTATATCTCAAGTCCCAAATTTTATGAGATTATGTCATCCAGAGCTCAGTTATTGTAACATAAATAATTTCCACATATTTTGCATTTCTGGGCAAAATATGTCGAGATTACATTTGGACTTCTTATAAAATTATTTTAGTCAGTTTACGAATAACTCGAATGAGAAAAATCATTTGTTCGTCCGTCCGTGCGTGCGAACTGACAGATATCTACACAAAACAAACGTATACTACTGTTTTCATTATTTTTGGTTTAACTAGAAATCTGAAATAATCAAAACGCTATATAATCTAATTCAATCAGCACAAAGTTCACACTGCTGTGCAAAAACGTTAAGGGTTATTAAGAATAAAAATTAAATCAAAATGGATAATCCAACATATAAAATGATAGTATACTATTTTAAATCACGAGCTAATGGGAAAGTGCGAGTACAAGATTTCGGAGAGCAGTCACACCTCTATAAAGATCACGACTATTATAAAAAATCAACAGGTGTCATTTAAAAAAGTAACACTGCAATTTAACGAAAGCAGTTGACAAGTTCAAAAAACATCTAGTAGAGCATGGTTGACAAGATAAAAGGATCCTAAATAATTACTATTGTTTATGACTCCGCTGTCAGGCCTGTCTACTCAAGCTGCAAGCCCAATCGCTTTTTTCAAAGAAGATATATAGAGTGGGGAAAAAACTGCTGATCTGTGAACTTTTAATAATCGTCACATGATCTGTATAATACAGATTATAAAAGGTACCGAATATGGATTTTCATGCTTATACATATTAATGTTGCTTGCAACATACTAGAAATAATAATATTGCAAGCACAGAAAAGAGCAATTGTTCTCTTTGGATCGAAAGTGCTCTTTTCTATTGCAAGCAGAGAAAAGACCATTTTCGAAACCAAGATAACAAGTTTGGGAATGATTGGAGTTCATCATAAAAGTGGGTTTCGTAATAGTTTTCACTTTATTTAGTTGTGCTACTTTTTGTCTATTCCCTTCAGCCTTATGATCTGGTGGGGAAGCAATACGCTACTATACCAGGGAGGTGATTATGAAACAAGGTGGTTTCCCGTTGTCTTCCTTGCCTTAAGTATATTTATAACTGTAGCCGTGTGTGTGTTCACGGGACGGTTTGCCTGTTTTGAGGGGATGAAAAATCCGAGTTACCGGAAGAAAAAACCTCCACCTCCATATAAGATCGGTTAACTCACCTTTAGTCGAAATAGACCAGCTAAAGATTCCTCACATCATGGACGGGAATCGAACCTAGGCTTTCCGACCAAAGGGCTTCGTCTATACCGACTGAGCTATGGAGACTCATAGTTGTGCTACTAAAATAGTCCAATTTAAACAAGAACTCACAAGCATCAACTTTCGGAGAAATAATTGAAAACATCATCAACTGCATCCTTAATGGTGAACCTATAGAACAATAAAACATTTCAGCTACTTAGGCACAATTTTTAGTGAAGATGGTAAATTAAATATGGAAATAGACAACAGAATTACTAAAGTTGGCATGGTAGGAAGTCAGCTGAATAAATTTATATGGAATAAGAAAGAAATTAGTCAAAACGCTAAATTAGCTGTCAATTTTAACTGATGGATCTGAGAGCTGGGTTAGAAATAAAACTTGATCAAAGACCGGAGACCTCTGATATGAGAATTCTGAGAAAGCTTATTGGAGTCAACAGATGGCATCAATGGCAGTATCACATTAAAAATGAGGATATTAGGAAAGAAGTTGCCGCTGTTAACATTCAGGACTGTATTAGTAGGGCTGATCTCAGGTGTTATGATCACTTAAACAGAATGCGAGAGGAACGATCAGCAAAAAAAGTGTTCTTTGCCAGGTTGGAAGGAAAAGACCCAGAGAAAGATAAGATGTAGATGGATTGACAGAGTAAAAAGCGCATTAAAAGACAGAAATATAAGATTATATTAGTTAAGCTAGTGTGGTAGGAAGTCATCTGAATAAATGTATATGGTATACGAAAGAAATTAGCATCATTCATCCTTAATCTGTAATCTTGAGAGATAACATTAATTAATTTGGATTAATTAAGATTAATTTGGATGAAAATTATTGTTGTTGAAGATGATAATTACGGAATGGTGAAAGGAACAGCGATTCTAATAGATGCTATCACATTTCTCAAAACGCACTTAAAAATAACTGTTTACCACATCAAGTCCGCTAAAAACAGCGTATTATCATTTGAGCATAAGAAACGCAATATTTATGCATTCTTATTTACAAAGTACTCGTAAATAAGGATAGATAAGGAATACAGTAGCTATATTCTAGTGTCTCTCAAATAATTGGAAAAATTGGAAACATATTGGACAATAATTGGAAAAATTAGGATGCCATTAATTTGAATCTTGTCTAGTATGATCCTTCACACCTTCTTTCAACTGCAAGTATGTTAGCAGTCATCAAGCATAAACGCCATATGTAGGTGAAAGGATTTGTCGCTCTGTAAAAGATCCAAACTAGTAAAGTAAAAAATATATACGCTTTATAGGCTTAACCGCCTGATATTAACTATAACTAACCAACAACTAACTCATGTAATAGCTATGCTCCTGTTTAAGAACCCTCTACAGCGCAGGCGTGTAAACAACGCTGCTTCTGTCTTTGACTGGAAAGACCTGGTCTTGAATCTGGTCTGGGACGTTTAGGAACTTTTACGAGAGCTTTAGTCTCACAAGGACGTGGAAAAGTTTTTTTCCTCCTGGAGACTAGTGGTTTTCATTCCTCAAAACCAACAAAGCAACCAGAGAAAATACGCAGTTAAGAGATATGATATAATGTAGTAGTCTTAGTTACTTCAGCCATAGTGCCAACGGTTAATTATTATTTGATATTTTTAAGACGTAAATAAATAATATCAGTGATTTAGTGTACTTTTTGCACTGCCTTTTCGGAAATCATTAAGCAGCCCGTCTTCAGTTTTCATCATCGGCGGAACTGACTGTCTTTGCGCAGAGTGCCAAAAATGCATTCCGAGACAGATTTCTTTCTATATTTGCTTAGTTCTTGGGCTTCTTCCTGGAGATAATATCCTGCTTACCTAATACAAAAATTGATTAACTCATGAATTTAAAACATCTAGAAAAAGTTCCTTAGTCAGTGACTAATCGAGCCTGCAAGTTTTTCTTGAACCAATCTAGTGTCATGAAAGTTACAGAGTACCCATGCGGCTGTCCTAAGCAGTAACATTAGTTTTACAATCATTTTATTTAGAAGAATATAATTAAATCGCTCAAATTGTTATATGGTAATAGTTATATACCTATCACCTTTTACCATTACGAAAGGTATTTACCATGGTAATACATTCCTTTAGTTCATTACTGTTGATTTTTGCTTTTCATTTACTACCGTTAAAGTATGTATTCCTAATTTTCCTCATTATTATGTTTATACATGCTTTTCAAAAGAACAGTTTCAGTGATTTCATGTGAAATCCATTTATCTAGCCATAATCTGATTCAAAACACTAATGGGTGTTCTCTTTTTTTAAGGTATAACACTGCTATTTTTAGAGAGTCCTGTTAACAGTGCAGATAAAAGGTTTATTGAAATAACTTAATATATCGTTTGTCCAGATTTTTTCCGCTATTATAATTGTTTCTCAGATGTTTCTATACAAATTATGAATGCTGATTATATTTCGACTATAATCAGCATTCATCTTTTTGCTTAATCAGCACCAGCTTCTTTATTACCTAAGAGATCATCAAGCATAAACGTTAATGCTTAGACAATGAAACGATAATGGATTGTATTACACTTAATGTGCGTGTTTACATCAAACTGAGAACAAACACTTTCCCACCACCCATTAGTTTTCAGACTCTTTCCAAACCTTTTAGACTTACCTACTGGACAATGAAAGAGTAATCTCTGTCTGTATTTCCTCTTCTTTAGAACCATTACTCAGTAGGCAGTCATATCAACGTACTTGGAGACAGCAGCAGATCACAATCTACCTGTTGACCGCCCTGAAATATTTGCCTTCCAGACACATTCACCTCTGTACCGTTCCAGACACATTGTCTGATGAGTCAAAGTAAGAACAACGACTCTTGCATTATAAGTGACTGATTTCTTTAAAAACATGTTGACGTTACTTATAATTTCAGTTTTGTAATTGTTATGTTTTTTTAATTTCCTCTGTAAGTATTCATGCTTTCACATGATTCAAGCAATGCCTTAGATAAACATCATGTGGATTTATCAGCCTATGATTATGCTCAATAAACTAGTTCTTCATTTCTACTTTTATCCCTGATGGTGGAATCCTGGTGTTATTTTGCTATTGTCTCACCTTTAAATAAGATAAAATAAACTTGTTTAAAATACCACCTTTCAAATATGCTAAAAGTTATATAGAAACTTTTCCAAAAATATCACATCAAGATGAACAATAAAAGAACGGATAAGCGACAGAAAACGTTTATTCAGTTTAATACAAATAAAACTGCAGATGGATATTAGTCATCAAAAGTAACCACATCGAGTGAAAAGAGTTAACTAATATGAAAAATTACTCGTACGTTGCGACAAGGGATGGACTAGTGAAATACAGTGGTAGACTTAGACTAAAAATGCATTTTTCTTCCATGGTATCTGTGCAGTGGTCGTAGTTTTGTGACCGAAATGTACTTTGCGACAGTTAATTGGGAAAAGCAACATTTTCTATATTATAAAAAAAATGAAATTCTAATACTTTTAGATTATTCAAAATACCATAAAACCGCAACAGCTTTTTCTCTTCTACAAATCTGGCACCAGATCTTTAGGTCATTGTTCTTGTGAATATTATCATCATCAATGGCTCTAATAGGCACTTAAACACCCACGACTTCCAAGTGTCCTCGGATTTCCTAACCATAGCTCCAGGATAAGATGGTTATCCCTATACCTATAAGTATTCTTTGTCTGTAAATTGCGTATGTTCTACTGGCCGGTTTGCTTAATCGCAGGACGATTAAGCAAAAAAAAATCCCAGTTTCCGGAAGGGGGAACCATGTTATCTCCGTACGAGGCCAGCTAATTCACCTTCAGTTGAAAAAAAGTGATAAACGTTCGCGTCGTAGATAGGATTTGAACTCAGGTCTTTCCAAGCAAAAGACCTCGTCTATACAGACTATATTATTATACATATTGAATGCATATGTGCAGTATATAATTCTGAAGTCGTAAACTGCATATTGTATGCATGGTTTTGAAGATTTTTCGAATCCCACTTACCCCATATGTGGGATTCGAGTCCTCTCTTTTTTTGCTTTAAAAACAGTACTTCGAAAATCCATTTTAGCGATATGCACTAGGAATTTCAAACTCAAATCGCACTTGGGGACGCATTCCATACTTTGTGGGTGTTTGTAGCCGTGTTCATATTTTTTTCACTACCGGATATACATGAAATATCGAAGAATTCTAAGTTAGCAAAGACACTGCTAATTAAGGACTACACCATTCACAGACCTCATGTGATTAGCAGGTTTGACACGCTTGCTATGAAGTAATTTCTGATGAAATACAAACGTGGACTGAAGTTTTCAACCTGACTTTCTTTAGATATCACATGTGTTTTAAGAGGCACTAATGAATTTCTAGAGGTCAGTTAATTATGCTGTAATGAAAATAATTGTACAGCGTGAAATTGGCTTTCAGTGGCCTCACAAGATAAAAATAAACTTAACACTACATGTGTGTGTGTGTGTGTGTGTGTGTGTGTTTCATGTTTGCACGCAGTTATTACCAGTTCAGTGAGTACAGATTACTTCTGCATCGTATCATTAGTCTCCATATAAAACAAATGCTCACTGTTTGCATGCAACTCCGACGAAATGTTGACTATGTATATTTTTATTATCAACATTATAGCACGAAAATTATTTTTTAAAATAAAATCCAACAGAACAAGGCAGTTAAAGGTGATGCCATAGACTATTCATTTTACACATATAATATGATTTGGTTTGTTAGTCGGAAGCATTTTAAACACTTTTTTTTCATGAATGGAATTCTGTATTGTATTGTAATGTGTTTTTGATTTTTCTGCATAGAAATTCTGCATAGTTAAAAGGAAAGCTGTTAGACAAATGTATCTTAAATAGGACCGCTCAAATCTACTTGCCAAATCGTTATGAAATTAATTATATTATCTCAGTCGCAGATGCAACTCAATTAAAAATTAAAAATGGCTTTTATAAATATGTAAAATTATATAAACCATTTGAATCGTAAAAATTTACACAGAACAATATATTACAACAAGTGATAACTATTTTTAAAAAACAGTAATACGCGATTTTAATTCCGTAATTATTTCTTCCATTATTTTTCTTGAAGGTCAAAAAGGTTATACTCTCTTTCTCTCTCTCTCTCTCACTGCAAATGCACGCTCTAGATATCCGCACCTGTGATGTCTTACCGACACAGACAGGCCGTGAAAAGAAAACAGATCAGGTTTCTTGTCGCAAAAGGGCATAACTAAACTATGTGCTGTATGTTGGAAGATGCCACGGTGTTTTTCGCTTTTAAAGAACCCTGCTTGATGATGATGTATCCGGAATAATAACAAAAGCGTATTTCATTTTCTGCATTGCAATGGTTATATTTCATATTTTGATTTTTCTGTTCTATCTGTTCTTAGCGAGTGGCTTTCAGATGTGAATTAGCATGGAACGTCTAGAAAGTAAAGCCATAAAAATAAGGAAGAGTGTCATCTACTGAGTTAAACATATGTCGCTTCATATAGTTAAATATATGGATATGAAAACATTTAAAACTATGGATATGAAAAATTAAAGTATACTGGTTTTTCAAAATAAAATTATTAGTAGATTATATATTAAATTAATGGAAGGAAGCTGCAATTAAACTCAAAACCTGCTCTCTTCTGAAAGAATAAAAATAGCATTTGAAATATTATTTGACTTAAACTTGAATCAAAGCCTGTAAAGTATTCTCTCATTACTAGAAATTTACGATATATATGTTATTATGACGTTTAGCTCTGACATATTCGTTATCATAAATAATTGGAAATGAATAGAACAATGGATTTAATAAATATAGAATCATTTTTGCAGTTAGACAGATATGACACCTGATAATCAATAGAATTCCAATTAGTATTTATATGGCGCATACAGATTAACGTAACGTAAGGAGGAGACTTAAAATGTTTAAAATAGGTGTCATCGATTAACACGAAACAGTTTGTTGAATTTTGTTAAAGTTTTTGTGTATCATGTAATAGAAGTCAAAAGTTTGAACAGATAAGTACTGTAAAATGGCAATCAAACCCACTGATGTTCATTCTCCAGAAAATGTAAATTTTCCGAACATCATAAGAAAGCTTCAATTTCCAGGACAAAGAAATGCGGTTATAGACAACGAATATCTGGGTTTAAAGATAATATTT
Source organism: Typopeltis vanoorti (assembly GCF_054136105.1). Taxonomy (NCBI): domain Eukaryota; kingdom Metazoa; phylum Arthropoda; class Arachnida; order Uropygi; family Thelyphonidae; genus Typopeltis; species Typopeltis vanoorti. The sequence goes on along the minus strand of NC_143554.1, from coordinate 71,843,543 downwards.
TGATATTCTTTCATTTGGACTTGACAGCGAACGGCAATAACGTACGTTTTGAAGCAATAGAACATTTCCGCCAGTTACTCGTACATGGTTTGAAAAGTAGCAAAAGAAGAAAGTGAAAATATGATTAGCTATGACATCAACAAAGCTTTGTAATCGTATCCATTTTCTTTAACATGTTCATTGCCAATCACGCGATATCGCGCGATGCGAGTTCTCGCCAAACGGCCGATCACGCGTTATCGCGTTGACGTCGCTAACTAAATAAAAAAATAAAAAAAATTTGCCCACCACACGAAATTCCAATTTTCAGCTTGGCAATGAACGATACGCGTGATGCGAGTCCTCACCAATCACGCGTTATCGCGTGGACGTCGCTAACTAAATAAAAAATAAATCTTAACCTGTATCGAGACTAAACTCCAGGCGTTTCTTTGTGTGTGTGTGTGTGTGTGTGTGTGTGTGTGTGTGTGTGTGTGTGTGTGTGTGCGCGTGCGTGCGTGCGTGCGCTCACGCGCGGCGAGCAGAATCATTTCCTGTCCCAAATCATTCAGTTTAAATGTCTGTGGATACCAAGCAGTTTGGGAAAATGACATTTGCGACAATATCATGTTCGACTTTCTGATCACTACTTTTGGTCCTGAGCCTCCGTAACTCACTCGGTACTAATGATGCCCTTTGCATGCTTGGTTCGAATCCTGGCTAGGACGAAGAACATTTATAAGGAATGTGGGTGGTAAAGTTTTCTTCTGGAAACTCCGGCTTTCCATTCCTGAAACAAGTAAATTAGCCAGAAAAGTACACATAGCACACTGGCCTCATAGACTTAATTGCTTCGCGTAATTCCAAACAACCACAGCAATGACAAGTACTATCGATCCTTATGTAATTTCATGCCTTTATTCTGATTGTCACAACTAGAGGCATGCTTGTCCACTTCTTAGTCCCGACTTGAACCTAAGTGACCTTTTATGATGGTTCATGGAGAGAAGTTGTTCCTGAATTGAAGTTTCTCTGAGTCGGGTTTGAATTACAGTCTAAGTAACTAATTCTATGAGATCTAATGTCATGTGAATTAATTAATTGCGGTTGTCAGAATGGTTTTCTTGTTAATACTAAGGGAGAAAACTATCATTTCAGTATGAGATCGGCTAGAGCTCACCATCATTTGAAAAGCCTTATACAGGTTCCTTGCATTCTGAGCGAAATTTGAATCTAGGTCATTACAACTAAAAGGGAAACGTTGGTTGTCATTGCAAATGAACCAAGTAGGTCGCTCTCGCAAGGTGGTGTTAAACAAAAGTATTGACATACTGAAGACGTGTTATAACAATTTTTTCCAAGAATCTGAGCATCATGTACATAATGCTTATTATTATGTAGTACATAAATAAGTTTTACGGGAAACGGGGTGCTAGCCTTGTAGAATAATTCACAATAATGATATTCATTCCAAATACAAGGTAAAACGTACGCACGCACACACACACACACACACACACACACACATGGTTCAGTAACGGTATTGAAAATGCGTATTGAACGAATCATGGCTATACGACAATTAAAATTTGAGTTGCGGAATTTAAAGAAATAATAGCGTTATTTAAATATTTGCTTCTTAATTTTCAGTGATGAAAATAGATGCTCCGAATTGATATGGAAAACATTAATTATATCTGCATTTTCTGGTATCGATTCTTTGAGTTTGCTTTCAGGACGGCGGACACGTGTGTTACCCAGATGGAATTCGCAGAGCTATTTTTTAAGAGGGTTAAGAGAGTTTAAGAGGTTAACATAGTCTCCCTTCTTCCCTCCCCCCCTCTCTCTCTCTCTCTCAACAGAGATTAAGAAAGAATAAGTCAATGATATTTTTGAACAGCTAAAATTGCAGACATTGGAGAATACTTCATGTGAAAGGCCTCCAGAGGTTGCTCAAATAAAATTACAATGGGAGAAGCAGGTTCAATGGATTAGCGGTCAATGTATGACGGCAGCTGCTGCTCGTGTTATTGTAGACTTAGCAGAAAGGAGTAATGATGCATGCCAGCTGTGTGGAACAGCATCCGAAAATGCCTGTAGAATCCCACAATGCAGACAAAAGACTGCCTGTGAGACAGTAGCTGAAGTGAATAAGACAGGGATAGTCTATTTGCTGCACTGTCTTTTTCTGGACAGCATTAAGAATATTTAATGAGATGTTAGTGCACTACACACAAAGGTGAGAGTAGCGTTCTAAGGTTGGCGTTATACTTCCGTATTACGTAACACTGTTAACGGTTGATATAACTACATCTGATCATTACAAGATATCACGTCGATATGATGCAATTTTGGAATTTCCTGCCATAAAAATAAAGTCGATTTGATAACTGAAATTTGAGAGGCAATATATATTTCGAATGGAAAGCATATCGCAATCTATAAACAAAAAAAGAAAATATCAACATCTGTTCTACACAGTACAATACTGAATTCAGACATTAATACAACATTAATCACGTCACAGTTCCTCAAAAGTCGCAAAATTAATGTAATTATTACTATCAAGCACAACAAGTTAATATTTCTATATCGTTTTTTTTCTTTGGAATAAATGGCATTCCTCTCGGTATTATATCATACAGTTGTTGAACTAACTATAAAATGGTATCTCGATTTACTCAACGCTGGTTTTTATGCAAGGTTGTAATTACTTAGTGTATTACACAAAACAGAACAAAACAATGGGTGTTTCGTTATTGTTAGAAATGCTTACCAAATGAACGTTTAGAGCAGGGGTGTCAAACATTTTAGCTTCCGTGGGCCACATTAGAAGAAGACGAGTTGTTTTGGGCAACACATAAAATACACTAACACTAACGATAGCCGATGAGTAAAAAACGTAGAATATATAGTTAACATATTTAAGTAAGTTAAACTTCATTAATTCATGAATATTTTATTATAAAAGTAAAAGACAAGACAGCAACATGAAATTAGTGAGATGTTTGACATTGTTTTTGAGACACTAATGCTTCGATATTTGGTTCGATGGAAGTAGTTGCAATTCTCAGTGAGTTCTCACGGTGCTCATCAGATATTTTGGTTCTAGTTTTTATTCTTCGTATGCTTCATCCTTGAAAATAGCTGCTCATAAATGTAGGTGCTTCCAAATAGTGATAATATGAATTAAGGCATGATTGTGAAGCGAGGGATATTTTTCTCTGGGAAAATATATATCTTATAGAAGTCCAGTAAAGAGACATGATCAAATGTTTCTTTAAGTTGAATCTCAGATTGTAGCTCTATGCATTCCATTTGAAAATTGGCAGGTAATATGTTTATGTCGACTGAATATAGAGTCGCAAATATACCAAAAGATTGATGATTTTTCCGGAAATGTTGAAACCTGTTCTCAAATTCCTGTATTAAATCGAAAAGCACGGCTGCATATTGTTCGTTGTTCACAGGACCGTGTTTAGCCAACGTGTCGAAATGCATAAAATTGTTTGCCTTAATTTGATATTGCCATAGTTTCAGTTTCATTTCGAACGCTGTTATAGTTTGAAACATTGTATTGATCAGTTGGTTTTCACCTTGAAGACGCATGTTTAATTCATTTAAATAAGCGGTCAAGTCTACTAAAAATGCCAAATCTGTGAGTCAGTTTTCATCGTCAAGTCCTGGCACAAATTTTGTTTTTGATTCCATAAACGACTTGATTTCATTTTGCGAATAATAAAATCTTTTCACCATTTTACCTCGACTTAACCATCTTACTTCCGAAAAGTAAATGATGTCCCCATAGTCAGCATCCATAAATTTAAGGAATTCCTGGAATTGGTGATGATTCAATCCCTTGGCCCTTAGGAAATTTACAGCCTTGATGACAATCTGCATGATGTTACGTTATCCATCTTTAAAGGTTTTGCGCATAAATTTTCTTGATGTGCTAACAGTGATATTTCATCGTACGTCCATCAAGTCCATCTCTTTTACCTATCATCGCCGGGGCACCATCAGTAGCTATATCAGATATGTTCACAATGGACAAAGAAAATCGCTTTAACGTATTTTTCACTGCTTCGTATAAATCGCTTGATTTAGTTGTCTTTTAATGGCACTAAAGAAGCCATTTCTTCAGTGATATTATATTTGTCATCAATACCTCTAATAAAAATTGTCAATTGAGCTGTATTAGTAGCATCAGTACTTTTGTCTATCGCCAAAGCATAAAATTGAAAATTAGCAGCTCTACTCTCCAAACCTTTTTCGATAGATTTTCCTATTTCATCAATTCGCCTGGCTAGTCTGGTGAGACAAACTGATTTTAGAAAAATCCCCTTTTTTATCAGGGCAAATTATATCTGCCACGCTTTCCATACATTGCTTAATCAACTCACCATCGGCATACGGTTTTGATTTTTTTTGCTATCAGGTTTGCAACCACATAACTAGCTTTTACAATAGAACCAGTTTCAGTTGTTATTTTTAAAAAAAAATTTGTTGAGATGATAGACTTTTTTCAGTCCGCTATTTTGTCTTTACGACACATTCCTTGACACGCTCTAAATTTCACAGCATGTTTTTGCGTGTAATGCCTTTTCAAATTGTAGTCTTTGAAAACTGGCACAAATCCCCTACAAATTAAGCAGATTGCCTTAGTATTTGCCTCGACAAAAAGTAGTCATCTGTCCACTTTTCGTTAAACAATCTTCCATCTATAATTTTTCTTTTTTTTTTTGGTTCGGTTTTCTTTGGAGACGCTGTGGAAGCCATGCTGGAATTAAAAAATATAGATTGAAAATTAGAAAGCAAGGTTTAATAATCACCAAATCGCCAAATTTTTACTACTAAAAAAATTACTCGCCAAATTGCAACAAACACACGTAACATTGCACCTTTCTTCGGTGTCAACTCGAATGTTTACAATTGCACATTGAAAGCCGTACCAGCGTACCCATGGCGCACATAGAGAGACATCTATTGAGTGGTAAAAGTAGGAAGCAAGAGCACTAGCACACCATTTATGTTCGACACCTTGTGGAATCTGTTCCTAGGCGTCTTCAAGCCGTGGATGCACAGAGAGGTGACCAATGTGTTATTAGGTAGGTGTTCCTAACGCAAAGCTAACTCAGTGGATATCAATATCGAACTAGAACTTTATCTGCTATCAAAATGCAACGAGAACAGAGCGGGATATTGGAGTTTGTCGTGATAGCGTTGTAATATATTGTAATAAATCAGTTTATTGCTTATAATGTATAAGTTGTTTGTTGTTTGTTTGAAATTCAAGTACCCCTATTCATAGCAATCTGGTGAGAGAACCAGTTGACGAAATACTTTCAAAATTGGAGAGTACTCTCAGGTATAAAAGAAATGTTGAAGAGCAATAGTGACAAGGAACCTCATTGGAAATTTCCACGTTTAATGCTAATATCTCCGAATAGTTCATTATTCACTATTAAAGCTGTTTACCATGATTTCATAGCAGCCAGAAACGAACATATGTTTTTGATAATTCCAAATATTTGTAGTAATTTTAGGATCCGGGAGTGTGGGTGGAAATCAAATGCTTTCTTATATTCTATCCATCTCATGTTTAAGTTAGTTTTTCGTCTTTTTGAATTTCTGAGAATCATTTTGTTAATAAGGATCTGGTCTCTTGTTCCTCTAGATTTTTGAAAATTGCCTTTTTGTTCAATCGGATAAATCTGATTATCTGAAAAATAGTGGTATATGGAATTTGCTATGATTTCAGTGAACAGATTAAGATTAGCTAGTAGGTATGTTATTGAACTGCACCCTTATCTTTCATGAAGAGAAAAGTGCGCCCAGATATCATCTAGTCTTCCACTGAGGCTGACTGCAACAATTAATTAAATTGTTCTGCTATTCCATCATGTAGACTGGTTAGATGCTTTAACCAAAATCCATTTCCATAGTTCCAAATGCTTTAACCAAAATCCATTTCTATGTTTTAACCAAAATCCATAGTTCGTCCTTTCCAGGTGCACTCCAGTTTTTTTTTATAATTTTCTAGCTTGTGCACTGACCATTTCTTTAGTGATAATGACAATTTGCATTTGTTTTTGTTTCATTTCTGATTCTATTTCCTTAATCCATGAGGCATCTTTATTGTGTTCAATAGGATTATCCCCGATTGACTTCCAAAATTTGAGTATTTCTTCTTTTTCTAGTGAATGATTGTTTGCATTTGTATTTCTCTGGAGAGACTGAAAGAACTGACGTTGGTTCTGTCGAAATTGCATATTTTGTACATACTGTTTTATTCTTGCTTCATATCTTTTAATTTTCTGTGCAGTCGCTATAATTCTTTGTTTTAGCTCTTTATAACTTCGGCAATCGTTTTGTTAGCCAAATTATATGTGTTAATCAGTTTGTTTTTAATGTTATTATTTTTCAGCCGTCCTTCTTTAAAACTCTTGAAGTTGCTTAGATCAGCTCGAAGTTTGTTGACTTTTCGTTCCAACCGGATTTTCTATGTTGCAGATTGTTTCATCCTCGGCTTTTGCTGTTGTGGTTTGCAACCAGGCTTCACTCTAATGATATTGGCTGTGCTGTATAGGAGCTGATTTGTTTCCTTTATACTGTTGGTTGTGATGGTTTTAATCACAGCATTTAAGTCTAAGAGGAGCTGTTTTAGCTTATATTTATGTAAAGCTTTTAATGGCGGCAGTCTTATACGGTCATTTATGGAGTTCATACGTTTTAATATCCCTGACTTCATTTTACACTTCACTTCTGTCAAAACATTCTGAGGAATGCTTACTGAGTTGAATTCCAAAGTTTGATGTAGCTACCTCTTGATGATTTGCTGTTACTGAAGTTGTTGGTTTATTACGTAACTCTTGCAGCTCAAGTTCAGTAAATATTTTGTTACAGAAAATGAAATTATTTTGGTCCATAAGTCTTTGTTCTGTTATTGCAGATTCTGGGAATTTTTGTTTCCAAATTAAATGCATTACACTTTCTAAAATCTTGTTTTTCTGGTATTGATCTGTAAAAACATTTCATAACTTCTCTGTTTTCTTCTACAGTTCATTTTTTTACGTTTGGTTTCCTCCAGTCGCTTTTCAACTTCCTTCCCTAACTACCCTTAAATCTTGCAGACTCTTATAGAGGATGGCTCGCTGACTGATATTTGTCAGCGAGCCATCCTCTTATCTATGCTAATATTTTATAATCTGAATCCATATTCTCCAATCCCCTTGTCTAGTTCAATGGTAACATTATAAAATGTGAGCAAGTTACTATACCCGTACTGTTCATTGCAAAGTAGAGATTCGCTGTTGATCGTTTTCTGAATGCAAACCATAACCAATTTTTCCAAAATCTTCACCACCACTTCTGAGATACTATTTGGTCGATAGCTGGATACATCGATCTTTGCACCACCCTTGTGCAATGGAATTACCATGCATTCTTTCTATATCCTGCGGAATCTTCCCTGTTCTGAGACTCATATCACATAGCCTGGTCAAAAGGAACGGCTAGTTCAGATTAACACTCTTTTAGCACACGTGTTAATATACCATAAGTCCCTATTGGTGAATTCTTATTCAGTTTGTGCAACAGCTCTGATACCTTCTCTTCATACACCTGAGTTTCTTTATCCAGTAAAGAGGTAGCAGTGAGCTCAATATCGTGTACGCCAGGTTGATAGCTTTTAACGAAATGGGTACTCATTAGATGAACAACCTCTTCTGCATCTGTCATCATCCTCATGCCATCTGCATTTAGAAGAGTTATTCTTTCATATTCATTCTTTCTTTTACTTGCAGCATATCGACAGAATTCTTGAGGGTTGTCTAGCTTGCAGAGCCAGTTTCTTTTCATACTTAGTTTTCTATACAACATTTGTGACTCTTGAAATCTGATAATTATAATTTTCATAACGGACAACATCCATATATAAGTGGGATTCCTTCCACGCCATCCTTTTCTTAAGAATCACTCGTTTCATAAGAGCACACACACCCATTTGACTCCTGCCCTATTTAATCTTCGAACTCTCCGGACACAATCTGATATTGCATCCTTTAAGTATTTTTAAATGCTTCCCATGCATTGTCGATATTCTTCCTATCCAGCAAGCGATGTCATTCTACTGAACTCTCAGAATACTCTTCAGTTCGACATAATTTCCTGCTTTGTAGTTCAGCATGTAACCTTCCCTGAATGGAACATTCATAAACTAACTAAAAGAAAGGATTCATAAACTTAGTCACTTCGCAAGCGAGTACTAAATGATCACTGTCACCAACCGGAGGTAGAATAGTTACGTCAACTGAAACACCCTCTGACACTACAATCAAAATCTAACACTTTTTGACTTGAGTTTTCCTTCCGTCACATGTTGCTTGAGGAAGTTGTTTCGTAACAGCTCAATAAATTCAGTTTCATTCTTCCCATGAGATTTTACTGCTACCCAATTAATATTTGGATAATTAAAGTTTCCCATTATGATTACTCTTTTCGCGCCCATCTTTGCTATTTGATGATGCATTTCTCAAATATTATCAAGCGATCCACCAGGTCTATAACAACACCCCACTATATAATTGATCTTGTTAAATTCCACTTCATACTAGATGGCTTCAAACTCATTGACAGATGAAATGCTGTTACTAGTACTACAATCAAAAAGTCTGAACACTAACTGGATTCAAGTCATCCGATATCTTTAGCACTTAATGATATCGGATGACGCACCGTCCTCTCCTGTCTATCCTTTCTAAAATTATTGTATCCTTTACACTTAATACCCGTTAGTATATCTGATTCTGATAGCCAGGTCATTAATGCCTACAATCTGAGATCCCGACATATTAACCAAGGCAACAAACTGTACCGCCTCTGTTTCCGATACTCCTAGTATTCGTGTACAGACATAATAATCTACCTGCATGTGCTTTTGTATACTCTTGCCTGTAGTCTGCATGACGCAGTTGGAAAAACTTGCAGATCTCTATTCTTCTTTAGTGTCTTGTACATGTAGACATCTTTGCACACGTTTTGATGGGTCCGAACCGGACGAACACAAAGTCGAAATAGTACTTTCCTCGTAATCATTTCCATAATTTCTTCCTCAAAACGTACGCTTTTCAAAAAAAAAAAAAAGGATTCGAAATGCTTCCTTAAATTATTCGCTTTCGAATTGTATTCATGCACTATTTTAATATTATACGCTTCATAAATACAATAATAATTTATGTGAACTTATTTTGTTTTTATATCAAAGAAGACCTACAATCTTTTCGTTTATTTATGGTGAAGGGAAGAATACTGAAATTCAGGACTAATGGAAAATATTACACAATATTTTGCTTTATAATTCTTCATATAAAGTTTACACATTAGCGATTCTCTATTATCAGTGACATTTATGCAAGTATTTATGAATTAAATAATAATAGTCAAAATATATGTTTTAAATAATATGAAACTACACATTTTTTCTAGTTTCAGTAACTTTAAAAAAAAAAAAAAGGTTTTCTTCCTATATGAATGGGATTTAAGATTTTACTATTTGTTATCATTGGGAGTCAAGAGATAATTATTTATAACTGTTTAATTATACCTGTTTAACATCAAGTATACAAATATATGGACATTATTAAATAGCATAATATATACATAATAAATTAAAAATAGGTCAGGCCTATATTCTGTTTGCTTTAATGATTTCATCTGAATTCGGCGTATGGATGGTTTATTTTTTTAAAAACTGATTTGATATATCATGCCAGTTACTGTTTTGGTGATGATCACAGTGAATTAAGTGTTTATCGGAATGTATAATAAACCCTTGGAAAATGTAGAAAATTCAAGTTTGGTTTTCGTTATCTCACTGAGCTTGTTGCTCAAAAAGAGTGAATCCAATGTTCAGAAATGAATGCTTCAGATTTCATATATACTGGATATATGCATTCTTCGTTTACCTTTGAAATTAAACAAGTTCGGTACAAATGCATAACTAACAAAACTAGATAAAATTTTAAAAATGCTATAAAATTTTTGTTCAGAACACCGGCGAGACAAAGCTTTGTCTCGCCGTTTTCCTGAGAATTTGTGAAGAGGTTATTCTAGTTTCAGACCTTGCCTTTCTTCTCTTGTCTTCTCTAGCATGTTTATATTTTTATTTCTACTTGTTTTGGTGCCTACTTTCTTTGATGTCTAGAAATGTTCTGTTTCGTTGACCCGTTGTCTCGAAGTACTGGGATGGTTGCTTCAGAAAATATTTTTGATGTGTTTAAAATTTTAATTACACTCCTCTCCTTTCTGGATTATTAAGTTATTATTTGCTTTGCTTGCAAATTAAAAGCATCTGGTCATGTGGAAACGTAATATGCTAATTCTGTTGTAGAAATAGGAACAAATATCAACCTGATATTTGTTCCATATAACTACAACCTGATATTTTCTTGTTCTTTTCGTTTTCATAGTGTTTACCAAAGAAATTTGAAAATGAAAGTACATTTTCAGCCATATTCTTTACCTTAAATTACACCTGGCCTCAACGGACTAGTTATTTTATTTTAAAAATTTTACCCATTCCAAATGTCCAACTTTTTTACAATGCTGCCAAGTAACAACAAGTAATCTATACTGCAAATTTCACAAGCCTTTAACTCTAAGTAAGCCGCATATTTAAATACATTTAATATCATAATTAAAGGATTCTCCAAAATTAGAAAACTAAAGTTAGTGTTAGAAAACTCGTATTATATAGTGTATAAAGTGCCAAAGCATGCAAAATAAATAGATATTACAAAAAATAAATGTATGCCTACATAACAGGTGTAGGAAAGACGGTTTGAAAGCTTACATTGAAATTTCGTCTGAATATTTATAATAATACATAATATATACAAATGAAAACGTTGCAGTAAAGTTAAACAAAACCTAAACACCGACACATACACACGAATACCCACAACACAGTAAAACTGATACGAATCAAAATTACGTTATTGGTCATTATAAATCTTATAAAGAGCGCACACACACACACACACACACACACACACACACACACACACACACACACACACACACACACACACACACACACACACACACACACACACACACACACACACACACTGTACGGATTCACTTGAGTTGATTACAAGTGGAGTCTTAAATACAATAAGCAAATCAGGTCGATGTTTCACCCGCTGTGAGACCACAGTCCCGCTTATTGGAGTCTTGAAAGAAGTGGCTTGAAAATGTTCCATGTTTGGTCTCTAGAACAGGATTTTCAGACTATGTAAAATTAAATTAAAAACACAAATAAATATATAATTGATAAACTGGAAGGGTTAAAATCGTGTGGTGGGTGGGTTAAAAATCTTTAACCCACCCACGATACAAAATGTTCTAAAGGTTTGTAAATAACCTTTCATAGATGGGAGCAGAATAAAAAAAAATCAACAAACACTTCATTTCTTTGGGGAAGATATTATGAGATAACTGATTTCCAGAAAGGACATGCAGTTAAACTATGGCAAATGTTCATACGAGTAGACACACTTGTAAAGGTCATAGATAGCCTACTTATAATAACATAAACGTAGCACTTGTGATTTCTCCACTTCTTGAAGTCATACTGGAAGATTCAAGATCACTAATAAATAATTCAAGATCACTAACTGGTAAAATGAATTAGTAATTTTTCCTAATATCATGTTTCGCTATCATGCCATTTGCCTTGAGAGTGTATTGTGTGCAGTTTAAGTTATAGTTGATAAAATACAACATCATTGAATCCATTATTGACTTTAAAGTCAATATTTCTTTTCCCCCTCCTCCTTTTGGCACTTCTGTAATCATCTGTGGCTTACAGTGTGCAGCGATGGTCACTTTATGTGCATCCAGATGACTGGGATCTAAACGTCAGATTATAAGATTTCATAACAGAACTTAAACATGATTGAGATGGACGTAGGAGTGGATTAGAACTTTCAATTAGTTTAAAATATCGCAGTTTTCTATTCAGAAGGAGAATATTAATTGCAAAATGTTCTTTAAATCAAACACTAACATACTTTGAATAAAAAAGCATTGTGAAAGTAGTAATTACATATAAAATAGCGTGAGCAATGAAGTCCCATCTGCTCTACAGAATATCATTTGACCATCACTATTATGGAGTTACAGAAACACGGAAGCAATCACTAGTTTGCTTCTAGTGCATGGATCATTAGTTATTTCTATGTGGGTCAGGAGAGGAGAGAAGAGACAGAGAGAAAGATGCTTTCTCTAAGCATTCAAAGTAAAGAAATATGAAAACGCTGTAAGGCGCGCAATGAGTCTATATTTAGCTGCTATGTATATGCTAGGAATGGCTAAATATAGCGACTCAAGGTCTAGAACACTATGCAGCTCTACATCGCACAAGAAAAGTTGAAATCATGTTTCTGACATTACTTTATAATCCACATTCTATCTTACTTATTTTGTTGATAGACTTATTTCCCCTTTAATATCGATAAGTAGATTAAAAATGACGTCCTTAAGTGAATATTATTGATTATTAATTGCATATGTAAATGAGATATGTTTGTTCAAATTTCTCATTTTCAGTTTTCGATTCTACAGACGGTTGGCATATAAGTTAGTAGTGATAATGTGGCTGATCCGAAAAGATTTCGGTGCTTATTATGAACAGTGCAAGAAAATATTCCCTCTACTTTCGCTTTAACAGAAGTTTAAATTTTAACCCACAGTGTTACAGCATTAACGCTTACTTTACACAGAAATCGATTAAAAAACTTTCAAGCAAATCATATATAAAAATCGTAACAGTAAATTTTTGGTTGCCAGTGTATAAGGAAGGATTTAAACAAACATAAGCATTGGACAGTTGGGCTTAGCTCGAGAGGTTAGCTTATCTCCGCTTTCCAGCCAAAAAAAAAAAAGCTGCAGGTTTCAATCCTGCCATTGGCATGAATTTTTGTGATTATTCTATGTGGAAAGGGAGTTGTCACCATACGGAAATGTGACTCAACAGAAAAAAAGTAACGGAGAGCGATAAATTACTGTTAGTTCCTTAAGTGTAAAAAAATACAAGATTATGAGATGTAAGTTGGAATCTTATTTTAAAAAAAAAATGTTTTGCTTATTTGACCCTTTTTCCATCACATCTTTCCTGTACGTATAAATAACCTTTTTTTGGTTGTCGTTTTATTTATTTACAACAGATATATGATTTCATGAATCTATTTAAACTACTAAAGGTTCTTCACATCCTATACAGGATTAGAACCGGGTCTTTCTAACCAAAAGGCAACATACCAATCGAATTACGGAGACTCATTTTCGTAGTAAAATTTAAGATGTTTTAAAATTTTGCCACATCTTACAGATGTGTAGTCTTCGAAATAAATATTATAGTGTATACTTGATTTTTCCTCTTGGAAACTCAGGATTTTTATTCCTCAAGATAGGCACTCTAGCGAGGAGAACATATGCAATTAACAGCCATAATGCAATAGGTAAATAGCATTAACAGCCTTATCACAGCATTAACTAGGTTTAAAAAATACGTAAAGTTACTTAAAAAGAGCCAATAGGCTTCATTTCGGCAATGTAACATTATTTAAATTAAGGGGTTATTAAATCCCACATTGTTTCAAAACCGAATAAGAAACTCAAAGATCGGAATCAAAGAGTTTCATGCCGAATATAGTGAACTATAAAAGTATCGGCGGATACTAGCGTAAGCACATAGTACAAACTAGGGCAACTTATCTTATTCGGTATTGAAACTATGTTGGATTTAATATCCCCTTAATTTAAATAATACGCTAAGTTACTTGGTGGTGACAGACCATCGAGTCTAACACCCAAGAGAAGATGGGACGGGATGAGATAAGTCTACTATCAAAGTATTGGCTCATTGCTCTTACCTTAGTTGTCTCTAAAATAATCGAAAGTTATGTCTAGCAGTTTACTTTTTCGCTATTCGGAAGTCTCACAATTAAGCAACATCCACGGGTGTTGAGTCAGCCACTCATGACCCACAGAATATATACTTGTATATATCGACTACCTACAATCCCAAGATTTGGAGAGAAACTTTCTTGCAATTATTCTTGATATTTCCAAATCATTTAATCAGATCTGGCATAGACGCCCTCTACGCAACTACATGATAAGGTCTACCTTCCATCTTTTCCATCTTCTGTCGCCATTAAATGTGTGTTGTGGTACATGGTTCCCTTCCGATTTTTCCATCTAGGAATAATTGCTAGGAAATCTATTCTTGTGCCTACCCTCTTCCTCTAATAAATGAATGAGCTTCTCTCGCTGACTTTAAATCTTATTCATAGTTTAGCTGATGGCAGTACATTGCATTCTTTCTCTTTATTCACATACTTGCAATCCTGAAACATTCGAAGCTACAAAATCTTTCACAATCATCGTCTTAAAAATAGATATCCATGCATGTATTAGTTAACTGGAACAATTACTCCTTTTATACTAAAACGTTCTGACTTGACTCTCTCACTTATCTTTAATAATACCCAATATCCACAGAGAAGATCGAATCTCTATTTTTGAGATCCGATAAATTACAATAAGCTAACATTTGCGTATAGCGTTTCATAATATAAACATATTACATACATAGACCTCTTTGTCTCCAAAAAACTCAGTATCCTTTTTCGCTCAGGACATTATTTAAAAGTTTACGGATGATAAAACTTTACAAATCTCACGTCAATTCAAATTTGGAATAATTTTCTCACATGTAGCATGGTACTAAATACTTTTCTTCTCTAAATATTATTCTGGTTATCATGTCTCTCTCTCTCTCTCTTTCTCTCTCTCCAAACAAGGCTACAGCAAGCAGTAATGCATCCGTTTCTTCCTTTGTCTTTTCCTCCAAGCCTGTACTGTACGAATGCGAGGGGCAGCTAGGCAGCACCCATGCATAGTCTAACTGCAAACCCATTATGTAAGCCTCTTTCTTCTCTTCTTCTTCTTTCGGTAATCTAGCTCCAGGCACCATTCTCAGGTAATGTTCTTCAAAAATCATATCAATAGGCTTATTTTAGCGCCTGGTAAAACTGTCATAGTTTTCCCTGTAAGATTGTGTTATTTATGCAAGCTTTAGTGTCCTGTCCTATCATATTCCCTCAGCCATACGGCTGGTGGGGGTAGCTATGTGCTACCATACTAGGGAGATGATTATGAGCAAGGTGGTTTTCCTTGTCGTAGTGTACTTTATGACTGTAGTCGTGTGTGTGTGTGTGTGTGTGTGTTCACGGGAACAGAACGTTTAGGTATTTACGCTTTATCTTTCTACATTAATTTCTAGTTGCTGTTTTTTTTTGTTTAAAAAAAAAAGCTATCCTCAAATTAAGTAGTGCAGCTTCAAAACAGCATTTAAAATACGTATGGGGAAAGGGTGAGGTTATCAAGTGTTGCGCTAGTCATGATATTGGAATAGAAATAGCAATGTGTGGGGCCACCACCCTTCACCTACGTATGAGAACGGTTAACTCTCTTTTAGTCGAAAGAGACCAGATAAAGGTTCCTCACGTCACCGAGGGGAATCGAACCCAGGTCTTTCCGACCAAAGAGCTTCGTTGAGCTACGGAGGTTCTAGCTTTAGTGTAATGTTTCTTAAAACGTATGCAGGGAAGAAATGTCATTTCGCAATATTTTTTTCTACTTTAGTCATCCTAAACAGTAGCCGGTATACAGAGCGTCTAGTACTAAAACTGTACTATGCTAGGAATGATAATAGGGAGGGAGTATAATCCAACACTTGATAAGGAATGCAAATTAATAGAAAGTGTAGACATAATAACTGTATTACTTACAATAAGCAGCACTAAGTTAAGGTACTGCTTCCAAACTTTATGCAGAGACGCTCCCATTGTCTTATGGATGTATTTTTTGCTCCCTACCTATCGTAGAAATTCACTTATTACGCACCCTTTATGCTTATTATCTTTTACGAAGAACTACTTTAGTAAATATTTCATGTATCTAAGTGCACCGATACTGCGTAAAATAAAATATACTATCGGCGTTAGGAACAATAAGTATTCCTGGTCCAAGTGGGTCCATTCCCCCTCTCCCCCCCCCCACACTTCTATGTGTGCGTGTTGGGGGGGACAAGATTATTCTACAATCTTGTTCTAGGAGTAGCGGGAATAATGGACAAATAGAGGATAATGGGTAATTATTACTGGAAGCTAAATTTTAGTATAATTCTTCCGAATGCTAAGCAATAAGCTCATGAACAAAATTACTATTCACCCTTGATAGATATACATCATTTCTGTATATTTCTTTGAAAAATAAGTGGGTCTAAAATTCAGAAGACACAAAAAATCTACGTTTTCTTTAAAATATAAAAATTGAAGAACTAACAACCAGAAAAAAAAAAAAACTATCAGAACGCTAGTTTCATACGACGAATATTAAAAAAAAGTGAACAGAAAAAAATGTGAGCGATGTTCGTGCTCACGGTACAATACGTTTTCCTTCTGTTCTTAAAGATGGTGTATACGGAGGGAATTAATGCCATAGTGAAATAATGTTTCGGTAACCAGTATTTATTCTGCCTTTGTAGCTTCCGTGACGCTCAGAAAACGAAACATGTCTCCTGACTGGAAAGACTTGGTCAAATCAGTCAAGAACGCGAGGAACATTTCCAACGTTTTTTCATCTACAGTTGAGTTAACTAGTCTCAAACTGAAGTTATAAAGAATTTCATCCGTAAATTCTGGCGATGTTTAGCGTACAAAAGAAAAACCAACTCATTGAATTCATAAAATACACTATCGTCAGAATCCGCACTACATTAATTTTAAACAACCCAAACTAGTTCTGAGTGTGACCATTGATCGATAGCTAAGGAAATAACATATAAACTTGAAAACGAATCTAGATTCAAATAATTTCGCAAAACACACAAAAAATATATTACTAACCCAAATATTCTTTATCAAAAAACTGTGCAGAACCGTTTCTATTGTTGCGAATTGTTTAAATGTTAGTAATGATCGTAGTGAATCGTGAATGATGATTTTTGATGGCATGCAATAATTTCAAAAGTTTAGCATATAATAGAAATAATACTGAAAGTAAATAATAGAAAAAAAACGTCATAAAATATAAACATTTACCAATTAAATGGGAGAAAATGAAAAATGAGACAAGAAAATTTAATTTTTACTTGAATTAAAAATGATGACAAACTTGAGAAATGTTCTACCTTTTGATTTTCTTGGTTTGTACTCAAGGAGCAGATTGTGACCGGAGGTAAGATTTCCCAACTGTTTTTGTGCTCAGGTGAACCGCGGTCAACCTTGTCAAAAAAGGAGACCAGATTAATGGTATCGTTGGCCTTCGTCTTCCAGGAAACAGTACCTAGGGTTCCTCCCTCAAAAGGTGGGAAGGAGGGGATGACATGTTCAATTTTACATTGCACATATAAAGCATCTACCAGATGTCTTATACGGAATCAAAACTGATAACAACGGCTACATTAAAAATCACAACGTAAAATATTGTACGCCAACAACGTGATAAAGTCATAATGATAGCATCTCGTGGGATGAATAGTGTTGTCATATTTAACCATCAAACCACGTGTACAAGCACGTAATATGATATTTTTATTGGATGCTTTGCTTAGTTTGCATTTGAGGAAAAAAACTTTCATATAAATGCAACATCATTGCGATCCACAAAAATTTTTAAATTCTCAGAAAATAAAAGTGAAAGCATTGACTAAAGCAGTAAATCATAAATTACTCGAAATTCCTGGATCATCAACAATATGTCTTTTTCCCTATATATCATTGCATCACTAAATGACCATTCATTAGCTTTTCAATATCCATGGGTATAAACAGATTTAACTCACTACTACTCAACGTACTGTGTATAAGGGGAAAGAACACAGTCTAAAAATTGCACTAGATCAAATTACGAAGGAAAATAACATTTCCTGCTTTCCATATAAAAAGCGGTGTTGTTAATGTGCTTTATATTTCATAAACGTACCTCCAAACTTTCGCTATTTAGGAAGAATTCTCCATTTTTGATCCATCTTCCCCATTTCCAATTAATACGATTGCCTCAATTTTTTTCGACATTTTAAAATTTTTATAATAATGAAAGTGTATGTTTGCTTTTCATTTTCTAGTAAAACTTCTGGATGACAATCAACAGCACATCGAGTTCATCGCGACACAGTTTCACTGCCCACACATTATTAATATGTGTGCAGTTTACCTAATTTGCACACCTAAATAGCATGTAGGTCCTTCTTGATAATCGGACTGGACTTTCACCTTTCTAAGCTCTCTCTCTCTCTCTCTCTCTCTACTAGTCTGTCACGAGTGATATATTTTGGATCATTTTTCCTTCAATATCACAATTTATCCATATATATATATATATATATATATATATATATATGTATATATATGGATAGCATGATTCGTCCCTTCATATCATGGACCCCGAACACTCCACAGATCAGTCGTTACGTTCTTTTATTTATTATTTTATTTATTTTATATATTTTAATTTTATTTATACACTGTCCTGAAATGAACTAACATGAACCCCTGTAGAAATCTTTGAACCTGTGGTTAATGGTTTTCCACATTGGACTACCGAGATTTTCATATTCCTTCCAAATGTATCCTTTGTTTGACGTTACATTTCTTTATCTTCCTGTACATTTCTTTGTCGAGAGAGCGCTGCTTCACATTTCCATCGACTTATGATGTTGCCCATTCGATCAACATTAATAGGCAATACAATATTGCTTGCAAATGTTTCGCTGAGTGATGCAGTATTTTGCCACTTAGGATAACCTCTTACCACTGGCATGATAAGAAGTGTTATCCTATGGTAACACCTCTTTCCAAAGTGCATAAGTTTCTACAAGTGTCTTGATATATACAAATGTACATCAACTTTAGGAGTATACATACAGTCCAATCAAATGATTATGATCACAATCTTAATAGTTCATAGCCCTGCCCATCTTTTCTTTCAGAACAATCGCTACGAGGCATGGCATAATCTCCTCTAAGACCTTTCAACATTGCTGTATCGCTTCGTTAGGATTGCTTCCAGGAGAACTCTTAGAGTTCCGGATGAAGGATTCAATCGACTGATTTCTTAATCCAAGTAATTCCGGAGATGTTCTGCAGGATTCAAATGTGGTTCTTGGTAAGTCGACCACCTAGAAATCGCTGCCGTGTTCTGTGAACTCCTTGCTAACGATACACACAACGTGACACGGAATTATCCTGCTGGAACACACCATTGCCATCTGGGCAATGGTGTGTTCCAGCAGGATAATTCCATCCGATCATTGTGAAGAGGTGTACTTAATCAAACGATGAATAGGTATTTAGTATAGGTAAACGATGTATAGGTATTCACAGTAAGGTATTAGGGCTCCCAGAGAATTCTAGAAAACCATAAAACTGTCGTCTGTCTTTTTATTCTACTATGAAACCAAGTCTTCAAAGTTTTCTTGCCTAACTCTTCACCTACCGTCCAAGCAACATAGCTCAAAACGAGGATTAACCAAAAAAGGCAAAACGTTTTACAAGTCTTCAATAGTCCAATGACGACTCTCGGATACAAACTGTAGACTTAGTGGTCGATGATTTGGAGTAAATATAAGCACAGTTACCTAGACTGAGCGCATACTTCACACACACACTCTATCAAAGAGAATACGTTGGTATCGTGGTCTGGAAAACAGCGACATCTGCTCTCCTAGGTTAAATTCTATGGTCATCTATTCCACGGTTTTTCATCTATGAAGTTGCACAGCGCGGAAGAACATTGTATTCCCCAAGCACATCGATGAGGCGTGAACGCCCGCCACTGGACCAGAGATCGCTGTTCTGCCCAGTATCCGTCCACCTTGGAACACTTTAAATATTAAATACATCACTTTGCGTACAATGTACAATAATGGCAATTTTCTAGATAATGCTATCCTTAAACTTGTTCCCTCCGATCATGCCTTTTTCGAATTCCGTCCGTTGTCCAATCGATCAACAACTTCGAAAAAAACATTGCATCATGCACCTCCAATATCATGTATACTGGCTTTCACTGTGATACGAATTATTTAGTGGGAAGAAATGATATTAAATAGTTCTCATTTCACAAATTAGGGTGTGTGATTATAAATGAATTCATTCATTTGGATTGCACTTAGTATTCTTCAACATTTTAAATTATAACTCTCCTTACGTACCGATATTTGATTACTTCCTTCTGGGAGTATACGAGGAGTGGCTACAGATTAATGGGCGGTTAAGATTTCCATTGCGACCATCCGCGTCAGACTTTCCTCTGAACCATGAAGCATCTATAATTATGAAAGCGTACAACTTTCTTATCGTCTGAATTCATGTATCCTGCCGATAACATTGATTCAATAGACTTCATATACTTTTTATATCAAATATTTTATATTTATTATATTTGGTTGTAGATGAAACTGAGAACGATGCACCAAGACAATGAGGACAGTTGTGTTCTCTGTCTGGTTTATCGAATGAAAAATCCAAGGATCCACTTTAACTGTATTACTTTGGCTAATTTACCTTTAGACGAAAAGCGCTGGTAAAGGTTCCTAGATTCCTAGACGAGATTTGAACACGTCTTTTCACCTCAATAATAAATGTCGCATTATTCTCGCGACTACCATACGAAAACATTCGTATTTATTTTACAATTTTTGCTTATAAGTATCTTGCTGTGATGGAACATATAAGCAACAATACCTTTTTTGAAGATCAAACGTTCATTTTATGAAAGCCTCATCAATGCGGACGAATCAAAGTGATCTCGTTTCAGAGATGTTACTATCAAGCCAAAGATATTGGTAACAAACCTCTGTGGTTATATGGTTTCATCTCTGAAACGAGATCACTTTGATTCGTCCGCATTGATGAGGCTTTCATAAAATGAACGTTTGATCTTCAAAAAAGGTATTGTTGCTTATATGTTCCAGAAGAGACATGAAACGGTGGTCCCTAGAATGAGATAACCGGATAATGAAACTCATTTCTAAAGTCACCCCTAAAAATCTGACTGTGATAGAGAAATGCTTAATGACTGCATGAAGTTATTTCTTTTTCATTTTCTGAAGAGTGCTAATTCGCAGTTTTTTGTGAGAACCGAAGGAAAAAAAAGAAAAAAAACGACTTGTAGCATTCTTCTAGCGCTAGTCCAACGCTATATCTTGTTAGTTGCATGTGAAGCCACGCATTGACGAATTCAGGCCAATTGGTTCATACGAAGCAACCGGTACGCGCGCGTGCGTGTGCGTGTGCGTGATGGAGAGAGAGAGAGAGAGAGAGAGAGTACGTGCGCGCATACCATTACGTTTTAAAGCAAAAAGGAAAGAATAAAGTTGTAGCAGTGAGTATCAGATATTATTCGAATTGTTTTCATTCATAGGTGGGTCGAAGAGATGAGACCATTACTCTGCTAATTAAAGGCATGTAGTGCTTAAAAACTACCGCATTTCATCTCATTCCACATGTATCCCAGATATCTAATCTTTCTCGCTGGTGGTACTAAATATTTACAAACTTTCGTGGACGGGATTGGCATGAAAAATGCATTTCTACAGCATATCAAAGGATATGTATTACTCTTAATGATGTATAATTATCGTTTTATATAAGAGAATAACTAAATCTTGTGCTCCTGAAAAAATGTTTTTTTGCAAACTGATGTAAGAATCCCGTTTGCAGTTCTTGATATCGTAACCACACTATTTAGAATATTACATATTTTAATGTATTACATTTTCAAGACATTTTTCATACTCCTTTATTTTGAGTTTATCCGTATAGTAAAATAAAGTAACTTTGAGTTTTTTTACTAGGTTGAAAAAAAGTTACAATTTTATGCTATTAAATTCATTGCTACTTCTCAAACTAATGAAATATCATATTAATTCTAGTCGCGGCAGTAATTACAACCTCTGTCCAAAAGGAAACCGAACTTTTCGAAAATATAAGAAACTAGTGGTGCCGCCTGTCGTATCTTTTTGTTGTCGAAAGCGGCAACCTTCATTAGTGTTGTGTCAACTGTTTATGACATTTGTTTCAATAGAAGCCGAGTTATATTGCCAAGAGTGACAGTTTGTTTTGACGAACGGTCGATCGTCACGATATTCATGACGTACGCGACGAATTCTCGCTATCAATCGCTTCAAAACTTCGAGATAAAACTCACCGTTGACCGTTTGGCCAGGCGGAACTAATTCTTTTGTGGATAATGCCCTTGGAATCGTAGAAAGAAATCAGCATTGTCTTTACTTTTGACTTCTCCAGGCAACGTTTTTTCGGATGGTGGTCTCCACTCAGCACTCTGGCGCTTTGTTTCGGGCTCATACTCAAAACATCACGTTTCGTCACTAGTAACGATCGTTTCAAGGAAGTTTGAGTCCTTACGAGCGGTTTTAATGAGGTCCATTCAGTGTTCAATTATACATTTTTTGGTCGTCGGTCAACTTGTGGGGAACAAATCGCGAATTCAATTTATGAAGGTCCAAACTCTCGATCAAAATGTTGTGCACAGTTGATTTTGAAATCCCCAATTCATCTTCAGTCAATCTCACGGACGATTTCGAGTTTTCTTTGATCAAATGACGCACTTTTTGGATGTTAACTTCGCTCAGTCCAGTTTTTGGACGGCCCGGCTTTTCGTTGTCCTCAAGCATCTCACGACCACTTTGAAATCGCTTAAACCAGTTGTAAATTTGAGTGCGGGATAAGCATCATCATCATCGTATGCTTTTTGAAGCATTTGATGCGTTTCGGTAAAACTTTTACCAAGTTTAACACTTTCATTGCCAAGCTGAAAATTGGAATTTCGTGTGTTGGCCAATTTTTTTTTACTTTTTTATTTAGTTAGCGACGTCCACGCGATAACGCGTGATCTGCCGTTTGGTGAGAGCTCGCATCGCGTGATCGCGCGATATCGTTCATTGCCAAGCTGAAAATTGGAATTTCGTGTGGGGGCCAAATTTTTTTTTTTTATTATTTTATTTAGTTAACGACGTCCACGCGATAATGCGTGATCGGCTGTTTGGTGAGAACTCATATCGCGCGATATCGCGTGATTGGCAATGGACGTGTTAACACAAAAGTCAATCGCAGCTCTGATTGAAACTCATTTTCCGACCGCTCGTCAAAACACACTGTCACTCTTGGCACCATAACTCGGCTTCTAATGAAACGAAACAAATGTCATAAACAGTTGACACAACACTAATGAAGGTTACCGCTTTCGACAACAAAAAGATACAGCAGGTGGTGCCACTAGTTTCTTCTATTTTCGAAAAGTTCGGTTTCTTTTTGGACAGAGGGTGTACTTCTTACTCATCATTGTTAACTATCCTTCCTCGTTTGCTATTGTCTACAAATATTGAGATCAAACTTTTAATTTACTGATAACTGCTACTCTCAAATTAAGGACAGTGGATAAATAAGTGACTCATCTTTGTGAAATCTCGCCAAACATAGTATGAGCTCATACGACACAGGTATAAAAAAAGTAATAAATAAACAAATAATAGCAATTGGGAGAACAACAACATTCTTTGACTGAAAAAAAAAATGAGTTTGATTCTCTTCGTGAAGAGAGGAATCTTTATATGAGCTTTTTCAACTGAAGGTGAGTTAGCCAATCTCATACGAGTGTAGTAGGATTTCTCGCTCAGAAATTCGTGTTTTTCGTCCTGCGCATAGGCAAAATGGCCAAGAGAACATACGCAATTTAGGCAGAAAAATACCAATGGTGGTGGTGGTGGGCAGTAGAGAGTGTTGTGTTTTGATGACGATAGTGCTGTTGTGTGTTCGGTTTCTTTTTGGACAGAGTTGTGTGTAGTTGGAGATTTAAGTAGGAAGACGATCAGTTGTGTGCAGTGAAGCAGAGTGCCCTCTCATGACGAGTCCTTGGATTCCTCGAGGTGTCACGTAATAATAACCTAAAGAATTGATCCACGTTATTTGTACCGACTAACGAGCATGAGCAATGCGGCTCAGTATTACTAATATGCTAGCCCAATAACAGTCTAGGATTGCTGATAAAATTGAGGGCGGATGGATCGCTCTTTTCTCAATTCACCATTCATAATAAAATATGTTTCTTTTGTATGCAATGTGGTTAGATTAGTTCTTGGTCTACCTGCAGTATTATATTATAGTTTCCAAGTATTCTTTCCTTTTCACAAAAATTGAATATGCCTACTACACAGGAAGTTGGCCTTGCAGTAATTCGAGGATACTAAAATGTTCTAATTTGGAGACTCTACAGAGAGTTCCTTGTGATTGAGAAGCAACAGTGGCCTTGATTGATACCCAGAACAGATTATTAGCATTATGTTGCATATATAATTTCTACAATAGAAACCAAATCATAGGTATTAATATTTACTACTGCTACTACTACCCACCTTGTATTCATTCACAATGCATCTAACCGTCTGACGCCATATTCCTATTCATAATACAAGTATTGTGGTACTGTACTCTACTGAATGATTTACTAAAATTTAAGTAGTAAATTGAAAATACCAAATTATTTAATTGAACATATGATACTGTTATGAACATTCTCATGAAAAATGATTCTGTATGACACAACATTCATTAATTCATCCGTGGCTTTTTTTAACAGGCACTTGAACGCTCACGGCCTTCCAAGTATCCTTCGATTTCCTTGCCGTAATACGAAGATAAGGTGGTTACCCCTCTGCCTCTAAGTATTCTTGTCTGTAAACTGCGTGTGTTCTACTGGCCGGTTTGTCTGTTTTGAGGGACGAAATCCCCGAGTTTCCGTGGGAAAAAAAAACCTCTTTCTCTGTATGAGATCGGCTAACTCACCTTTAGTCGAAAGAGACCAGATAAAGGTTCCTCACGACACTGATGGGAATCGAATCCAGGTCTGTCCGACAAAAGGGCTTTGTCTACTGACTGAGCTACGGAGGCTCACAGCTCAACATAATAACTTCGAATTGTTGAAATCTCATCGTACCAAGCATTCTGAGACCTCGATACTGGAATCTGACAGGCTACATTCTGCCAAATGTAGCCTGTCAGATTCCAGTCAAATTAAATCAGACGCCTGATTTGATTTCATCTTTGCTTATCAAAAACTAGCCAGCATGGCCTTTCTTTGAACAAATGAAAGTTCTGAACTTAGGTCAGGATTTTGTACAATGGAGGACCTTTATCTTCATCAGCCTGTGTGTTTCTAATCTAGATTGGCTCTGTGTATGTGTGTGGGCAGAGAGACATGAAAGGAAGAGTGCTTCAATGTGCGACCATTTCTTTTGTATGGTGGCATGCAAATATTGCAAGGTGACTCGATGAGATTTGATACCCACAGTGTAATACTCAAGAAGAAATCGAGAGGGAGGGAATGGGGTGTTTCCATACCACGCTCCGTATCTTTCTCTCTGGGATGTAGCGGTGGACTCAGTCCGTCTTCTAAGAGGATTAATCAAAAATTTCATCGCCGTAACGTCATAATGTTGCAGATTTTCTAGGTCAAACCACTCGTCCATCGGTGATGCTTTCTGACATCTACTATACTCGTACCTTATTGTAATGGAGGTAGTCATCCACAATATCGTAAGCAATTGATCCCATCTGAAATGTGGGATGATTTTGGATGGAAATTGCATTTCGCATGGAATTCATCCAAACTTTTATCGTTGGAAATGGAAACTGAAATGGAAGATCATTGGGAAAAATTGATTTTCACAATGATCGCCTGTTACTTCGAATGGCAACATCCATGACAGCAATGTAGTCAAGAGTGGTTGATGTTCTCAGCCGACTGGATCATTCCGCAATCTTGTCCTATCATTCTTGAGCTGTTCGCACTATCATTGGGACAAGCACGCCCTCCAAATACACAGAAACCGAATGCCGTCAAATGTAGCACAGTAGTAGATGAGGACGTAATGACATTTGTCATTCTGTCCCGGATTCCAGTTTCATATGAAACAGGCGGAACTTTTACAAGCCATAAAGGCTTCTCGGTTTCATAATTATCATAAATTCGAAGGGCTTTTCCTCCCGAGACTCGAGTTTCATCCTACAAAGCAGGCAAACCAAACCAATCCAACTTGAAAACGCACAATTAACAGGCGACATTATAGTATCACCCTACATCGTATAAAAATTATGAAAAAACGCATTAAGACATATCATTTATTTATAGATTTTTAACATATTCATAACATTATAACATGTAAAATAAAAACAGATATACAGTATCTATATAGATTCTTTTTCATTTTTCAATTTACTAATATATGATAGTGAACTAATCGAATTTGTTAAAGGTCGCCGCTTTTGATAATACCCCAGTAACCAGTAATTTTACAACCATATTAATAAGCTAGTCAGATAACGGAAACAGTTGCAGATATCATTCGCATTATGGAAAAGTTTCCAGATTTTATTTGATTCACGAACTGAATGAATTTACCTTAGAAGGGGGAAAAGAGACAGAAAGTTTTCACTGAAATCAGTAAAACATAAGCCTCAATTTTGAAATAAAATGCGGATGATACAGTAGATTCTGTTCTGTTCGAATTATCCGGAGAGAATTCGTGCTCAAGTCTATAGTATTACCTGGTTGTCGTTCCAAAAGTCCAAAAAACATTTTTCAAGAGCACCTTGTACTACTAAACAACCACCTTTGACTAAGTAATGTTGCGATACACATGCAGTATTATTTTATTGATATCAAAATGCATTTATTCTTAACAACAGAGATCATTATTTTTATGCACGCAGATATTGGAGTAACAGATCCATAGTTCTATTTCAGCCTTCTCAGAATTTATTAAAATAAATAACATCCACGATCTTTACTACCTATCGTAACTAAATCTTGTTAAAGTTTGTCTAGTCACTCCTGTGGATTCAGTGTAATAAATTTAAGTAAGGTAATTGCCAAAAAGCATCTTTTTGTGATATCAAATAATTTCCACATTTGTTTTGGTTAAATAGAATGTATGATATACTGCATTCCTTAGTTAGAGCTACGACTACCTAATTCTCGAATATTTCATATTTTGGCAAGCCTTGTAAGGTAAAGAGACTTATTTCAGCAAGCAGTATTTAATTGCGTAAAATTAGTGGGAATCATATTTTAGTAAACGCATTATATATTCTACAAACACACAGCAGTTACACATTTCAAGAAGAAAAAAAAAAATTGTCTGTCATCATTAGAGGGCAGTGAGTACGAGCAGTCATAACAAAACCTTAGGTGTCACTTGTCACTAGGATAGGAGACAGTCACGGTCGACAGTGATACTACAAAACTACACGAGTATCGCCAGTCTAGACGTTCCCTTCGACCCATAAACACGAGTCGAGAAAATTTTTTCTGGCCTGATGCCAGCACACGCGAAGAAAACCACAGAGTTCGTGCATGTATGCGTATGTTTGTGTCTTTATTTGTGTGTGTAGACCTTACCACCCACGATGCTTGAAGGTAGTGAAGGTGCGCGCGCTATCACACGCACACGCACACAAGGTGCCAAGACTAGACTAACCCCGACGGCAACTTCTTAGCAGACGGTATACGCGGAGATAAATAGTACGGTTGAGTTTGTTTAGATTGCTATTTAAGGTAACCCTACTACAGACAGCAGACAGGAACTTTTTTAAACGTGATAGACGCCCATAATAACAGACTGATTAGTAGCCAGGAAGTTTTTGCCATCCCTAGTTCCCTCGCCAGTTTAGTCTACGGGACACCTTGCTTATATGGGTGTGTTATTTATGCAGGCCGCATTAGGAAACCAATGTAGTCTAGTAGTTCTATATAGTCGGAAGAGGGGTGGGTGGGGGAGAAGAGAAGTGAAAACACTGCTTATACTTGAAACACTTTTTTGTCAAACTAAAAATGAAAATAATAATGAAATAAGCAACTTAAAAAAAAGCATGCATTACAGTGAAATTTCTGAGTAATATTAAATATTACTTTGAAAGAACTATGTGGAAAACATGGTTCAAGTTTACTTCTTTTTTTTTTTTTTTTGGATAACAAACAGAATAGGAAGGGAAAGAAAAATGATATATGTTATTATTATTATTTTTTTTTTCATTATTATTATTAAGGCTGGACTTGAATTTTGATGTCCTTATGGTTGCAACGTCAAAAAATGTTATCCTAACAATTATAAAGGCTTATATTTATGAGGCATTTGTAA
Organism: Typopeltis vanoorti; assembly: GCF_054136105.1. NCBI lineage: Eukaryota > Metazoa > Arthropoda > Arachnida > Uropygi > Thelyphonidae > Typopeltis > Typopeltis vanoorti. The sequence continues at coordinate 71,815,273 of NC_143554.1, read as the reverse complement.
GACTTAAATTTATACGGTAGTTGCTCTATTACCTATTATTTTAAAATACACCACTGATAATTGCTAGTCATTGATTTTATTTTAAATAGAAAGGTTTGGTTTGATGTTTGTCATTTTAGGCGTTCTTAAGTGAAACTGGTATAAAAGTAATAGTACGTCTTTTGGCAATCGTTTCTCTTGATCGATCGTCTTACGGTTTCTTCTCTTAAACTGCTTAACAGATTCTGAAGAATTTTGATATAGGTGATCCATATTAAGATATGAAACAAGGATAGGATTCGGTTTAAAAAATAATAATTTGCCATTTTCCAATTCACTGTTTATAGGAAATGGCTAAATGTATGTGTGTGTGCATGTGTGTGTGTGTGTGTATGTTAATATGAATTCCACCTATTAAAAATTATAAACCTATATAATGTTAGCATTCATATCCAACCTTATTAATGCTAACATTATTTTTTTATTTTTACATAATCCAACAACAATACTCTAGAGCAGTATTTCTCAACGTTTTTTGGATCATGCCCCACCTCAACGCCTCGAAGATTTTGATGACCCCCCCCCTCGCCAGCAAAGTGTTTTGAATAGATCAGTGATGAGGTGACGAATGCAACATCATTTTCTAATTGCCCCCCAAAATATTCAAATTGCCCCCCCCCCTGTGGGCGTACTCCCCACGTTGAGAAACACTGCTCTAGAGACACCCTTGTGTAATGATAATTGAGTGTTTATAACTTCTGACATTTTAATACAGAAAGTATTATGGATTGCTTCATAACCTAAAAAGGAAACCAAGGAGTTCGAAACAGTGCTGTATGATAATAAAACAACAATACCCTACATAGAGTTCTAATAAAAACTATGCTAATTGTTCAAAGAGAGTGACTTTTTAAGTAGTGCGATACGAAGATAACGCACATTCTGAACGCTATGAACAATACTGCATTTATGCTACTCTTATATTTTGAAGATTGCATAACCTCCTATCTGAAATAAAATACTGTATAAGATAGCAGTACACGATAATGAGCGACACACACACACACACACACACACACACACACACACACACACACACACACACACACATTTAAATTTAAAGCATTAGAATTCTGAATGCAGAAATCTAAATTGGGAAAGGGGTTCCGCTTCTGAAGTAGACTGAATATCATATCATTGTTCTAACGAATTGTTCAAAATATAAAATACTTGAAACATTTTCATCTGACAATTTCGTAAGACAGCTGATCAGCGATATCCTTCTGAAGATTTCAACTGATTTTTAACGTTGCCGATATAATTTATACCACAGTTGGTTAAGGGATTAATCAGAAAGTGACTAACAGCCTAGAACAAAATTGTGACGCATTGAGATTTTTTTTGCTCGAGGTCCTCAGTCTGTGCTCAGTTTAAATCCTTTAGAAAAGATTAATTTAATTATTTCAACACTTAATCCTCCTATTTAAATACCTTAATGCTCAATGTGCCTTCTCCCATTTAAAAGAAATCCAGTACAACACCGATGTGATATTGGCATGGTAAAGTGGGTTCAAATGGAAAGGATGCAGATGATACGAAACAAAGTTAAAACAATAACCAATATCATTAAGAAGATTAATCAGGCAAATGAAACAAAGTTTTTGATATCGAATTTGAACAGGAATTTTCTCAAGAAATATGTATACTTCTTAGCGATCACTCAACTATTTTAGAGGTGAACTGCTTTTCTCAGAAGGCAAAACTGCTCTCAGAAATTTAATCTCCAATAAGGTAATCCATCATCCTGCATCAACGGAAGGGTCGTGGCTTGCCAACAACCTGAAAACTTGCTCTTCTGAAGAGTTAACAGCCAGTCTATGGTTCTATAACTAGTAGATATGGCGTCACTGCTATTGCTATAAGTTTCAGAAATGAGTAAGTGTAACGTCTTCGCGTATGAAAGTTCTATTTCTTGGCATTTCCATCAAGTAAAATTACAAATTGTTTTCTTTAAGCGTGTTCTTTTCCTCAAGCCATTTTTGATGTGAAGTAAACTATATGAGAGCAACAATAACCATTAGTTATATAGTTATTTACTCGTATATAATCGATGACGTTAAAACCGCTGACTTAAATGCTCTGAGAAGAACGCGATATTATTTCAACATGCAGTTCTTCTAGTTGTAACTTTATGAATTGCCCTTCAAGTACTAGTCATTCGAAAAGTACGACCCCTACTAACATATGGTCTAGCTGGAATATGTTTCGCGACCCGCTGCGGAAAGAAGTCTCACTAACAGACGCGAAACTAAACTGAGGCATTAGAACAAGCAGGAAACCGGAACTGCTAAAGGTGATAGACTGCTAGGGAAAAAAAATCTTCGAGAAACAACAACGAAAACAACTATTATAAAATGCAAACAGCATTTCGATATATCAATATTTACATATTTATCACTCTATCACACAAAGGAAAAAATAAATCCAATCAGGGGTTTTATAGTACATAATGTCAACTAAGAAATTGCAACGAACTATATTAATTATTCTTAAATTACTCACAAGAGAACTATTGGATCCTATTTCTAAAATTAATATTCCTAAGTACGAGTACTAAAAATTATTCTTAAATTATTCTCAGATAAAAATATGAGGAGAATAGGCAGTAACCAAACATTTCTGTTAAAAATAAAAGCACTTATAATAATAGTAATAATATCTGGGATGATAATTTACTTCTGAAATAACAAACGTAACCTATGAAAATGAAAGAATATTTTACTATACATTTCAATAATCAAAACGGTTACTATTATATATATATATATATATTCTAATTTTTATGTAAATCACAAATCTATAACTAACAAACGGAACTGGAAACTGTAAGCAATTCTCTAATGAATTATAATTCACAGATGTTACTAAGACACAATAATATTCCCATTATAGGCGTTATTAAACTCTTGCGTTATGTCTAAGTGGGACAGTCGTCCTAAACGTTTGCGAGTTAGGAGCCATGTTGCATTTTTTAAGCTGTTAATGAATGGATCACATGCATCCGGTGAAAATGTTTAACGATTACTTTTGCGCATAACACCCAGAAGTGAACTCATCTCTTTTAATACGATATTGTTGTGAGCTGTCCAAATGCTATTTGTGTCCTTAGAGTGTCGAAGTCATTTTGTTTTCGTACTTCTAATACCAGGAAGCGATTCGAATTGTAGTTCATTTCAGCAATATTGTTAAATAGCTTGACATTAATTATCATTCTGAAAATTTTTCATATTAATAAGTTCACCAATTATAAAAAAAATATGAAATAGATACGAAATGATACTTATAAAAGAGTTTTTATTAAAATATCATCCCGCATATCCGAAAAAGATAACAATACTTTGTAATAATAAAAATGATTTATGGAAATACTTTTATTGGGATTATATTAATCAAGTGCATATAACAACAACTAAGTTATACCAACTAGTTTCACCAACTAAGGCTGTTGGCATCTTCAGGGTACATAACTGATGTAAGGCACTAAAAAGTAAAAAACTGTTACAAACTATAATCAACCGATTCCAATTATATTAGACAAAGAACAGAGCGCGTACAATACATTCATAGAGCGTGGATGATATCACGTGTTGTTATTTAGGAACGTTCTATAGTTGGCACTGTAATTCAGTTCTGGCGAGTTGAAGGATCTGATAAGGGTCTTCCAGATCACGGGCAAGATTAGTCCTTGGTTCCTGTTAAGGTTTTGTATACAGCGGGCAACTGTTGTGGCCACCTTAAAAATTCGGGAGTGGAGGTCCTCCTCCATGTAAGGAATTGTGCTTCTATCCCACTCTATGGTATGGTTCGTTCTTGAGAAATGAAAAGTTAATCCCGATTTTTCTTCTCTGTTATTATTGACGTCACCTATGTGTTCTTTTTGCCTAATTTCAAGGCTCCTTGAAGTTTGGCCGATGTAATTCAAGCCGCACGAGCATGGTATGTTATAAACTCCAGCATATTTAGAAAAAGGATGGCTATCTTTTGGAGATCTTAAGAATTGTCTAATCGTTTCTGTGGGTTTAAAGGCCACTCTTATTTTATGTGGTCTAAGGAGTCCAGCAATCTTATTGGAAACTGTCCCCAAGTATGGAATGACGATGGTAGAAATATAACGTACATCATCTTGTTGTCTTTGTCGGGGTTCAGAGAAAAGTATCTTGTGGACGAGTGTTCGAGGAAATCCATTCATGGTAAGGCTGGTGGATAACAGGGATAGTTCTTCCTGGAGGTCTTGTTGATCTGTTGTAAGGAGAGAGGCATCGTTCTTCAACATATGTACAATACTAAGTTTCTGAGAAATGTGGTGTGAGGAAGTGAAATGTAAATAACGTCCTGTATTGGTAGGTTTGCGGTAAACTGAGAGGTTGATACCACCATTCGGAAGCTTCTTAATTAAAGTGTCCAGAAATGATAATTTGTTATCTTCTTCAAGTTCTAGAGTGAATTTGATTGTGTGGTGTAGAGAGTTGATTTTGTTAAGAAAGTCGAACAAATCCTTTTTTGTGTGGTTCCAAACGATAAAGATATCGTCCATGTATCTCCACCATACTGTGGGTTTAGGGTCTGTTTGAGTTAAGATTTTACTTTCAAAATCCTCCATAAAGAGATCAGCACAAGATGGAGAGAGGGGGTCTACCCACTGCAAGGCCAGTCAATTGTTGATATATGGTTTTATTCCATAAGAAAAAGTTTGATGTTAAACAATGACGGAACAGAGAAGTGATGTCTTGTGGGAGCAAACTTCATAAAATATTGATGACTTCCTCCACAGGGATGTTACTGAATAGAGATTAAGGAGGCCACAACAGTTGCCCGCTGTATGCAAAACCTTAACAGGAACCAAGGACTAATCTTGCCCGTGATCTGGAAGACCCTTATCAGATCCTTCAACTCGCCAGAAATGAATTACAGTGCCAACTATAGAACGTTCCTAAATAACAACAAGTGATATCATCCAAGCTCTATGAATGTATCTGTTCTTTGTCTAATATAATTGGAATCGGTTGATTATAGTTTGTAACAGTTTTTTACTTTTTAGTGCCTTACATCAGTTATGTACCCTGAAGATGCCAACAGCCTTAGTTGGTGAAACTAGTTGGTATAACTTAGTTGTTGTTATATGCACTTGATCAATATAATCCCAATAAAAGTATTTCCAGAGCTTTTTGGTCAAGAAAATTAAACGATTTTTTAAAAATGATTTATATGTGTTTATTTATGATCATATGATCAGGCAACAAGTTCTACTATCCTCCTATTTACTTATAGTCGACGGGGCATGTCAAAACACACGCACTTTCTTACACGAATTCAGGAAAATTAAAAGGACACGATGATAAAATAAAATAAAAAACATGAAAGGAAGAGAATTAAGAGGAAAAAATGAAGTCAGAAAGTGTAAAGGAATTGAAGATAAAAAAATAATAAAATAAACGAAATGAAATAAAGAAATAAGAGTAAAGTAAATGAAAATTGAAGAAGTAATAACAAAAGTAAAATAAATGAAAATGAAAAAGTAATAACAAAAGTAAAATAGAATAACAGAAGAAAACGACAAGCAAAAATAAAAGAAATATAGTAATGGGGGAAAACTTTAGTGCATTCTTTTATTTTGATTAATGGAAAAATACAGATATACAAATGCACATTGGCATAATGCACGTTCTATATGACCGAATCCAATGTTATTTTTAAATTATAAAATCTGGTAGCATATTAATTAATTAGTTATGTCATTCGCAGCTATTATTTATCCATATGACATGTCTAAAGTATGGTTTGACATTTATCCTTACGTTTCATTATCTAATATTTCAATCCTTTATTAAAATATATAATTTAATTTGATATTTTATTCCATTTAGTAGTAGTTTACAAAATAGTTTACAAAATATTTAAATGAGGGATGAAAAATGTTTTTATTTACTTTAGGAATCAGAATCACTAAACAAGTTACTATTATTGCTCAACTCTAATCTATATTATATACAAGAAAATGTGGAATATTATATCGCACATTCAGGAAACGACAATATAAATACCAGTATATTAAATATACTTATTATAAATACATGAATATATTCGTACATATTATTATTTTTTTTTAAAGTTAAATTTAATTTTTTCGTGTTTTATTTAACTAATTTAAATTTTAAACAATTTAAAGCTCAATTAAACATAATTAAGTTACCAAACTGAGGTGAAAATTGGCCCATGTGTCCCTGAAACTCTACAATAATAATTTTTATATAATAATTCCGGTTTCAGGGCATTTCGCAAATTATTTTCGTACAATGCAAATCTGGTCGTCTTTTACTTTTCTCGTCCAGTAGGACATTTCGTCCAATCTTATTCGTCCAATCCTATTTGTCCAATTCTTCATATTATAAGTAACTTATGATCATTAATAATAGTCAGTTGACACAAAAGAGAAGCGCGCAAGACAATATGCATGGTCCACCCTCACATGTTTGGTTGCGTTAGGTTAGGTTAGGTTAGTTAGTTGACATATTGGTTAGTCAGTTGACACACACAGCTGACAATAATAGTCAGTTGACTCAAAAGAGAAGGGCGCAAGGCAATATGCATGGTCCATCCTGACACGTTTGGGTAGGCTAGGTTAAGTTAGGTTAGTTACGCATTGGTTAGTAAGTTGGCATAGTAGTAGGTTAGTCATTTGACACATGTGACAATAATAGTCAGTTGACATCGATGGGACAAATTGAGACTGGACGAAATGTCCGACCGGACGAATGTTCCCTTGGACAAAGTTATAAAAGGACAAAAAATCTTGAACCATCTGCTTTCAAATCATAATTCCTATATAATATGCGGAAGATACTCAAAAACGCCAAAGCCTGACTATTCAGAAAACGTTAACAAATTATTGAAAACATGCCAAAAATACCTCATTCCCTACAAAAAATTAACTGTGCATACCCTGAGGATTTTGTGCATCATCAGGCGCATTAAGTTTAAGAAATGTAAGAACTATACATCGTTCTTACAGCCAACCACCGTTTCCTTGAAAGGAATCGCCGCCACGTCACGTCCTCCTTCCTACTATACCAAAATTCGATATCTTTCATAATAATCGATTAAAAATCCATCCATACAATACTTCGTAACTACATTCTTGAATCCTCCGGTCGTTTCTCTTCACACTAAGGAATCTTAGTCCCGACTGTTCTCGACTAAACCTAAACCATGATATGAACCTAACAGAGACTTTAAGACCCAACTAAGTGCTTCACTTGCAAAGGCCAACTTTATCGACAGGATTTTAATTTATCCATATAAGAGAGAGAGAAAACTTTAGAATGTAGCTCACTGACCTCTCTTGCACAAGACTGCATCTCAACCTCATCATCACACATCATAATCAAACTGTTAGATTTTACATTTTCCACAAACTCACCAACGATACTAGCAACTACCTCAATGCTATTCTTACCATGGCTGTGTGTTTACCAACATTCAAATCGAAAAAGTCTTCAAGTACATAACCTAACTACTGAACCTTCAACACAAGATAAAAACTGCTCCCCAACGCTCTCTTAGAAGAGTCACCCCTACACAAAGACTTCGTAGCTCAGTCAGTATCAGTATCGACGATGGCCTTTGGATGAAAAGACCTGGGTTCGAATCCCGTCTAGAATGCGAAGAACCTTCATCGGGGCTTTTCAAACTGAAGGTGAGTTAACTGATCACATACGGAAGTGGCAGGGCTTTTTTTTTTTTGTCGGAGCAGTTCAGAGCCTGAACTGCTTCGGCAGTAAATCCAAAATAACCAACCAACCAGCGTCCCCCCCCGCCCCACCTTGAGACCATACAAAACACTCTAAACAAAATTCAATACCCCCCTCACCTCTCAGAAAAGTCAAACAATCAAGTAATTTAACAGCCAAATCGATTATCGTGATATCTATATAGGCTTTACTTCACTCTTATTTCACACTGTGGTCTACACATTTTTCTTCTGACTACTGAAAATAAAAAAAAAACCTCCAAATCAAAACATACCACACAACCGCATATATAATAGAAAGTAAGAATGTTCCAGAAATAGAAACAGCTATGATAATTAGGTAGTGAACAGACCACTTGTTGTATGGAATCCCCAAAAATCACGAAAAACCAGTCTACAGTAAGCGCATCATATGGAACACATGAAGAGCATCAGTTCTTAACTTGTCTTAAACACAGCACAATAGTAACGACAAACCATATTCATCTTTTCTTTCCACTCTTTTCATCCTGCTTTGAACGAAGTCACTCAATCACCAAAACTACAAGGTATACAAACGAACCTCAGAATGGAAAATGCTATAAAGCAAAATGAAGTTTTTCTCTTTATCATCACTTCTCACATCTAACCTGGAATCATGTTAAAGATCTCGCTCTCCCTCGCCTATCTTTTAACCGTATGTAATATTCTTCCTTCAGTCTATCCTTCTCTTAAGAAATCCTTCCCAAATTAATATACATTTTATATTATTTTCCTAATTTCCCAATTTTGTCAGCCGGTGCAGGAATTCCATTTCAGATTACTCTCAATATATAGAATTTAATTTAGATATTTTAATATTTAAAATAAGTATTTCATCGAGTTTGTTTTATTAATTATTCAAAATCGAAATCCTGATTACCTACACAATTTCAGTCATGACATTCTAATAAACGATTATTGTTTACTTTATCTGTTAAGCTGAAATACATGTAGTTTGTATTCTTTAAACTTCTTTTCATAACATTATTATTGAACCATTTATTTAATTTTTCCTAATATCCTGAATAATATATTCTTCTAACATTTAATATTTACTTCAATATAAATCAATACCGTGTCGTTACCAACATTTTACCAAATGAGTTGCATTTCCAATTATCCCTACATCACATTTTATCATTTTTGTTACAATATTAAAATTATCGAAGTTAATAAAGTATTTTCTGTTATTTATATAGGATTTCGACCATTCATTAGCAACTTATATTTTAAGGAAAAGGACATGATGTACATCATCAAACACCTTTAGAAATATCAAGATAGATGACTGCTGTACATCTACTGTTTATTGAACTATACATTCATTTGGTAATCTTGGTGTTTAAAAGCGATCTAAAACTATGCGGATTGGATGAATAAAAATATATCGAGTTATATAACTACATAATCGTTCCTTTTTCATTTCAATTTCAATAACCATCGAAACTATACATAATACAGATATTGGTCGACAATTTTTTAATTCTTCATTTCTGTTTACGTCGTTAAAAACAGCAGCATAGAAGCAACCTTAAGTGAATGTATTCACTTACAAACGGTTTATTAAAAATGTATATTAAAAACTTTTAAATATTTAACGATAATTTATAATTTCTCAAGTTTATTCAATCAAACACTATCTTTTCATTGTTATTAAGCAGACAATGTTCTTTACTTCTGGACATGGAATTACCTATACATGTATTTACATAACCTATTGTTATCTATATGATCAAACTTATTATTCATACAATGGGAAAAAATGTAAACAGGAAGTAATTATTCTTTACCTCCTTACCATTAAGCATTTCGTGAACTCTTTATAGTCGTTTACAAATAAGACTACGGTTTCTTTCTGCGCTTATACTTTCTTTTTATTGTCATAATTTATTTAAAGTCATTCAGTAATTTAGTATCTATGTAGATAATGTTACTATCACGTATTTTATTACATTTAGATTTAATATCAACAGATTGAATCAATTCATTTTTTTTATTCTTCATACATTTGTTGTATATTTAACTACCCGGAAAACATTTGCAATTTTTTATAATTTTTGCATAATTCCTAAACCGGTTAAAAATGCATATAAATACGTTATCAACAAAAACTTATTGATATGTTCACTTCTCTTGTATTGTAATTTATATTGTACCAAAAACACTATAAAAAAACTTATGTTTTGTATTATTCATCGTATTATCATTCTTGTAAAAATCTAAATTTATATCTCCTGCCTAATGTCATATTGTTATATTTTAATTTATCTAAGATTCTGTGTAGTTATTAACTGAGCAATCATATGCGCGATAAATATCAATATAAGTATTATAATTATATTTTAAAATATAATACTTATTTATGGATAGGAATTTGAAGTTCAAAAGTCACATAACAATAGCGGCAAGTCCAACTTAGAGGATAACTGCGATGTTTAAACGACTCTGACATGTAAGGATAAGAAAGTTATTTGCATCTTTACAAGGCCCTGATACGACCCTGCCTGGACTACTGCGCTTAGATTTAGTCTCCTGGATTCGGACGGAGGGTGAGTGGCTGGGGATGGGAAATAAGCTGTGGAACGGGTACAAAAAAAAAGAGTTAGTTACAACGATGATTTCGATATTACGGAATGTAGATTATCAGCTGAGAGTATGTGGACTACAGACTCTGGTTAACAGGAGAAAGAGGGGGGGGGGGGGGTGATATGATAGAGATCTATAAACTTCTGAATGGATATGGGATAGGATATGGTCTGATGGAATTTTTCGTTATATGAAAGGTAGGGAAATTAGACGAGGGTGTCCATGGAAGTTAAGTTTGTTCAGTTAAGAAAGGGGTAAGAGCTAGATTTTTCTCTTAAGGAGCAGTGAGTGAGAAAACAGTTTAGCTCTCGAAGTAATAAGTGCATCTAGTGTGAATTTTATGAATGTAAGTTTAAAAGAAAGAGTTAGAATTGATTTGGGATGAACAGCCCCCCCCTCGATGAATCATTGACTCTCTGGAAGGTTCAGATAATAATAATAATTAATAGTGTGATGAATCACCAACATAGTTTCTTCATAATACATATTTATATTCATGTTTTTAAACTAAATATATTTTTCTTTAAAATGTACAAATATCCCACCTGAAGAATTTTAGTTCTAATCAACTTCATATTATATGATCCATATTTTACTTGATACCAGAACACCAACATTTTGCTCCATTTCTGAAAATAAAAAATAATGTAAAGTAATATTACGGGATTTCATTCCAGCGATTTCATTAATTAATACTCCTTTTAGACGATTTTGTATATTTTTAAACGAAGTTTTCATAGAAATTCGATCTCATACTTTTTCATTTTATATACTAGTCTACAAGAGGTTCAAACACTTATAGAACAACCCCGTTCTCGACATGAAACATAGAACTGTTTCGGGCCACTTCTGGGGCCTCTAATAATTTAAGTTAGTGGTCTCACATCAGGAAACGGAAATCAGCTATCATCTAAAATCATATGTTTGAATTTATGAAAAAGTAATTAATGCGCGCCGATATTTACATGTTAACGCTGCCAATTCTTGGATTAAACATCCAAGAATTGGCAGCGTTAACAAATGATCGATTTGCTTATAATTCTTTGATATGAATACCACTTGCATTTTTCCATCTCTGGAATCATGAAATAAATGAATCATGAAATGAAAGGATGTACTAAAAATTATTTATATCGCAAAATTGTCATTAAAGCATGACTTAAAACCTCACAAATTAGCACGTTACTCGGATCTGGTCTCCCGTCTATAGATGACATATGAAGGAATAACAGCACTATTCAAAAATAGTATAGATTTTCCCAAGAGCATGGTTTAAACTTGCGACAGCTGATTTTGTTTAGCAAAATAACCAAGTCAAGCTTTCTTTAACTGTTTCGATATTAAGTTAGGGTGTTTATTAGTTAATGTAGTTATTGACTTTTATTCTGATTAAATTGCCATTGCTAAATGGCAATTTAATATATAGAAAATAAAATATAGAAAAGTAAAAGGAAAACATATTCGAGGTAAATGAATTATGAAGTTCACTTGAGTAGAAATAAATATTTTTAAGAGCAAGATTTTAAGTCTAGTTATAAAACCATTCTCAGTATGAACAATTAAAGAGACAAAATACAGGGTGTCCCAAAAAAGTATACACACTTGGAATAATAATAAATACAAAGTATATTAAGATACATCTAAGTTTTGGCGTAAGGTCTGGCCGGTGAACGACGGGGGAGGGGGATATTCAATGCTTCCTCTTCGCCAAATCCATCTGTTCGGCAGATTTTCGTCAAGACAGGCCCTCACACCACGATGGTAGTGGGAAGGTGCTCCATCTTGCTAGAAATAAAACTCCTTCACGTCCCAAAATTCTCTCGAATGCTTGGCAAAACTAATTCCTGCAGCAAATTCAAATAAACGGCACCAATGAGTGTGTTGTCAAAAAAGAATGGTCCAGTTAAGTGAATCATAATGAGAAGTGAATCGGCAAAGAGGAAAATTAATACAAAGAACAGAAAGCAGACTATAACGACGACGAGAACGATTTGATAAGTGAGTTTCTATGCGAGATCTGGTGAAATACTCTGGAAATATCGAAGGTTATCTGCACATCTATCTCCAAACATTTTGCAGGATTAATTATCCTGTGGTCAGCGTCTTCGCTCTTCAACCAGTTGGTTATGGGTTCGAATCCTAGTGTGGATCTTTGAGAAAAGATAGTAGATGATTTAGCGCACTGGGTAAGCACCACTACCACCAAGAGTAATGGAGGCCCACAGCTTGAAAAACTTTCATCTTTGGTTTCTGGGATAGGATTTAATTTTTTTATCACACTCGCGATTATATAAAATGTATTATCGGCGGAAAAAATTTCACAAAATACGAAGGTTCCCTGTGGATCAATAATAGCGAATGGCAGAACCCATATTGATCGTCTCTCAGCGTGAAAAAGTTGATAATTAATGGTTGGTTGCAGCGTGGAGACGTTCTTGAGTCGGTCACCCACGTGGGCGATCATTGTAAAGTGCGTTTTTAGTTTTATACTAATGTATCAACCTCTGTGAAGTAATTAATGTTTTAAATAAAGTAAATAACTTTAGAGAATACACTAAACCTAAACTTTGCATCTATTACAAACTGAACGTATGTAATAGATGCAAAGTGAAAATGCTATTACATGTTACTAAATATAAGCATGATATTAAGACAATAACTTTTGTCAAGTGCTTAGTATTATTTAAGCATAATAAAAACTAATACGATAAGAAAGTATTATCTTAGATCATTTTCTTATAAATAACTATCATCGTTTCGTGAATTTAAATCTTCATAAATTAGAGCCTTTACGGTGCTCTCATTACGCATATCTTTTGAAGAACAGGGTTAATGTATGTTCTACTGAAGTAAAAACTGGGTTGGATATAATTTAAGAGAGAAAAATGGGAGGTAGGTCTAAAAGGTACAGTGAAAGTGCCAGAAATTCCTGGATTATGACAACGAAAATCTTTATCTAGATGAGATAAAGAACATCTTTTCCAACAGGAAAAGGTCTTCTTGACAAAGAAGATCTTCTCAGCAAGGTAAGAAGACAAAAGACGAACTTTCCCTGGTGGAAAGAAGATAAAGAATTCTTCTTCAACAGTAGGATATCATGGATTAACAACAAAGATAAAAAAGAATAATATAATCCCATTACATAGAAAAAATTAATAATGATATGGATGCTAGCAAGGTATTTAAATAGAATGTAAAACCCGTATTATTATTATTATTATTATTATTATACATAATGATCATTATTATGAAAATAATAAAAACTCATGTCAATTTTTGAATAGGAAATCACATAAAAACTGCAGTAATGCTGCAGCACTAAATATAAATTGTATCAGATTTCTATAACGAATAAAATGAAATGAATGAGAGTTACCCGTATGCAACATCTTCTCTCTCTCTCTCTCTCTCTCTTTCTTTATTTATTTCCTTTTTCTTTGTTCGAATAGAATGTAGAAAGCGAGGAAGTAATATACGGGCGTTCAATTAAAGAGCTGATGGAGGGTGTCTTAAGTGGCAGAGTTTTTCTCCTAGAAACTCGATTTTCTCAGTCGGTAAAATATTCAATTATGAAGCCGAATTATCTGACAATATACGCAAGTTATAAACGTAAAACACTCGCCACCATAACCTTAGTTGCGTCTGAGTAATATAATACTCGTCTAAAACGAGTATTACTCGTGATAACCACAGTAATAACCTTCGTTTTGTTCGAGATATGCGGTGGGATTAAAGTATGGACATTAATGTCTTTTAAGAAACTGCAGAAGATTCAATATTCGAATTCCTTTTGTTACATCATTAATAACGAGACTGTTCAGCTATGTGATAGTGTCTGGCTGACATAAGAAAAGCCTTTTAAGTACAAACATGAGCTTTATGTAGTGGCAATGGTAACGATGATGTAACGCTCGAATAATTATAAAAATATTATTATGTATTCCACAGATTTAATCATTTCTTATTACATAAACTAGTTTACATGGTAACTCATATACATTACCCATATTTAACTTCAGCTAATCTTTTTTCAGAATTGAAGAAGCTTAATATGCTTGTTCTGCAGGATAGTATCAACCCCATAGTATTATAAGCAATAGGGTTTAAAGAATTCGTAAGTGGTATTGGCATCGCAAATCTTAGTTTTATAGATTCTTCATCTGTTCTTATTTTTATTCATTCTAGTCTACGGTTTGGAAACTTGATTTCAAATATTTTCATTTTTTGTTTCTATAAACAGTTTTCTTGATATAGTTTCGTCAGCAACAAACTTAACAGAAGTTTAAGTTGTTTACGATTACAGTCTTATTTTATATTTTATATTTCTTTTATCACCTTTCTATAGATCAAAATAACGATAACCTTCTTTCTAATACACAATGCTGAGTAACATTTTCTTTCTTTTAAGGATGAAAAAAATCAATAATTGTTGCTCTTTTCAGATGTCGTAAGTTAAAAGGGGAAGTCTTCCCTTTTATGCTATCTCTCTCTCTCTCTCTCTCTCTCGCTTTCTCTCTCAAATGTACCAGATATTCGTCTTATTTATTACCCTAACAAATGGACAAGAAAACCCAACATAATGCATAAAAATAGTGTGGGGGGAAGTGGGGGGGGATTAAATGCCAACTAAACGATAAGCATAATTTCCGTTTGTAATTATACTTCTTTACTATGACGTAAGCACTTCGCGAACACTTTCTGATGTTAAGTGTTGTAAATCTCTTCTTAATTCTGGTTGCAGAATAATAATTATCATTTATCCAAGTATAAATGCTAATTACAAGGAAATTGCAATTTATTGATAAAAGCCTCGTTTAACAATGTGAGCTTTATAAAGTTGTTCTAGTGAGTAGTACTTTTATGTTACAATGCATTCCAAGCCGGAAAATGCTTCAAACCAAGGTTTCGAACTAAAAAAAAATAAAAATAGAATAAAAAAAAACAGACATAGTACACAAGTCTCGGTTTTCCCTGGTTACTCGCAATGAATATGAGGAAGTCTAGACACTCTATAAGCATCAACGATTTAAAGAAGTGGGCTTGCTGGGGTCAACTGGGTCTCTCAAGGTCAAAGTCTGAGAAAAGAAACTTTACGTCAACAACGTCATCCAACAATCTTGCGTCTTCGTGGCTCCACTGAAAACTAATTGGATAGTTTTATGTTTGACCTTTTGTTAGTTTTCTTCCTTTTCTTTCATTCGTAGTTTCACGGGCAATGGAAAAATACTTCGTTGCAAAAAAAAAAAAAAAAATCAGTTTCCAGCAAGTGGCTTTTGAGAGGAAAACATGAACTGGAAAATAGTTTAGCTCTTTCTCTCTCTCTCTCTCTCTCTCTCTCTCTCTCTCTAGTAGAATTTGTGTACATTTTTTTCTGAGAAAATTAAACAGAAATCTCTTATTTACTGCAGACAAAAAAGTGCAGCTGTTTCCTTCAGAATTACGCAATGCCATCACCCGAAACGCAATCTGATATGGCATATGTTGTGAGCATTTCTTCACCAAATGTTTCATTACAATAAGTTATTTCTTCCACCTGTATAATGTCTCTACAACGTCTATTGTTAATATACTTTGCAAAGAACACATAGAGTGAAAAATTTGTCTTATTTTTCAAATAAATTTTATGAACGAAAATTGTTGCAAAATCTTTGAAACGAAATTTTGGAATTCAGTTTGAAGTGAATAAATAATCCATAAAACGAATTTTAAGAATAATGGTTAGAATATCATTTATTAGATATATATTGGTATCATTTATCATTTATTAGATATATATTGGTATCATTTATCATTTATTAGATATATATAGGTATCATTTATCATTTATTAAATGATAAATAATAATATGGAAACAATGTTTCTCATCATTAAATAAAGTTTCTTAAATTTAAAGTTTTAATAGTTTCGTCTTCATCAAATCGAGTTTCTGGTTTCCAAAGTTTTTAGAGTTTCCAAATAACTCCAGAGTTTGTTTTTAATGCTATTAATGCTTTTTTTGTAGTCCCTGGTTTCTGTAGTTCCCTGGAAAATAAAGGAATATTATTTGTAGAAAACATTTGTGTCATTTCATAAGATATGACAATGACATCATAACAATGACCAATTATGTTACAAAAAAGTTTTACACTCGACTTCGGATAACGTTTTATATATAGGCAATATGGCCTCCGAAGTTCAGCTGGTTTAGATCAGAAGGGAGGTTCGCCTGTTTAATGTCGTTTTGTACCAGCTTTGTCGACCAAGTGGATAGAGAGCTTATCCACTTGCAACACAACAGGCTGAGGGTTCGAATCCAGCTACCAACTGTGATACCCATGTTCGTAGCTGGATGAGTATCTATGATTGTTTTTAGACAGAAATGAATTTCTTCAGGCTGGCTTGACACCCTTCCCCGTTTATTGGAGGCCTGGGCTTGGGAAAATCCCATACTTGTCTCTAGAGGAAGGTTTCCGGATTGTGTACAGAAATAAACAGTATAGTATTGAGAAATGAAATTTTAGCAAACCTTAGTCCACCACCCACATTATTAATGTACTGTAAGCTTACAACCTTTCGCGGGTGGCATTCGCACGTGGTCATTGATCAACTAATAAAGCATCATTCTCTAACCGAGATGAAGGCATCCGGAAGTCATACAGTTTTCGAAATTCGTGATATTGTTATTGTTGTTACCTTTTTCTTTTTCTATTATAAAGGTCCAATTACCACTGTAATTGAGCATAGTGTGGTTGGATATATATATATATATATATATATATATATATATATATATATATATAACTCAGAAAGTAGTACTAATTACTTTTAACTCAACGTTGGTTCACCTAAGTAGAACCAACGCTGAGTTAAATGATCCTTCGGGTCACTCATTGTTGGGTGATCTAGGGGATCACTCGAGTTTTTTGACACCTCTTCGCACATAAACAAGCCTTGAGGGAACTCTTGAGCATCTGAAGATTTGAATAAATCCGTTGGGATGGCCTGTATGAGGGCTGCCTCGGCTGATGTTTTTCCTGGAATATGAGCTGTTCTGATCAGTGGTAGGATGAGCCTGTCACTGAGTAGAGTCACCGCTGAGTTAAATGCTCCTTCAGGTCGCTCATTGTTGGGACGATCCGAGGGATTGCACGAGTTTTTGGAGAGACGATCCCTGATTATAAACAGACCTAGTCTCTGAAGAGAACTAATCAGTTCGAAACAGAAGTCAGTCAGGCCAATAACACTTTATCAAATGCACTAATTAAAGACAAATATACGGGTCCATGAGGGCGATGTCTTTTACGTAGTGCAAGCTAAAGCTACTCCGATGCCGAGGATTGTATTTATCATATGCCTTTTGGTGAAAATTTCGAAACTTTCAAAGTTTCTACTTATATTCGAATTTGAAAGAAGATTGGATCTTTAATATCCCCTATTTGTAGGCATTAAAATATTCTATTTCAATAAGTTGTAATTATTTTTATATGATGTGCTAATATAAGGAAAAATGAAGAGTTGAATAATAAATAAATGGCGTTCATTGAAGAAAAAAGGTACAAAATAGTTTTAAGTAACTCCATAGTTGATGATGACAATACTCTCTGATTGGAAAGGCTTAGGTTCGAATCTCATTTGGTATAAAAATATATAAAAAAAACAAACTAGAACCTTTGGTCTAAGCAGAACCTGTACTAACAAGAAACCTTTATACAGGCAACTGCAGGTGAATCATTTAGTCTATAAGAAGGTGGAAGGACTTTTCCTCCAGGAAACTCTGGTTTCCCTCTTGAAAAACAAAAATTAAAATACCCCCCCCCCCACACACACACAATGATAGGAACAGCAGATTATGAAGGTAGAATTAAACGTTCTATTACTCCACAAAATTAATATATGAATCTAATTTACATCGTAGAACCAAGTAACCGGGCCTTTAAAACCAACTTAAGGCTAACTATTCAAATCTCTTCCTGAGCTGAATGTTAAAAGTATTAATAAACGCGCACAAATCTGAAATAAAATTGGTTTAGGACTTAAAATATTGGGCAATAAGTCAATATTCTTATTAGAAGAATCATTAGAAGATTTATTGTGGACTAAAACTGCAAAATCTACAGATTGTACATCAGTGAACCTGCAGGCAAAAATTAAAGAGATAGTGTAAATTTGTCGATGTGTGTTTTGAACATTAAGTTGTAATCTGAGATAACAACATGAAAGAAGTTGTGTCAAGGAACAGATGTAGATAGAATGAAAATGTAGAATGACAAGTTAGAGTTCAGTAGCTGAACAGTAAATGGAAGTTGACGAGAAGCTGCTCACATTTCCCCGTTCTTATCTGTAGACAACTCTACAGGTTGTATCGCTCAACTAATCTTAAGCAAATTACAGTTCTTTTTTTATGTTGCTAAACGTCTCCTGAGAAACTCAGCCTAATCGGACTAAAACAAAGGCAGGACCATGTCACTCCGCAGAAATCTCTGTAGGGCCACATCGTTTAATCTGTTTCGACTAAATGGAAAGTACCGTTATTTCCTACATTTTTTATAACCTCCAGATAATGCCTGTGAATCGAGCAAAAAAAGGAAGAAGAAGAAGAGTGAGCGCAAAAGAGTTTTTAGGTTTGGAAGACATACACAGGTCACGTCGGTGAACTGGTTTTCCATATATTGAATATATCTGCTTCTAACATTGCTTATGAAAACCTGAAAACTTCAGTCCAGTCCGACTAATGTGAAAGAGGATTTAAAAGAAGAGAATCGCATACATCGTTGCAACTCGCATCATTCAACTGATTTCGACCAAATTTGGAAAACGGATAATACGCTGCTAAAAGTTTCCTGAGAAATTCGGCTAATCGGACTTAATCACATAGCATCATTCAGCTGTTTTTGACCAAATTGGGGATGCAATTCCCGAATAACTTAACTAAAATAGAAAGGGAGATCTTAAAGAAATGATAAATTAAAATTCTAGATATACGCTACTAGTTGCATGGTTCAAACCGATTTCAATTTGTTGATTGTTTTATCGACTTAATCTAAAAAGTGATATCGAATAAAAATATATATAAAAATAAAAAACTGATACGCAAAAATATCAGCCAAGTATTGAGAAGGTAGAGGCTAATTTGCAGTTCAGAAAAGGCTATTTTGCTGACATTAATGTTTTAATTGTTTAACTGTAAATAACCATCTGAAATTCGAATCGCACCACTAATTAGTAAAAGTAATGTCAGTAAAGCAGCTGCTTCCAGCTAATCTCCTGTCTCTTCTAACCTGTAATCATCTAGAACCATCTAGCGATACTAATGTATAATAAGTTTACAACCATCCGTGGAGAGATTTCATAAAAAAAAAATATAATAATAGCTCTCATGTTTTTCATAAATACATTAATTACATAAATACATAAATTAAGTGTAAATACAATGGATATTATTATGTGCATAATATGGAAATGTCATTATAATACCCGAGTCTCCACACCTTTCATTGGAAAAACCTGGATTTGAAGTCCATCTAGGACAGGAATAATCTTTATAAGGCTTTTCAAGTGAGGGTGAGTCAGCTCGTCCGACATAAAGATGGTAGGAGTTTTTTTTTTTTTTTTTTTTGTATGGAAACTGGAATTTTTCATCCCCCAAAACAGGCAGACAGTCCAAAAGAACTTGGACAATTTCCAGATATGGCAGACAATGCAGGTTGGATTAACCGCTCTATCATAGATGGTAATCAGATTTCTAAGAAGTCAAGTTACTTGAACGGGACATGCCATAGAGTCTAACACAAAAGAGCAGATGAAGATTATAACATATTAATCTTTATAAATATAAAAATCTTCTTTATATAATTTAGTTAACAGCATTAAAATTCGTCTGTCCTTTCTAAACCATATGACAATATCTGAAGAAGACCCAAGCTTACTACTATGAGGAGAAACTTATTTTTCCACATTGAGACTAAAAAGAAAGAATATGGAATGGAATAGTAAGGGATAGGATGAGATAAAACATTTTAGAAGACAGTTTATTCTCAAGAAATTGTGAGAGAAAAAATCATATAGAGCAGGTTAAATAAAAAGAAAAAATTATGTAGATTGAATGGAAGAAGAAATCATGTAGAGCAGTGTAGTCACGTCGTAGTAATAGTTGATGTGCGGCGGCACGCACACACACACGCGCGCTTAAGCCAATTTTCCTCTTCTGATGTGAATTGCTTAGATAAATTTTTACTCTTTTAATGTATTATATGATGTCACTCAGTAGTACATCTAACAGGCAATTATGTTAGTATTTTTATTAATTTGCATATATTTCCATGAGTGCATATGCATCGCATAATTGCAATGCTTCTGCTGCTGTTTTGTTAGAACCTGTTGTGCTAAAGCTGTATTCAGAAAGTTATCACTATATTTTCATAACCACGTTCATTTCGTGTAGGAATTAAAATACTTAAAAATTCCAATATTGTTTCCAATGCTACAGTCATCTCTCTTAATAATTTGAAACCTACAATCTCACAGACACTAGTATGGTGTTCGCTAAGTCTTTTCTACGAGTCGAAGCTACAAGAGAAAGAATAAATTGTTGTCATCTTCTTCTCAATCTACAACTTTAAGATTAACTTTAAACCGTTCCTACATATGAAAAATACCCGTTCTGTAATTTCATCTACACATAAATCGAAAGATATTTGCTTGCTTTTGTTAATGTTTTAGATTTTCATGCGTAAAATTATTTGATCTGCAAGAAAACATAATTTGGTTCTATACATAGGCAGACATTTTATATAAATGCATTACCAGAAACGATTTTCGAATGTGTTTTTAGTTTTTGTTTTATCCCTCGAATCAACTCGAAATCCTAAAAGCTATTGATGATTACTTTTATGTTATGATGTTCTTCAAGATCATTTAAGTATATGTGCGGGAAAAGTGGTTGCTATTTTTCCACCTTTATTTTCTTGAAAAGCTTTTTCCAAAGAAATTTACTGTTTTTTTTTTGTTTGTTTTACTGTAATCAGCAAGTTTATATTTTCTTAGTCTTCAGGTACGCAGGCCAAACCATCAACTGACTGTTTCTTCCTAGAAGACATTTCTTTAAGCTGTTTACATAAAGCAAAGAAAATTCACGGAGTTTTGTTTCATAGTTTTTGCACTTTTTTCTCTTTTCACTAGCTATAAAACTGTTCATTTACGAACGTTCGGTGTGCGTGTGTGTGTGGATACTCATGCAAACCAGACTGAAAATGCATATAATTAACAGATGTGTTACACTGATCTCATAGCCTAAGTTGCTTTAGCTGATTCCAACTAAACCTCTTCCTAAGAATTGGTTGAAACAGAAGGTTGACACTACTGCAATTAGTTAAGGTCCAAAAAGATATAACACCGGCTTGGAATATAAATTTAAAAAAATGAGAGGGAAGTTCAGTTGCTATTGTTGGTATCTCAGAATAGAGATGCTTACGGAACAATTTCGGTAAAGGAAGGGAAAATGGGGAAAATAAGAAAAGAGAAGGATCTTTCTCATCAAGATCCAGATAGTAAAGAAAGAATTATATGAGTTATACATGCTCGATGGGGCCCCATTAAAATTTCATCCAGAAGTGTGTACAAAGGTCTCAGAGGTGAAATCGATTAAAACTTAGTTCGCATTGAATTCAGTTTTATGTCTGAATGAAATATTTCTCTATTTATATCATATATTTTATTATTTGGAACATCATTTCTTCTTATATGATTCCTTAAAATTATAAGTGCAAATATTCAAATTCAGTGTGAAGATTTCTTTTTTGACCACTCACAGAAGGCACTGTATATCCAACACATTTCGAAAGAAGTATATTAAAAGTATACAATTAAATATAGCCATCTTAGTGACAAACGAGCTATTTTCTACAACTTCAAGTGGAATGATAATCCAATTACTAGACGACGAAGCAGCAGCTTCTCCTGTTTTTTTTTTTCTTTTCGAACTTAACATGCAAGAATTGTTAACTCTTGGTTCTTTTCTTCATAAATAAAATCACTACACTTCGCTTATCGTGACAATTTTTAGAGTAAAGTCTAACCAACATCCGTACCTAGAATATCATCAAAAATTTCGTGAAAACTATAGCATTTAAACATAATATGTCGTTCCTTTAATGATGGCAAACAGTCCATCTGTCCTTCACATAGGAATCGACTAGAACTGCTACCTGGTAATGAAATAGTAGTTTTATTATCATGTGACCTGTGGTCAAATTCAATCATTATCCAGTTCAACTTTATCCAATCTCTTATACAACGAACGGCCAATTTTTAGTAAATAGCAAAAGAGCAACAAAACAAACAAACAAAAAAAGAACAGAATATCTACAAATAATAATAGCTCACGAATAGTTGTGAAGAACGAATTTTATAAATTTGTTTAATATAATAGGTTTGACTTCCTCTCAGGCTCCAAACGTTGGATAGGTCTTAAACGTCCTCGCCTACTTCTTATGGGGAATAAAAGACGTCAGCGGATATTTTATAATAGGTATATACAATGATTTGTAATGTGAATTTATTCAATAAATTTTTAAAATAATCTTAAATTAAAAATCAACATTTAATGAAAGCATTGTCGACGAAGTTGTTTGGTTACAAATTCGTTAAAATGTATGTCAACATCGATGTTTGTTGTCGTTATTTGAAACATATCTCTAACAGTGAACTCACAGATGAGACCAGATAACAGACCAATGGCTATTGGCTTTATCCCACTTACTTATCACGTTCGAAACGTCTACTTTTCCGTATAGTACGCGAATGATATCGGCAGACTAATTCCAGCTCGAACGATTTAGTACACACGGCAACGTGTGTACTAAATCATTCTTAAACTTTTAAAAATCGGAGATTCCACCATATGGATTTTGTTATTTAAATTCACGAATAAAAATCATAGTTTCTGTCGTACCACGAGAATTCTTTTGAGGCCTAATGCATCCCACGGGGAGCCAATTTTTCTTACTTGGTTGAAGGCGAGTTGTTGCTTCTATCTAAATTTCTTCAGAGAAACTATTATAATTTACACTAAAGTAATTACATTTTTTCCTGAAGATTTTTCAATATTTCTTTTTTCTGTTTAGTCTGTGCGAACTGGCGGAAGTTATTTTACACAATGCTTTTTTCCACAGGATTTTGAATATTGTTTATGTCGGTTTTAATTATAATTTTGTTTAGAGAGTAGAAGACAGAGAATTATTTGACTTTTTTTTTTTTTCGAAAGCCGTGTTATTTGGTCAAGATGTGTGTAATATAAGGTGTGGCTATAAAGTAATGAGAGTGGTTTTACTGACCATCTTATATCCCGTAATTAGAATTTAAATGCCCATATATCTGCTTAAAAGCCATAATGAAAACGAGTAAGAGCTCTGCAGCGTTGTTGTGAACACTGGTCATTATTTAGAACAAACTGGCATCAAATCTTTTTGGGAGAAGTGAGGCATGCAATATAAAACCAGAATATAATAATGTTTTTTTTTTAATGGTTGTTAAAAGATTTTAGAAATGACCAAAATAATGCCAATGATGATGATGGGGAAAAAATGGCAATTTAACAACCTGTAGGAAAGAGCTTGATAATTCTACAAGGGTAAAAAGTTCGTTATCGACTGCTCATAGATAGACAGACAATTATAAAATTGGGATTCACTGAAATTACGGCAGAAGCAAGTTAGGCTATCGAACCAGTATATATATAAAACGGATTAAAACCTAGCTTATAAAATTGCTTGATATCTTTAACATATATATATATATTAATCGCGCATTTTTTCCATCCGGCAGTTTCTTTTCTTTTTTCTTTTTTTTTTCTCTCCTTGCAAGATAAGAATCTGAGTTTTCTGGATAGAAAAATGAAATCTTTTATAAATGTTCCTCGAGTGCTAGATGGGATCTGAACCCCAGTCTTTTTCATCTGAAGAACTCATGTCGCGGTATCCTTCAAACTTCACTACGGAGAAGCTAGTATATTTATGGCGATCCGGACTGAAGACGCTTAGCAGCCTACATAGGCCGTAGATGAGCAGAAATTGCTAAGAAAGAAGAAACTCTTCTTTGCAAAAAAACATTTGATTTGAAGACCTGCAGATTATGAGGGAAGGTTGTTCCAAAGAACAGCAGTAAACGTGAAAACGATGAGGAATGAAAAAATGTTCTCCAAATTCGGAGAACATTATAAAAATGAACGAAGCTGAATTGCGTAGAGATATTGAGTAGCTGCCGCATGTGTTTTAAAATATTTAAAAAGAGTGGGGAATTATCAATGCCAGTTTTGATGAAAAGCGTCATTATTGAAATGTCTATATAAAATGTAAGCAACAAAAAAGTATCAATATGAGTATCAATGTGAAAAACAGTGAGGCGATGAGAGATAGGTCATTATTCAATCTAACTGTTCTCTTCCTACTCAGAGTCTCTTCCTTTTGAGATCTCAGGAAATTCAATCAAAAAAAATTCAATGGATGGGTGAATCATTACTCCTACGAAGTTAATAGCTGTTCAAAGGTGAGGTAACCTCGTTGCTTGGGATTCTGATGAGACGATATTTATAACTCAGTTTGTGTCAAGAAGAGAAATCTCATTTTCAATAGATTTAAGTATTATCACAAAAGTGACTCCGAAAAAGATGAGTTTACGAAATATAAGACAATAAGACAGGAAATAGTATATGATTAACAGAGTATGTTTATAATGTGGACTATTAATTAATAATAAATATACTTCATATTAATTATAAATATACTTCATATTAATAGCCTCTAAAAACAGTGAAATAAGAGGGACTTATTTTGGTAAAAAAAAAATTTAATATGAACATTTTCTGAAAAGAGGACACAAAAAAGGAAAATAACAACAACAAAAAAAAAAACTACATAGAAGCACTGTACTAAAATAAAGATAAATATCCAACGATAAATAACCCAAACTGATAAATAAATAATTCTATGTGATCCACTAAAAAGTAGTCTCCGATGCCATATATAGTAGAATATAGAATATAGTAGATACAGTAGAATGATATTTTTAGATACTGACAGCGCGTCGAAATCTTTTTTCCCCTTCTGATTGCTCTGACTATTCGGAAAGTACTTAATGTAATAGGAATTAAAAAGCGAATCGTGCGTATGAATCGAGGTTTTCCCCATTATAATCACTTATTCAGAATTTCTTGGAAAGTGTCACCGAGAGAGGAATGGAGAAAGAGAGAGAGAGAGAGAGAAATATATAGGCGTAACTGTCTTCTGTTTAGCTCAGAAATTGCATTAGCTAACTGCGCCAACTAAGGATTGCCGTTGCATATTTCATGAAGTTCATTATGTCCATGAAACGTGGACATAAACTTTTATTTAGAGAAGAGCTGAACGAACAAGCTCACCATCTACAACGAAACTGCGATTAAAGGTAATTTTTGGGTCCGTCCTTCGCGCTTTTCAATAAACTTCCACGGAAAATTCAGATACGTAGCTGAGTATGGCTATGAACGGAAATTCCTCACAAATTTGTACGAGTTCACATTCTAAAACAATTACTTTGACACTATTCTTGGTCCTGAGAGAGAGAGAGAGAGAGAGAGAGTTATCAGGTTAGGGTCTTTAGTTACGCGCATTTGCATCATTGGGCTTCTATTATCCGCTGACGAATTATGAATCATGTGAAGTCGAATTCAAATACCAGTGCGAAATCGTTAGTTAATAATAAGAGAAGCGTGTAGCTACTTAACCTAACTAGTTTGAACTATCTATTAAAATTTCCTTGGTGTGTATAATTTTGATTTTATTATTTAAATTATCTTATCGCTCTCAATCACTACAATAACTGCAAAAATATATATTCTATTGAATAGTAATAAAACTGATTGGTTATTTTGGAAGGCAATACATTGCCTTCCAACAAACGTTGCAGAATTATTACTGAATTTTATCTTTCCACACACACACACACACACACACACACACACACACACACACACACACACACACACACACACACACACACACACACACACACACACACACACACACCAGTGCTGTCATAAAGAAATAATTTTAATGAATTTTAATAATTTTAAACTTTTAATAATTAATAACTTTAAACGACTTTTGAACAAAGCTCTCTTCGAGAAACATACTTCTAGTTTGTTTCAGCTTGTAGTATGGCATTCTCTTCAGCAACTTTACACACACACACACACACACACATACACTCAGCATTCAAATTCGTCATCACACCCTCTGCATATTTCATGATACTAACTTTCTCTCTCTCTCTTTTCTATTTACACTTCCTTTCATACCTATGATATCTAAAAGGCTTACGATTCACACGTGTTTATAATAGCTTGTATTGCATTCTCATATATTTCCATATACACAACAAAGTATTTATCCTACAGTTCAGGGAATATCACCATATACTCGAAACATTTATCCTTTAATTCAATGAATGAGAATGCAGAAAATGTGAAAAAGTCGAATTTTCTTCTTTACTTAAATAACAGAAAAACTGTTCTCATAAACATACTTCAGGTATGATTCTGCAAGTATCAAACTTCAACTACGTATATTTTCTGCAAACAAAAAAAAAACTTCTAATGATAAGTTCCGACATAAAAAAATAAAAGAACGTCCTTGGAACATAAATTATTTGCGTGTGTGTGTGTGTGTGTGTGTGTGTGTGTGTGTGTGTGTGTGTGTGTGTGTGTGTGTGTGTGTGTGTGTGTGTGTGTGTGTGTGTGTGTGTGTGTGTGTGTGTGTACCCATATTGAGTAAATTAGAGCTGTTCTGTAATTATTACTCATTATTTAAGTCAAAATCAAAATAGACGCAACAAAATTGGAAAGCAAACTAAGTATATTAAAGCATTAATAAAACATGAAGATTCGTTAACGAAATGAAATACAGTCAAGAATTAGTATGGTATTAATAATGGAAAAGGTGTGACCCATGAAGCCGATAGAAAAATAGCGATACACTAACGATGTCATTCGCTATGGAAACTTCCCCCTGTTTTTGTTTTTCCCCACTCTACCTTTGTCGGAACAAAGACGAGTGAATCAGCAGACACAGCGTCCTATTCTCGGCCCAGACGGTGTCTGGAGCTGGGATTCGTCGAAAGATTTGCCGCGTGCTTTCTCTGGCTGCGCAGCGGGAGGGGCCAAGCCACTGCCGGGCAAGCAGAGCGACCCTATATTAACCTCTCCTTCAGTGAATCGTCAGAAGTTCTCTCGTTAATCGTCACGCGCCATCAGCAAGCAAGACCCGGTACCTCCTCGTGCGACTGAATTCTGCGTGTTTTTGACTACACGCAGCAAACCGAAAAAGGTTTAGATTCTTAGCTAAAACCTAAAGAGAAAACAATTTAAATCTCCATTTGAAGTTTATAAACAAATTTATAAACTATATATTTTCGAGATCATGGTTCATTCTCCTTTGTGGTTACTCTTTATACTGATCCTTTTACTTCTTACCATAGTTTCCACTTGGGGATTTGTCGCCCCCGACATTCCAGAAACCTTTCGACAACAGGAGCTGGCTCCAACTCCACTGATGCGCATCTTGGATCCATTAGCTGCAGCAAGTCTCCAAGAACAAACGATTGCCAATGCCTCTACTGCTTTATCCAATACCAGTCTCTCCGATCTTCAGAATGACAATGACACCCATCGGCTTCAGTTAAGATACAGAGAAAGGTGAGATATGATTTGTTTTCTTTCTATGTTGTTCTTTTTTATCTCTAAACAAAAAAAGGTTTCCAGTCTTTGCTAAGTGTGACGATTAAAGAATTTGGTTTCTGAACTGAGGCGAGAGATTTCAACGTATCTAGGAATTCTCACACTTATATTACTATATTACTCATGTAATTTATGTCTATCGCAATTAATATGTATTATTTGAGATGTTGTTGCTTTATACAAAGCAACAATTCCTTCATGGTCTTAGAGGGGGTGGGGAGTTTTTCCCAGAGCAAGGGAACCTAACATATTCTGAAATGCGTGAACTAGTCGGCACTCTCTTAAGTAAAAAAAAAGGAACCTCCGTCTCTCTCTTTCTTCCTCGATGAAGGATATTTTCTGAGACAGTAACACACACACACACATGAGCGCGCATCATCTGGAGCAAACAAATAAAACAGATGTCATTTTCTTCCTCCTATGCTCTCAAAAAAGACACATGTTAGCAAGTCACTGGGGGAGGGGTATTTTGGCTGCTTGGTAAATACGGCAAGAGCATTTAATGAAGTTACTCTAATTATTTTCTGTAAATTTTGAACAAGATGAACCACATCTTCTTCAAAATTCTGAATTGCAACCATTACTTTATGCATTACAGTCAGCTAAAACTATTAATAACACTGATACCACTCAATGATATCTATCAGTTACACGAACAGTATTTATGACCTACACAGTATAACTTAAAGTGATAACGTAAATATCAAACCAAATGACGACCAATTTTATATAAAAAGTGCTTTTCAGATGTGATTTATCAAATGTATTATAGCAACAACCTGATGGTGTTCTCTTAATAAGATCCACTATTTACCAGTTCTTCCTGTTGGCAGATGATGGGATATTCACGTGAGTAGAAGTGTACTATTTAGTGTTTCTATTTGGTAGTTGCTGCTATTCATTATTTTGTGAAATATCCAAAAATCAGTATAGAATGCCAATAATTAATAGTGTTTGAAATTCAAATTGCTAATTCAAAGTGTAAACTGTTATCATGTTTAGAAAAAGTCAATATGGAAACGAGGTGAGCACGCCTCCATATAATTTTACACTTAATAAGGTATATTAAATGCAATACTAAATAAGATATCGAAATGAAAAAGCTTATCTGACTAGTCAAGGATATTGGACAGTGTGAAATTCAAAAAGGTAAAATAACGGACTTTTGCAACGTGCAGTTTTCCATGGTTAATCGTGTTCCATATTTTAGCTTTTGTTCTTTCTAATTTCCCGCTTTTAACATTCGAGATTTGTTTCATACAAATAACGAACTACACGAGTTCGTTATTTGTATGAAACTCAAGTCTAAAGATGATACAACACCAGGGCAACTCATTGTAAAGGTGGTTTTTTTTTACAAAAACTGTAATTCTCAGTTTTTGTAAAAACTGAGAATTACAGGCAAAAATGCAATACATAAATGACATAAATTATGTCAATTATGTATTGCAATTCTCAGTTTTTTGTAACTTCAATTTTTATTAATGTGTTCTACCTTTAGTGGATACCTGATGAAGGCTGTAAAAGGCTGAACCTAGTTGTATCATTTTCATTAAAACTTAATATTTTATCTCGGTTTAAAGTCATTAAATATCTATTTTTAAAATATATATATATATATTTTTAAATTTATATATATATATTTTAAAAATGTATATATATATATATATTTTAAAACTTTATTATATATATATATATATATATATATATATATATATATATATATATATATATATATATATATATATATATATATATATATATATATATATATATATAATAGATTTTTTACCTTGGGAATAGTGCATATTAGGATAACCAAGTTATTTTATAAACTTGGTTATTTTAACCCCTAATCCCAAGTATGCAAACAATTAAGTTTGCGTCTGAGTTCAAGTAATAGTGATCAGAGCTTTACCCACCTTTACAATGAGTTGCCCTGGTGTTGTATCATCTTTAGACTTGAACTTTGTTTCAGGCGCAAACTTAATTGTTTGCATACTTGGGATTAGGGGTTAAAATAACCAAGTTTATAAAATAACTTGGTTATCCTAATATATATATATATATATATTAATCTGAGTCATTATTTTAGATTAAATTTTGTCCCAACATACAGCTAAAAATGACTGGCGGGATTATTATGGAAAATATTATTAAATGTTATTGAATCCCCTTAGTAGAACGATATATATATATATATATATTTCATTTTAATGTGATATGAAAGTTGATTTGATTTAATGATATTAAATTTATATTGAATATACTGTATATAATAATGCTAAAAAATGTTATCTATTACGTTAGGTAGAAAAATATTTAATTATTATATTTGGAAATTAGAATAAAAGATGCCAAAAAAATAGCACGTACTGGAAAAAGCTGAAACTCGTGATCAGAATGTTTTCCACAATTTCTTATACGTATATGAATTCAGGGATTGTATGTGTAATATGAAGTTATTTTTGTGAAACGAAAGAGGATGAAAATAGAACATATTTATTATTAATTTTTTGGAATATATTTATTTATTTTCTCTTGAAACAATAATCAGAAAAATCATTTAGAAAACAATAATATAATTTACTTTTAAACTCTGAAGATTTAAAACGATTCTATAGAACTCTGAGTACGTCGTCCTGAAACAGGTGTGCCTGATTTGAGTAAAAATGAAAAAAAAAAAAAAACGAGAATTCATTGTTCAGAAATTAATTAATTGGTTTTGTCTATATTACTAAGTAGTTTCATCCACTGTAGAAAAATTCCTATTCATTTTTTTTATTGTGGTTAAAGCTTTAGCATTATTTTTAAATATCTTTCTGCTAGTAAATACCGAGAGTGTGATAAATATGTTATGTTTGTAGCAGATACAGAATTTTATATCAATATATATATATATATATATATATATATATATATATATATATATATATATATATATATATATATATATATATATATATATTAATTTCTTAATGAAATTTTAAAATGCCACTACTACTAAAATTAAAACCGTTTATCAATCAAAGCGTAGACTTTTTTAAAGCCCATATATATATATATATATATATATATATATATATATATATATATATATACA
Source organism: Typopeltis vanoorti (assembly GCF_054136105.1). Classification (NCBI taxonomy): domain Eukaryota; kingdom Metazoa; phylum Arthropoda; class Arachnida; order Uropygi; family Thelyphonidae; genus Typopeltis; species Typopeltis vanoorti. The sequence goes on along the minus strand of NC_143554.1, from coordinate 71,784,031 downwards.
GGGTGTACGGTGCACACCCACGGAATAGCAATATCAACGATATTATATTTTTTCATTTATTCATGTTAAAGACTCCCCCTAATTGTTTCCTGGTTTTGCGTGATGCCTAAAATTAAATATAATATACTAATACTTCATGAAGAGCACACTTCATGAAGTATTAGTATATATATATATACCCGTAAACACTGCATCGCATTCGCGTTAATAACCCGGGTGTGAGGTGACAAATACGGACAACTATTAAGCCTTTGAACACACGTACAGATGGCGCAACGGGTCAAATTCTTAACGTTCCAGTGGTTTTATACCACTCAGAAGGCAAGGCAGGATACGCGCTGAGACAATAGCACCCAGAAATCATTTATTATGATTGGTTATTGTATCAACCAATCCAATTGAACGTTGTCATCTGTCATGAGTTGTCGTTTTTTTTTTTCTGAGTTTCATCTATTTTGCGTGCCTGAAGGGTGAAGTGACGTGTTTAGGACACCGATATAGACAAGTAATTTTTTATAAATAATTTATACATTTTGTGTCCATATTTACAGTGGGAAATAGTGTTGACGATCTACTGAATATCCCGTTTTCTACCAGAGGTTAGAACTTGTGTATAAATAATTAAGTAAAACGAATTATTTCAGTCTTTCTTTGGTTCAATCCAGAAAAAATAATAATTTCTCAAGTGATTACTTTTCCAATTTCTGTGTGTATTATATTCTGTATTAAAAAATCTTATCAAAATTAAAATTATCTGTGTCTTACTCTAGTATTTGCCAATAATAATCTAATTTCAAACCTTTGTGCATCTCACATAAAGGACGCGCATGAAGCATAGCTATTATTCATTTGACCCTTACGTTTTCCATATTTAAAATTATATTAATTGATAAATTAAAATATTTACGTTATCCTACAATTATTGCACTGGACCAATAAAGATGAGCGCTGATGCGCTAAGCACTCTTAAAACTTTTGCATCAAGAAAAATGCAATCATACGATCAAATTGACGTGAATTTTGTAGCGAGAGTGGCATAACCTAAATGGGCCCGTGACGCCACTGCTTGTCACCTAGTTCTCTCAGAATATCGGCCATTTCTCATTTTGTGTATTTGGTAAACAAATAATGACACATTTGGATCTGTGTATTCTCATTTCAATGGAAAAGCAAACGTGAAAAAGGAGGGAAGAAACTTCCAATGCTTTAATGAGACCTGTCAAAGCTAAGTGAAAGAATAAAAAGCTGTCGAAAGTAAAGCGAAGATTTGTTATTTGTTTCCCAATTACCTGATTAAATGCAATAAATGTTATTTGCTATTATTTAAATCATTGTGACATGTTTCATTCTAGCAGGTACAGAGTAAGGTGCCTTACGTAAGAAGTAAAGAAAATCATTACGAATACTAATTCATTGTAGAATGTAATATTGTTGACCGATACTTTTAAAACAGCGTTAAAACCATTAAAATAATAACGTTTAATAAAATAATAACCGAAGGTGTCTTAATGATCTTATCCACAGAGACTCCCATAACGTGGCGTGTGAAACTCTGTATTAGGAAATCAAGAGGGGACTCTTGATTTTCTAATACGGGAGACAGCAAAGGATACTGGAAAAAGGGACGGGGAGGGGGGGGGGGAGATCTGTGAAAACAACGAAGGATCTTAATAGCTCAAGTAGTCCGTTATAGAGTTGTCTCGAACATCGTAGTTAGAACACTAACACAATGGAAGATATATTATTTATACAAACCGTATAACAGAAAGTGACTGTATGAAACCTCCCATTCAAAAGGTATGATCATTGCTGATATTCTTCCCTTGCAGCCATGGTACTGCTCAAAACTGTTTCCAGTGTTTGTGATAATCACCAGCTTTATAAATCCTCATATAATCCTTCTTAACTGAAAATAATATGTATGGTAAAATCCCACCTCAAAAGATGTGATCACTCTCCCGAATCAAAAACGAGATATCTTGGTTATCGACAAATCCGTTGATGCTAGACTCAGGCTCACGAAGAACTTCTTTTAGTATCTGCATGAATTCTATTTCTTTTCCTCCATGAATCCTTTCTTCTGTGGTATGAGAGATTGACGCTATCTACATATTCCAGCCACTGAATTAAAAACTTTTATTTAATACTGTGTTGAACCTTCTTTGCCGAATTACAGCACACATATGTGGTTTGGTATACATTCCACAAAGTGATCGTTGCATCTATGTCTACAACATACCGGGCGTTCACCATAGTCCTTTAACTGGCTCAGATTTGACGAAAGAGGACTTTGCTCCCAGATCTGTTTTTCTAACATGTCCTCTGCATTCTCACTGGTGGCCAGGGAAGAATGGTGAAAGTCGCTGTCATGCTCTCGCTGAACCACTGCTGAGCAATTCTTGTGCGAATGACAGTGGCATTGTCGTCCATGAAACAACTGCCATGTGCTGGATAAAAAGTCAACATTGCAAGATGGATTTGATCAGTAACAATGTTCAGATATTCTTTGGAGGACACCCGACATTCCAGCAATATCAGGGAACAGAACATGTCCTACACCATTACATCACCTCCAGAAATTGAGTTTTGTTCACTGTGTTCATTGCTTCATTGGTCTTCCGCAAAACTGTCTGCCTACCTTTGGTACAGAACGAGTGTACCACGATTCGTCGGACCACATACCTTTTTTTACATTCTTCTTGTTTCCAGTCACAGTGTTCTTGACGCCACTGTAGACGAAATTTCCGGTTCTTTGCAGAAATCAGTGGTTTCTATACAGGCATGCGACCGACAATACCGATCCTCTTCAATAATCTGCGCATAGTTCGGTGAGATATGGGTTGGGAATAGCCTTCAATAAATTTGGTTACCTGCTGCATACAAGAAGTTCTATTTGTCCGTACAAGCCATCTCAGGCGGAGGCGATCTCGTTCGTAACAGACTGTCTTAGGACCACAGTTACGCCTCTTAAACAAGCAATATAGGTTATTTTTCCACTGATTACAGGAATCTTACCTTTAGAAAAACCCAGTCAGCTATGCTGTTTTCAGAATCGTGGCTCCAACTAGACGGACTCTCACAATAAGCCCTTTATCGAACTGCTAAAGATCCTTTGCTTTTCCCTTTGTGATCAACATTATTGACGAGTATTGACCAGCAGCATTCTTAAATACTTGTTAAAACATGTGGTGACCTTGTATTCTGCATATACGCTGCAGAAGTGACGTTTATATATATCTGCATAAATTTCTAATCCAGTAGCCAGTATGTGTAGTAGGAGATAGAATCAAAAGAACAAAATATACATAGTCCATAATTATGGGGGGGGGGGGCTTCAACTATTTCAAATAATGCATTTGAGAACATCTCCCCTGTCGTTGCATTTCTGCTGAATTTCTACCATTGCTATTGCATTTCTTTAGCAATCATCGACAGTACTGCTCCTCTCGTACCTGTCTGCTATGGAAAATGCAATTCTCCTTACATTCTATGGCTATCATTATTATCCCGTTTTAACTATACCATTATGTTCTTGATTTTCAACAATACACTCCGAACATTCTCAGAATGCAGTGATAACTAGACTTTTCGAGTTGTTTTTTTTTTTTCAATATTTCAAAGCTTCCGAAGTAATTTTACTAATTTAATTTTGAAAAGAATTCGATGCAAATTTTTTGCTGTTTTGTGTCATGTTTTTCGAAACGGGCAAAACATAATAAGCAGCAGAGCAAATCAACGGCATATAGGCGGCAAGTCCTACTGCCACCAATCATTAGGAGTCCCTTACGGCCAATCTAGAAATCATGTATAGTACTTCATTTATTAACTGAAAGCATGTTATAATTCACACTATGCGTTCGAATCCCACTGCTTGAATGGAGAATGTCTAATAAACAGGATAGGTGTCTCACGCACCAAACAATGTCACAACTGTGACTATCTTTTTCTCTATTTATATTGTGTGTAGCGCAGGTGTAGTCGATTTTTACAAATTTATTGATATATGTAGATTTTCATACGATATGATTGAAAATCTGGACCATATTGAACCAAACTAGACCATATGAAAAACTGGGGGGGGGGGGGGGGGGGAATTGACCGTATAAGAAATGAAGACATCAGAAAATAACTAGATATTTACGAGGTAAATGAAAATATCACGGAATACAGAGAGGAAATGAAAAGAACATCTGTTTAGGATGGAAACATATCGGCTACCAAAAGAGGTGAATAGATATAGACTAAAGGGAAAGAGAGAGAGAGAGAGAGACCAGCTGCAAGATGGAAAGACTAGTGAAGCCGGAACAGGCAAATGTGTAATCCTTGAAGAGAAGAAGAAGAAGATTATTGAAAAAACATAGGTTCGAATTTGTCTAGGAAGCGACGAATCTTTATAAGAACTTTGTAATCGAATCACGACTGCGCTGTAGAGGGGATAAAGAAAGAGACGGAGAGAAAGAGAGAGATTAATTACTAAATCATTAATAATTAAAATAAACTTTATTGATACACACGTTATACATATTCAAGCGATGAAAAAGGTATTCATTTATTCTACATTGAATAAAGCATTATGCATCATTTATTAAAACTGCAGTATAACAGTATATAAACAATAAGCAGTGAAACACGTGATAAATTTTCTGTGTGCAGGACGGATTATCAGCGTTCTTTATACAATTAATTCCAATACGTGAATTTGTGTGTTTAAGATGGCAAAGTTACATTTAAACGTTAAAAAAGGCCTTAAAATATTTATATTTTAAATAACATCTATGAAAAATTTGCATATACCAATAAATTTCTAAAAAGTATTTCATTAAAAGAAAGTAGGATGGAATTAAAATGTTTCTAAGATAGGAGAATAAGGGGAGGTGCCACTGGATTATGTGAATGCGTGATACTCCTATGAATGCCCGAACTTCCATCAAATCTCCTGTTGTAGATATGACTGCACGTGTTTGCAACGTGCTTACGCTTACACAAACAGGATGTTTTCGGAAGCTTTTACGTCATATAAACTTTCGAAGCTCAAAAAAGTGAATGTCCTCTATTTGTTGATATCGTGAACTTCCCACCATAATTTATTACGTGATATCTGTCTGAAAATTTCTTAAAGCTCAGCTAATGGGATTAACGATTCACCATCAATGAAATTATTTTCAATCGCATTATTTTTCTAAATCATTCGTATCTTATTAATGGCACAAAATGTACAAAAATTGGACGAGAAGAAATTATTAGTCATAAACCAAATGTTTCAATTTATCCAAAAACAAATTACGGATTTTTTTTACATTTCTTCGATTTGCTATGTCTAACTTTGCTAGGGTTATCAAAAATTTTCACCAGAATTTTCACCTTTTTAATCATCTTCCATGATTAAAAAGTCGAAGAACCAACGGCATGCTAATTATCCTTTGGTTGGGAAGATTTAGGTTTCAACTTTAGTTAGAATGCCAGGAGCTTCTACAGCAACAGAGATGAATTTTTGTCGAATATAAACGCAAATAACATAGATATACATGCCTCATGATCATAGTCCCTGTGCAGAAATTCTCTTATCAGAAGTTCGCAGTTAATAGTATGAACGACTAGAATATGCAATCCCCAATGAAAATTCAGCTCACTCTCTTTCAGTATTAATCAAAAGCAGAATGCATTCCTTTCTTGAGATTCCTTTCTGTTATTCAAAATGCTTAACTGGATATTTGAAGAGTCAATGCTTCATGCGCATAATATTCTTAAAACGTATTGTGACTAGTAATAATGAAGTAAATTTTAATGGAAAAATAAGTAATGCGTCAGTGGTGATCTTTTCAGGAACACTTTTGTGGTATTCCTTCTTCGCTGCAATTAGAGTTGAAGTGAAAGGCATCGGTCTCGCCCCCTTCTAGATCATTGTATAGGACTATAAGACTAAGCAGATTCAGGAATTTCATTTTCCTCAAGAGATATTTATAAACGTGGCATTGCGAGTCAGGACATTGCTCTACACAAAACATGCACAGTTCTATTCAATTGCTATGGTAAGATGCCATGAAATTGTCCAAATGTCAATATATTACATAGCATTGAAGATTTTCTCACCATGTCCAAAGGGTACATTCCGAAATAAACAAGCAGTTCCAATCATTAATACCGCTTCATAAGTACTTCATTCCTAGGACAGTGCATTGCCATAAAGAGCATTCTCCAGGGATTTTCCAGACTCGAACTAGAGAAGGCTTATTAATCGTTACTTCATGACTTTCATTTTTTTATGATAGTCCCATTCAGGAAATGTTGCAAATATACAGCGCATAACCATCAATTGGCTAATGCTCGGATAATATGAGTTTAGAAACCAAACAAGGACCTTTTGAAGCGACTTGACTCCTCCAGTAAGCAAAATGGTCTTAAATAGAACGACGAAAATCAAATGCTGCCCCCAAGCACATTCACGCACAATGGGATTCATATTAACAAATGAATTGTTGATATGAATTTCATATCATTCATTTCATATGAATGAAATGAATGATAGGATCAAACAGGAAATATACCATTCCAAATGAAGTTTAGTTTCATTGGTGTGAAATAGACTTTGAATGTGGTTCTGTTGTAGCAAGGCTATAGTGGATTTACGAATAAGCTAAAAAAAAACTTCGATGGTTCACATTATTACAAGGGCCACAGAAATGCTAATAAACGTAAAATTTACTCAGTAGAGAGGGAACCTCTTACGAGTTATAGCTTAGGGACTACAGCAACCTTAAATCCATGCAACTTCCTAAACAGCTGGAACGAACATCATTGAAATACTATTGACAGTTCAACTAAGATCGCATGTTTCGCACGACCAACTTTAGGGATGGTATTGCATCTTCTCAGGCTCATTCATCCTAATCTGACGATCTTCTTTGTTTGTCGTATCGATTCTTAACTGTTGCAAAATCTTCGAACTTGTGTCCTTTCACAACGTTAGTTTCTATTAACTTCAGAAAGTTTAAAAAGTTTTTGGAAGAATGCAAAGGAAAACTAACTAATTAACTAATGACGGTCGATCAGCATTGAACATAATCCAGTAAATGATGATGGTAACAACGATAATAATAATGAAGGCCATTACCTTGATTAATTATTTTTGGTTCTTTTAAAACACGAAAACAACTTCTCGCATTTATTATAAACAACATTGCCGGAAGAAGCAATAGAATCAAACAGAGGCAATGTGAAATCATACAAAAACTTTTGAAGTTTAAGTGAAGATAATATGCAGTTCAAATAAAGAAAAAAAGGAACATGCAATAATTTGAAGGTTTGAATTTTAGATATTTTTATTATTCTATTAAAATCCTCATAGTAGCGCTGTCTCTAGAGTACGTATATTTTTGGACTGATTTGCCTATGTATGCAAGAAGAAATCCGAGTTTCTAGGAGGAAGAAAATAACCTGCCCTCTCCTTTTTCTAAGACCAGATAACTTAGTCCTACTTGAATAATGCCTAATAAACTTCTTGTTATCACAGTGTTTGAACTCAGGCCGAGTCTTATTCCCCATCAAGCCATACGTTGCGAAAATACTTCATGGAAATTTCGCAGAAAAAATATATTTGTCTTCCTATTGCACGTTAGGCTTAATTAAGTGTACATAATGCACAAACGAATCAAAGATAATATATTCCTAATATAACGTTGTTCTTTTTTAATGGAAATTATCTGATTGTAATCAAAATATACATCTGAATTTTAAATGTGTTGTTAAAAATATAAAATAAAAATAATCAGCGCAATTTTATCTATGATTTCTGTAAGTTAACTTATATATTAAACTCTTTTTGCGATTAAAAAACTGTTAGATTTTACTAATAACGAGCTTGGCGAACAAACAACATTTAATTGAACAATGGAACCCTCGTATATATACTTTGCTTATTATAACTGCAGTTGTTTGATATGAACTAAATTTAAAATCTTCTTTCTGGACATTGCGCCCTTCGCCATCATCAATTAGTTTGTTTTCTTTTTGCATATATCTTTATATGGTAATCATAACTGTTGGTAATCTTAATATGTGTAAATGTTTTTGTGATCTTAATATGCGACATTCAACATACATTATTACACAAAACCAGCCAAATTTCTTATCACGACACTAGTAGAAATCATTTATTTACCAAATAGCTACTGATAGTGAGAGAACTGGTGATTCTCCATGGACGTAAATGTGGTTGTGGCGAAATGAATGAAAATATGTTTAGAAATGTGACACGTTTTTGATAACTTTCCTGACAGTAAACAGATTAAGTTTGCTGAGGGATTTGTGAAATTCTTAATAGGATATCTTCTACCAATAAGATGCAGTATCACAATAAACAGATGGATAAGAGCTCGCATGATTCCAATAATGACAGACAAGTGACCTTTTAAGTCAGCGAGAGGAGTAATAATGAATTATGTAACATATGAATGAAGGAACTTGTTTTTAGTTTGTCTGTTTATTTATTATAATGTAATCTTGGTATACTCTTTGACGAAATGTTTGAACTTTACATCACACAGCAAGTTTTAACAGATAGTGTACTATCCAGTAAATATTTCATTACATAATTATTTTTTATTCATAACAATAATCATTCATATGATCATTACCATTCATAACCATCTTCAGTTGACTACGGAAAAAAATAATCTCCAAGATGGCCAAGACAAATTGGGTAATTTGATTAATCTGGATTGCAGAATGAAAAACCTATATGTTACCACCATGTATAATAACTAATAACTCACCCTTATTCAAAATTGTGCAGAAAACATTTCAGTGTTAAACGTAATAGTTGTAGAGTAAAAAAAAGATGAAAAACAAAAACAGGCCATTAAACCAGCCCACTAATGAACAGGATGATGACGACCATTAGTGGGCCAGCTTAGTGGCGTGTTTTTGTTTTCATGCACGGTAGGTCGTCTCATAAATTTAATTTCAAATGAAGTAAAACTCGTTGTTATTCTTGTTGTGGCTAAATTAGATATGGAATTATTAACAGAAAGAAAACCACAATATGGAATTGTGGTTTTCTTTCTGTCTTATTCAATATTATCTTTAAGTGATGTAGTTGATAAATAGTGTCTGGAACAATTTTTTTTATCTTCTTGAATTCTAGAAATGTCCTCATTCCGCTATTTAAGAAGATCTCTTTTACCATCTATCTCTTCTTTTTGCATAAGAATTCAAATGCTGCTGGTTAATGTTCCACGAATATTTAACCCTTCTTCTTCAACTGATTTAATGATTTGCATATCTTCTGTTGATTTTTAACTTTCTGTTGAAAGAAACACTTTATAATGAAGTCTTTTATGAGGCCGACTTTGAAGCAATCCTATTTAGTTTTCATCTACATCATTCTCACCCATGATGAAGGAAATCAAATTGGAGAGACTAACAGACAGCTGCAGTCAGTATCCAATTCATAGCCTCTAAAAACCCTCCTATCAAGAACAAATTTCTTATTTACTATTATATAGTCTGGCATCTTTGTGCGAATGAACGTGTTTGCAACTTTAAAAGTATTTTAAACTGTAAAATCGATTAGCCTTCCCACATTTCTATTAATGGTTTGCTCATCATGTATGCTGATAAATAAATTAATTTTACTATTGCCAATTCTAACATTCCCTCCATCGCCACTAGATAATCAGACATTATTAACCATGCTTGCTTTATTTCTGTCTCTTTATTTATATACTCTTGTTGTAATTTAATTCTGATTTGTATGATTATTTTTTATTCCAATCAATGTAATTACCACTTTTTCCTTGTTCTATGCACCCTGAATAGTACTTCTGCTCTTCCTCTCTCATTACTGCTTACACTGTTGTTAATTTTTGCGTAATTAATTAGTCCTGTAATTAATATGTAAGAAAGCTAAACATTGTGTAAAACTAGCTAAACAAAGTCATGGGAAGACTTTGGTAAGAACATAGAAAATAAATATCAAGAAGGTAGCAAGATATTCTAGAGGTTGTGAAGAAGCTCAGAAATGGAGGAAAGAATGCTGCAAAAGGAATTAGAGATGATAAAAGTGACATGAAAACTGGGGAAAAAAGATATCCTTGATGTATGGTGTAATTACTTCGAAAAATTGCTAAATGAAACAATCAGTGATAGCACAGTGGTAAAAAACACTGACCAGGAATGAGGCCAGGAATACATATCCAAACTTGAAGTAGAAAAAGTCATCAAAAGCCTGAAATGTGGAAAGGCAGCTGCAGTAGATGATATAATGAGGAATAAAAGTTGTACATTGGCTGCAGTGCATAGTTCAGAAGGCCTGGACAGAGGAACGAATTCCTGATGATTGGAGTAGAGCTCTCATAGTATCCATATATAAAAAGGGAAATAAAACTAAATGTGAGAATTACAGAGGTATTTCCCTACTGAGTGTTTCTGGCAAGATCTATGCAAGTATACTTGAGAAACGGTTGAGAAGAATTATGAAAGAAAAGCTTGGTGAAGCTGGATTCAGGTCAAATAGAGGCTGTCAGGATAATTTTGTTTTGTTTCGAAATGATTTTCTAAATTTTGCCACCATTTAATGGATGCTATATGAGACTACTCCACAGATTTTAAATTCCGTCGCTACCCGAACGAAGTCATTAATGTGTATCATTTCAAAAGAGTGCTAAAATGATCCGATTTAAAAAAATCGAGATGGTTTGTCGAATTTTGATAAATATCCCAAATACAAGATTTCAATGACCTCAGACCAGAACAGAGAAAATAATATGCATACATGTTACAAATATATAACGAACAGACAACACAAATCTAATCAAACGGGCCTAAACTTAGTAAACTACTAACTACTTGCATCAATGTTTACAAAGTTCTTCACTGGAAATGAAATATCTTCCCCCTTTTTTGCGCAATGTGGTGGGCACTACCTCACTATCACCTTGAGTGCAATATCCCTCTTATTACTTCACGTATTAGATAAAATAGGAAGTTATGACCAAGTAGTTTTACTTTTTTTCTGTAAACTAATATTGATATCTGCGGTGGAATATGAAGATGGTTAATCCTATCGCAATAGTCTGCAGACTATTGAGATAGGATTAACCATTGCAGACTATTGATGGTTAATCCTATTTCAGTAGTCTGCAATGCTATCAATGAGGCGTGTGTTCTCTCGCCAGCTGCTTGTTTTGAAGAGTAGGGAAAACCCAATAGGCATATAAAATAAATATATGTATATTATGTCGATAAAAATATAAGTATTTAAGTTATTATTTTTTATTTTCACAATTTTCTATAAATATAAAATTCATAATGAGTTAGCATCATGAAATAAAAAAATAATAATAAAAAGGAAGACAGAAAGATTATTGAGTACAATGTAAACAGCATTTTTTTAGCAAAGAAAAGAAAAGTGAAGATTAAGTAACACTACTGAACGAGCAACCTTGAAGGTCATGCGGCTAGCTCTGCGCAACCGAACACGCAAGAAACAGGAGGTCTCTCTTATTTAACACGCGTCAATGCTAAATATATGCGTATATTTTGAAATGAGAACCTTGCAAATGTTAAAGATAGTTTAGTTTGTATCCATACAGTTTTATAGCATTCATGGCTCAATAAAATAGTTCTGGAACTAAATTATAGTTACAAATAAGAATATTTTAGAAAGGTTTACAGATATTATGGTAATACACCAACAAAATGTTTGACAAAAAAAAATGTTCATCACTTTCTAAATTTTAGGAATCCCCACTTCCAGTAGGTCGAAAATAAAATCTGTTGTATATTATGAACAAGACATGATGGGATCAATCGAAAAAAAAAAAAAAGATCCGATTTTTCTCCAGCCTGAAGAGAGGCTTCGCCTTCCGCGAAGTAAGTTGATTTGTTAGGAATTATGGCGAAACCACTAAGACTATGAGGCATGAGGCTAGTATATTATATCTGTTAAAACGCCTATTGAATTAACACTGATACATAGATTGATGAAACGCAAATGAAGTAAGAAATGAAACAATTAGAACGACACAACGATGAAAAATGATTGTCTCACATAAATAGATAAACGATTGAAACAATGAAGATGAACTACAAAAATCATTATGCAGTCTAAATAATCTGATAAAAACATATGGTACGGAAATATCAACAGACAAAACGAAAGTCATGGCCTTCAAAGCTGCTAATCCAATAAGATGCAAAATAGTAATAAACAGCAAAATAATAGGGCAAGTAAATACATTCAACTATTTAGGATGCACAATGTCATATGAAAATGAAGCTGATATAAAACCAAAGATATCAAACTTTTTAAAAGTAACAGGCATTATAAATAAAATCTTTAAACCCAATTATGTACAAAAACACACACGAATAAGAATCTACAATACAGTAGCTAAACCTACCTTACTTTATGACAGTGAGATATGGACAATAAAAAAAAGCAGATGAAAGAAGAATTGAATCATCCGAAATGAAATTTCTGCACAGAACTGAAGGAGTCACAATAATGGACAAAATGAAAAGCAGCGAAATCAGAAATCAGAAAACTTGGAATTACAAACTCCCTAAATGAAATAGTGATTTGCTATAGAGAAAAATGGAAAGAACACATTCTGAGAATGAATAGAAGCAGAATACCTAAACAAATTCTAAATTACCACCCAAAAGGTATCCGATGCAGAGGAAGACCCTTAAAAAGAGATCGAATTGAGTCCGGAACAGGCCACTTGGTCTATAAACCTGGAAAAGAAGGAGATTGAAAAAATATACTCAAATAAAATAAGAAAGGGAAATAGGATTTTAATTAGTTATTTCATTTTATATATTTTGATTGATTGATATTTTGATTTGATTGAAAAAAAATTTATTGATCGTGAAATTACCATAAAATATAGCAAATCCAAATTCACTGTCATTTTTTTCACTTTAGTTTTCGATTCTGTTCTGTATTTGTTCTTCTTTTCAACATTTATTTACAATACAGATCTGGATTTTGAAACATAAAATAAACGACCAACTTTCCTTCTAATCTTCCTTCTAATGGCAGAAAGAACTCATCTGCACTGTTCCTACCAGGATGTGATTAGAATCTTAAGGTAGCATGGATGTTTGGAAAGTTTGAATGGTAGACGATTTTCATTGGCTGATTTTACTGCAAGTCCGAAATGGCATAACAAAGATCAAGGTTCTCAGTTTGTCGAGAATCCTTTGTCCTCCAAAAAATTAGACACACTGGATTACACTCCTACTTCAGAATATTTCATGTTTTAAAACTTTTTCATAAAATCATTAACAATTTTGTGATTACATGGTGCCTTCATGAAGTCTTCATTGCGGGAGGACATTCTTCATTATATTACATAATCAATTAAACTCCATACCGCTACCACCAGAACGTATTTTTGTTTGTTAACGGTGTGTGTTCTCAGGCTGGTTTGTATTTTTGCCTAAAAAAAACTGTTACCTCCATATGAAACCAGCTAACTTATCTTCAAGTGAAAGATCCATATAAAAAGTTCATCACATAATGATGAGAATCGAGCGCATGTCTTTTCTAATTTAACTGCACCTGTCATCGTTTTTCCAACTGCGCTCTCTAAGAATGTAATGCCCAATGTTACACTGAACAATACAAAGCTACACCAGTCTGTAGATAATATAAGTGAATAAAAAGTCAAAAATAAAATATAAATGAATTGTGAAATATAATAAGAGACAAACTGAAATTTAAAAAAACAAAATCTAAATCATAGACATCAATTTTAAATAAAATTGACCTTTTTCCATTCCGAAAATGAAATTTCGGAATGGAAAAAGGTAAAAAGTAAAAGAAATCTAAACTTTGAAAGAATGATAATAATAAGAAAATCAATACTAACGATAAAGATAATAATAATAATAATAATACTTCGGTATCGACAGAACAATTTAGTATCTCTCAAAAAATTGTTAATTAATTTCACCTAAGCAATGCATATGTTAAGCAAAACAATTTCCGAAACACCCATGACGATTTCATTTTTTCTTCAAGTTACTGTCACAGTACAGTGAGTCTGTTTTGCGGTTTGGTAGTACTGAAGTGAAAGGAAACTTATACTCTCTATAGTAGATTTGAGGTACACATACCGGCCCCTGAATTAGAAACCATTATGATACGTAAACGTTATTTACGCAGCATACATGCAAAATACTTAGTCACGTGCGTCACCATGTGTTCTAGGCAACTATTTAAGAATGCTGCTGCTGATGGTCAAAAATAATCATCAATAGTGTTGATCACAATGGGAAAAACAAAAGATCTTTGGGAGGAGGGGGGGGTCGATAAAGGGCTTATTGTAGCTACCAGTCTGGCTGGAGTGAACGATTTTGAAAACAGCAGAGCTGACTGTTTTTTCAAAAAGGTGAGATATCAGTGGGAAAATAACATTGCTTGTCTAAGAGGAGTAACTGTGGTCCTAAGATAGTCTCTCAGGAACAAGATCACCGCCGCCTGAGAAGGCTTGTACGGACAAACAGAACTTCCTGTGTGCAGCAATTAACCGGAGCATTTAATGAAAGCTGTTCCCCACCCATATCTGGCCGAACTATACGCAAGTAATCAGAGAAATGCTATGGACAGTCGCATACTTATAAGTAAAATAAAAATTTCTAATTCAGTCGCAAGTATGTATAGAAATGCAGAGATTCTGGGAAAAGTTCGCATGTTATTATTATGGAGATATAGATAGATTCTTGAGAATTATACAGCACTGTATTGCTTTCGTATAAACAAAATGTATTTATCTATTTATTTATTTCATATAAACAACATTTATTCACCAGATATGAAATTAATTTGACCATATTATATCCATTATTAATGTGATTTTTTTCTTTTTCTTAAACATGTCTAGTCGAAAGTAGTATTGTGATCTTATTTGTATCTATTTCTTTGCATTGCTATTTCTGACAAACAGAAAACGATGGAAGAAAACTAAAGGAAAAGCTTATGTATAAGCTGATATGCTTGGTTTTCTATGAAACATTCTGTATAATTGTTAATCGAGGAAAACCAGCAAAAGAAGGGATTGAAATAGCTAGAACACACTACACTCCCATGACTATAACCTCCACTGTGGCAATTTTCTAAAACATTGTGCTACTTTTTTTTATTTCTTCTAGTTTTTTATTGTTTATTTTGTAACCATGTCGCGTTTCTTGGACAGCTTCAAAGTATAATTCAAGTTGTTTTGACGGGAACGGTGGGGTCAACGACTTAGAGTAAGGGGTAGACATAAAAAAAAAAAAAGGTATTTGTGTGTCGACGTACACGAACTTATTTACATCAAAGGAGTAGGAGAGTCTTACATTACAAACAGGGCTTTTTCACTCAGTGTACTGTGATAATTTTCAGTATATGTATGTGTTTCTATTTCTTTTAATAAGAGCTAATTTTGAGAAATTTTAAACTATGACTTTTACGAGCAAAAATCTTAAAGGTTATTTGAAAGAATAAAAGCCAGCCTCATAAAATTTTAACAAATATTTAAATAAAAATTAGAAACAATAAAAAAGAGTGAAAGAATAAAAATTCACCTAAAATTATGAAGAATGAATGTACTTGATTAGCGGTCAGAAAAAATACTAATATTTGATAATTATAATTTATCGATATCTTATAATGTTATGTTTCTTCCATACGAAGCAACACATTCTACTCATTTGAGACTCACTAAACTGACTTTTACTCTTAATTTCTTATTTCTATTTCTACTTTTTGGAAACAGCTTTCCCTTTCACATGTATTTCCAAAAATCACAAGCTATATATATTCAACTAAGTAAGTTTCTTTTTTGCTTTCCAACCGTAAACAATCCAGGGTACTGGTGTACAAATCCTGCACCCTACCGCGTTATGAATTACGTAAATAAATAAAACAAGATGATATTTCACCAACTGCAAGTTTGTAGTGCGCATATAAATTAACTGGTTTTGTCTGGTGACAACTATGAAGAGAAGTATAATGCATCTGAAATAAGTGAATATTTACAGTTTCATGCTTATAAAATGTAAAACTTTTCCATCTCACGAAAGTTGTAAATTAGTATAATTAGATTTTTTAATTAAATTTTATATTTTTTTTTCTCATAATCCATAAATTATGTAATAAAGATCAAACATGGAACATTTTCTTCAAGTCGCTTCTGGCCTTCAATAAGCCGAACGGTGGTCTTACACCGAACAATGAAATTCATATCCTACCTTTGAGAATGTTACAAATATCTATATTCACGCCGAGATTCAAACTTTCAACTTGTTGGTCAGAGAGCGGATACGCTAACCAAACCAGGCAAGTGCCAATCATGTAGTATGTATGATTGTAATCACGTCTACCATAAATAAATTACTACGAAATGTAACTAAATATTACATTTAAATGTATAAGTAAATCGTCAAGTAATGTACTTAATTAACACAAAAAGCGACTCTTTATTTTAATACAATAAAATACAAAGACATTTCTTCGAATTAGACTTTGACTTTTATATGAGAACCTCTAATAATACATTAAACTTATTTCCCATTACAAAGTTGATAAATGCAAAATAATGGAAATAAACTGAATTTTATTAAGTTACATTTTATTTAATTTACAGAAAGAAGCAAGAGAGGTTATTTCTGATTCAAGCTCAGATTCTACGCCGTCTTGGTATATCCCGACAACCGAATATCACACTCCCACTGTTTTCGGAAGAAGAACGACAGCGCATGGCAGAATTCATTGAACGTATGCACCATACACGCTCCCATTTTCACAAGAATACGGTTGAAACTCCTATCAGATTGTATGCTGAGAGAATTCAGAGTTTTTACCCGGCATGTAAGTTGAGATTTATTTTTTATTCCTAACATAATTTTAAAATTATGTTAGGAATAAGTTTAATGTATTAAAAAAAAAAATATATATATATATATATCCCACCCATGAAAGGTTGTAAACCTTCAGTATATATCAGTACTGTGGGAAGACTGTTTATTTTTTTATTTCGCTTTTATATTTATTTAAAAATTTTTTTATTATTTTAATGTACCCTTTGGTTGAAGATATCTATATTCTAATTCTGTCTAGGATGCGAGAAATATTCATGAGACTTTTAAAATCGAACGTGGTTTTAAAATCTCCTCAAAGTTGGGACGAAAACAAACAGACAAGAATACCCACAACAGTAGTCATGATTACATAGGTTATATAACGGACTCACTGACATCGTATGATTTAATTAGCTTGTTTCCTAGATACCACTATGAATTATATAAGACTGATGATGTTGCCAGAAAGATAAGAGACATAATATGAATTGGTAAGTATTAACATGTTTTCACGATTAGTGAGAATTTTCAAAGACAGCCTTAGCTCATTGGAAGTTTGATAGTTATGGGGGAAAATTATTACATTTAGTTTCCTAAGAAGTATGGTTCCGTGAAATATATATTGCCAATTCTTATTAAAGGTTGCAAAATTAAGCATGATGATGATTTATATAAAGAAGCTTTCTGAATAGCTTCTCCTACTCTTTTCATCCTAAATACAAACTATTTCGTATATCACAAGAATTTAGGAATCTACTGATACATGATATACAGTTTGTATTTAGGATAAAAAGAGGAGAATGAACTATTTAGAAAGCTTCTTTATATAAATCATCATGTTGAATTTACTTAGTAGCCTTTAAAGAGAAATGGCAATATGTATTTCACATAACCTTACATTTTAACCATAACTATGAAACGTCTATCTCCAATAAGCTAAGGCTGTCTTTGGGTATTCCTTACCAATCATAAAATCAACAGTAGAAACTCACGATACATTATCTTCAAATCACAATGTGTTATAGTATGACAGTTTCTATATTGCTATGAGAATGCTATTTACCAAAGCCAAAGGGTATCGTCCCATATGGCAAATGTGAGAAGCGGTAATGTTTTGGTGTCATACACCAAAATGCCTCTCATGATTTGGACTAGGAAAAAATGCATATCGAACATTACGTTGAATCTGAATATACTTCTACTGTATATGCCTGGAAACGTCCCTGTTGAGTATGGAGATGATAATATATACACTGTGAAACACACTACATCAATGGCTGTGGCAATATGGTTTGAATAAACAGTAAATGAAGTCATCAGAATGTTCAGTACAAAGTCCCTACAGAACATCTTTGGAAAGAATTACAACGTCGACTGAGGATTTACGATTGAAATAACATCTTCACTACAGGAACAGACTTCGCTTTGATGGAGAAATAGACAACATACTTGCATAACTCCATCGGTTTTTATCAAGAGTTTATGAGAATATAACCTTCGGCATAATCTCTCTGGCAAAATTCGAAACTGCTAAATTTGCTATATATTTATTAAATAATTTGCTGAATACTTTCTGGATGATCTATATCCTAAAATTGCACTTATGCAGCTACTGAGAGTTCACTTATGAATGAAGAATATAACTCTCTACAAGGTGGGACTGGGACTTCTGGTGGTGAAGAGAAGATTTTTGAACTCTTAGATTTCTCCCTGGTCTCTGATGAGAACCAACATTTCAAAATAGCTGTCAAAGCCAGTGAAATCAATGCACTAATAAAAGGATAATATACGGACCTCTAGTAGAATCTGTGTTTTTCTAGTAATGCAAACCATCATAATTCCTATGCAGAAGGTTATATTCTCATAACCTCTCTAGTATAATTCAAAAATTTTTAAGTTTCATTTTATTTGCCCATAAAAAGATGATGGATCTTTCATATCCTTGTTATAGAATGTAATACATTTAGGCATTAATGCCTAAATGTATTACATTCTATATTTACATTCTATAATTAAAAAATATACATTTAGGCATTAGGACGAACCACTTTATTCGAAAATTGTGGTTACGAAAGTCAATTTGGGTAGGTCATGGACCTTAAAGACCTAGTACTGTGGATTATTATTATTATTATTATTATTATTATTATTATTATTACTGTCTTTTTTATACTTCTAGAAATAGAACACACATTAGAAGCTAATGAAATAAACAATCGCACCGTTTGCCCGAACTAGCGCTACGACGGTGTCCTGAAAACACCAACATGAAAAGCCAGGGCTTGTTCCAATGACACGGCTCTTGTCATAATATTTCTATGCAGCACGTTTTTTCAGCCAATGGTTATAACATTCATAAAACAGATATAATACATTGTCCTACTTTGTCCATCCCCAATATCCGGAGTACATAGTCAAAGTGATAAATAAATGCAATCTTCACATCACTTTTACACCGCATATCATACTAGCAATTCTTATCTATTCTACTAAGGATTAACATAACCAGGAGAGTATAAAGTAACCTATGGTTTCAACTGAGCGTATTCCAGATGGGCAAAACAATCAGTTAACCTCAACTTTGAAGGACTGGTTTGGTTTGAATTACTGCCGGAAACAACTAAGCTGCAAAGTGTATATTATCTGTTTACTGCATGTATTTCTCTGCCAAGGTTTCCCGGAAACTATGACTTTTCATCATGACGCGCGATGATGAACTAAAGCTTCAAGGAAACCCTTCCAACTCCGTATGAGATCTGCTAACTTGCCTTCGTATGAAAAGCCCTTAATAAAAGTTCCTTGTAGACGGGATTCGAATCCATGTCTACCCAACCGAAGAAGAAATATCCTGGCGTCTTCGTGACTGGCAATCCCGTCTGAAAGGACATAAGAAATAAAAACGAAATGCAAGCACTGCCATCATTATGACAAGTCAGGACTGGCAGACCACGCAACGCCCCATCCCTTCACACGATTAAATGGAAGAAAGGTTCAGTACTACATAGACGCAGCGACAAGTTTAAGTGACTCAATCGATAACAACGATACCCTTTAGTTCAAATACCTGGGATCACATCCTCTCTAGGACGTGATGAGCCTTCATGATTACTTTGTAGAGACTTTTCGATTGAAGGTAAGTTAGACGGCCTCATAAGGCAGTAGCAGGTTTGTCCTGGAATCTAGGTTTTTTTTTTCATTCAAAAAAACATGCAAACTGTCCAGAAAAGAATGTTCAATCAACATTCGACTGTCATTCATGAAGAACAAACCAATCTTTGAAAGACTACTTTCAGAATGGTATCAGCAAGGAAGCACTCCCCAAATATCTCAACAAGCAGGACTGCATTAATTTACCAAAAATTTCGGAGACAACATCATGTTCAACCTAACAGCCTAGCACAACATTAAATCCGACTTAGAGGACCGCCGCGATAATTCTTTTGATTAATATTTTTGAAATGTTCCATAATTGTTTAATTAATAGTATACCTTCTGAACTGCTGGCAAGAATTTTTATACTTCGGAGATGCTGTTTTGTGATGTATCAGCAGATTAATAAATTATCTAATTTGTTGTTATGGTATTTGAGAATAGGGACAAGTAAAGATCATGTGCACTTCATTTTAATTCTTTGAATAGCACTGTTATAAATAGAAATCCAATAACTATAACAGGATTTTCGATTTAGCGATAAAAGAAAATACCAATCAAATGAATCGAGTGTTAAACGTGAACCTGATTTCTGTTCTCTATAGTTATTAGTCACATTTTACATCTGCCACTACATTGAATTCTATGGGAGTCATTTAAGAAGAAATAAATTCCAATATTTCATAAGGAATTATTTTTTATTGCTTGGGCTGGTCATTTGGAATATAAAAATTAGGAGTCATTACCATTTCGCTCCGTAGCGTGTTTACAAAAAGACTGCGCAGATTATCATACTGAAATCTTACAACAGAATCTTACAAACAGAAGCATAAACTTATATTTTCTTCAGACATTTGTAGTTGTGAATGATTAGGAACGTTTAGACATTTTGTAGTTGTGGATAATTACGAACGTCAAACAACTACGGCTAGAATGCCATTATATCACGCTTGTAGTTATATGTGCTCTCCTGCTGGAAGTAAAAACCAGAAACAGAGGAGAAACCTACCTACTTCTGTATAAGACTTCGTTGCTCGTTTTCTGGTGAAGGACCCCTTATGAATATTTGCGTCCTAGAATAGATTCGAACCTAGATCTTTCCAACGAAAGGTTGTTCTTTCTACTGTGCAATCCAGAAATTAGTCCCTCTGCTGAGCAAGGTATTAAATAAAATGTATATCTGAGGTTTCTGAAACAGACAGAAGTTTATTTTTCTTTTGTAGGTACTGTCCCTAACAATACAGAACGTGAACGTTGGGAAGATCCATTGTCATTTCGCTTGTATTATGATATCACCTTTCCCAGACCTTCTTCAACCACAGAGATCTCCATAATGTCAGCAAAGCTTCGTCTTTTCAAGATTCGAGATCCTGACGATGACCCGAATTTTGTTATACGGAATCCCAAGCAGTCCTTGCTGTCTTCATACAAAATCTCGGATTTCCTCTTCGAGCACAGCATTAACAATGAACTTAACATATCAATTCATCAGTACCTGAAGCCTCTGCGTTTGAACAAAAGAGGTATTATGAGTTTTGATTAAGATCCTTAATAAAATTGCTTAATTTTTAATTTCCTATTTTTGTTTATTTTTTGGGATTACAATTATTTAAAAAGTAATTCCGTAAACTCTAAGACATGCTAAATAAATGTTCAGAAACATCTAATCATGCAAAATATCACTTTTTATCCAATATTCTGATTTATTTCTTTTCATTGCAATCGATCCATGAAACGTTTACACTTATTCAATGCAAAATATCCTGAGAAGAATCAAAGGAAATTAGACAGAAAGTCACTGATATGCCTTTTAAACATCTGTATATTTATATTGTAGTTACAGTGAAATACTGTAAATGGAAGTTTGTTTTATTAGAGAGAAAGGGTGGGATGGATAATCTGTTGAAAAGAAGCACAGTTTGTTCCATAGGATGCTGACACTGAAGTTAAACAAAAATGAATCAAGAATAGTCACTTCTCACACTTTCGCTGTTTCTGAGCAGAATTTGGATCTAAACGCAGAAAAACTCAATTTTAATGCAATTAGTTTGATTAATAAGACCTCTTTTACTGCCTTACTGCACTCTCAATGGAAGTGAATTCCATGAAGAGTGGAGTAAGGCAGTAAAAGAGGTCTTATTAATCAAACTAATTGCATTAAAATTGAGTCAGTTTTTTAAAGAGAGTCGAGAACGTTTAAATGAAGCTTGAGGAGGAGGAGGAGGAGGAAGACACGTCTTCAAACAGAGGCAGAGGAATAATATTGTCTAATGGACTGTTCTAGGCTTTGCCTAGGTAAGCAAAGTAATAAACTACACAGAAGTAGTTTGTGAAGATGACAAGAAATATCAGCTTTATAGATAGCGAAGCAGCTAGACATCGCATTTGTGGACGTATAATGATAGACAGATAAATGATAAATGTATAAAGATATATTTTCTCCTTCCTTCTAAAACTTCTTGCTATAGGAACCTTCTGGGAACGCGGCATGAGATTCAACATCCATCCATCCATCTTCAAGGCCCACCTTTCCTAATTGGGTTGTGGGTACAGCAGCTGAGAGAGGGACTTCCAATGATCACGATCCTCCGCCACCAAGCTCAGGTGTTCTGGTGGGACTCCCAGACGTGTCCATCCACGGTTTTGGCTATAGTCTATCCAGCGAGTCCTTGACCTGCCTGCCGCGTGGCCTCCTACCCTCTGGCTTGGCAAGAGGGCCTGCTGGGGGAGCCTCTCTTGTGGCATTCTGACCTGGTGCCCGTACCATTGTAACTGAGATTCAATACACATATCACAATAATCTTCCCTCCTCATATTTTCATTCTCTGTAACCAACAATGCGGACATTTATCTACTTCAGTTCCTTATTTGTGAATGTTGATGAGATAGTTAAGCCGTTCTAAATCTGAAAATACTCAGTAACTTAGTTCCGCATCAATGGCGGCTCGTGGCTTGAAATCGTGGGGTTCTGCAACTTTCGAAATATACATATACACTGTAAGTACAGTGTATACGTCATCATCATCATCATCATGCGTATCAAGGATTTAGGCCTAGTACGGCCTGTTCCGGCCTTAAAAGCCATCGTTGAATCGTTTAAGACATCCTGGTTTTCTTTTTCCTAATGGCTTGTACTTTAAGGCTAGTTTTGGTAATCTTTCTGTTTTCATTCTTTGAACGTGTTCCATCCATTTATGTTTATAGTTTTTAATTTTTTCTATTACTGGTTCTTGGTTTAATTCTTTCATAATTTCTTCATTTCTTTTGTGATCAAATAGGGTATACTTTGCAGTTTTTCTCATAAACTTCATTTCTGCTGTTGTTAATCTCTGTTTGTCTTTTTGTTTTATTGTCCAGATTTCGCTTCCATACGTTAAGACTGGTAGGGCTAATGTATTGTATACTTTTAGTCTGGTTTGTTTTTGAACTAAGTTTGGTTTAAATATAGAGTTAATTACACCTGTGATTTTTAAATATTTTGCAATTTTTACGTTTATATCTTTTTCATTTTCATATGCGATCATACATCCTAGGTAGTTAAATGAATTCACCTGTTCTAAGATCTTGTTATCTATTACTATTTTAGTTCTTGCTGGATCTTGTCCTTTAAAAGCCATAGTTTTTTATTTTTCTTTTGATATTATCATACCATAATCTTTGGATATCTCATTTAGATCTAAAATAACTTTCCTTTCTGCAAGTTATCTTCAGAATTTGTAATTATTATTTGGTGTTGTCGGAAAAGAGGAGCGTGTTTAAGTTTACTGTAGGAGAAAGTTTAATTCCTTGATGTAAATTTTTATTCCATTTTATTATTATTTCATTTAAGTAGATATTAAAAAGAGTTGCTGAGAGGGGACATCCCTGTCGGATCCCTTGGTTTATCTCTCTCGTATATGATAGCTCGTGATTTAATCTTATTTGTATTTGATTATTTTCATATATACTTGTGATAGCTTTTAGGATATTATTTGGTATTTGTCTTTCTTTTAATATGTTAAGTAAAATGCTTCTTTTAACTTTGTCAAATGCTTTTTCAAAGTCAATAAATGCAATATGTGTTTCTAAATTGTATTCTCTTCTTTTCTCTATTATTGATTTTAGGCAAAAGGCCGGGTCTATACATGATCGTCCTTTTCTAAATCCATTCTGCACTTCTAAAATAAAGTTTTCGGATTATTTCATTAATTTGCTATTTAAGATTCTGCTATACATTTTGTAACAGGAGTTTAGTATGCTGATACCTCTATAGTTTTTAGGGTCATCTCTATTACCTTTTTCAAAGTTAGGAATCGCAATTGCTTTTTTTCCATTCTATTGGGGGGATACCAGTTGAATAAATTTTATTTAAAAATAATAAGAGTCTTTCTTTGAATCTTGTTCCTCCGTATTTATATAGTTCTGAACCTAGCTTATCTTCTCCAGGTTATTTTCCGTTTCTTGTTTCTTTCAGGCTAATTTCTAATAATTATTCTTTAGTTATTTCCTTTTCATTTTCGTTAATTGCTTGCCAGTTGTCTTTTTTAAAATATTTGTCTGTCCACAATTCTGTGTAGTAATTTAGAAATTCTTCTAATTTCAATTCAGTGTTTAATTTTATGTTTTCTTTGGTATTTGCATTTAAGTGTTTCAAAATCTTATATACATTGGGTCTTATTTTATATAAATCATGTTCTAAATTAGAAACAAATTTGTTCCATGATTCTCTATGTCTTTTTCTGACTTCTCTTTTAGCTATGGCTCTTATTCTTTTATATTCTATTTCATCTTCTAATCTTTTACTGCTTAACCATTTGTGATAGGCTTCTTTTTTCTTTTTGATTATTTCTTTGATTGTATCATCCTAGATCTTCAGTTTTTTCCTTTTATTGAATTTTTTGGTCTTTCCTAAGCTTTCATTTACTGCTGCATTTAGTATCGTTTTTATATTAAGCTATTCTGTTTCTATTTCTTCATTTCGTTTTATTTTATCTAGATAATGGTTAATTCTTTGTTCATATAGCCATTGTACATTTGTGTCATTCAATAGTCTAGTTTTATAAACAAATGTTTCAGTTTTTCTTTCTGTTCTTGTTACTTGTAGCCATTTAGGTGGTCATCTTAATTTTATTTTAACAAGGTAGTGGTCACTGCTTATTTCGTATCCTCTGTGAACTCTAATATCTAGTGAAATTTTTGATGTCTTTTCATTTAATATAAAGTAATCTAATATTGATTTCCATCCTCTTGCTGCCCAAGTATATTTATTTATGTTTATAAATAGAATTCATTATTTTTAGGTTATTATAAACTACAAAGTCAATAAATTTTTTACTATTCCTGTTTAGAGTATATTCTCCATGTATTTCTATATTATTATTAATTTTCGTGTTTCCAATTCTTGCATTTAAGTCTCCTGCTAAAATTACGTAATCATTTTTATTTATTTTATTATATATGTTTTGTAGCTGATTATAAAAATCAATATTATCCTGTTCGCTTCCTTCTTCTGGGGCATATAAACCAATTATTGTTAAATAGCCTCTATCTATTTTTATTCTAGCTTCTATTATTCTTTCATTCCATAATTTATAATGTTTTAACTGTTTTGAAAGAGAGTTATGAATCCAAATCATGATCCTGCTTGTGCTCCTTGGTCTCTGTCGACTCCACTGTATATCACATTAAAATTTTCGGTTCTCATAGTTCCTTTTAATTTCTTTTTTGTTTCAGTGATTACTGCTATTTTAAATTTTCTTTCGTTTAATAATTGGTCTAATTCTATTTCTTTATATGCTATTCCTCTTACATTCCAGTTTGCTATGTGTATTATATTTTGTCGTTTCCATTTTTGTTTTACCTTTTCCATTCCAGGGTCGTTTCCCATAAATTCAATCCGATTATCTTTTTCTGTCAGCTTACAAGGAGAATTATGTTCTCCATGTCAGGGGATTAGCCTGACGATGGAATAGTTCGGTGGTAGGGCTGCTACCTTAAGGCTTCTGATCTAGCCTTCTTCCGAATTTAAACCC
This sequence comes from Typopeltis vanoorti, assembly GCF_054136105.1. Lineage (NCBI taxonomy): Eukaryota > Metazoa > Arthropoda > Arachnida > Uropygi > Thelyphonidae > Typopeltis > Typopeltis vanoorti. The sequence continues at coordinate 71,758,022 of NC_143554.1, read as the reverse complement.
ATAGGAGGAATACGGTATATTGAAGGGGGGAAGAGTAGATTATAGAAGAATTATAGTAAGGTTTATAGAGAGAGGGCATAGTTGTAAGGCCAGAAATGAAAAGACCCCATGGCCCTCGAGTACTCTAATAGCATAAGGGTCATAAAATAAGAAGGGTTGGCTGATAAAGCCTTATAGGAAAGAGTAAAGTAAGTGGATCTTCCTCAAAGTAGAAGAAGGGAGGATAGATCCAGCTAGGGGTCAATGGGAGTGCCGCTTCCCTTACAATCAAGATGATTGCCCCTTATGGCCCTGTTGGTCCACGAGTCCTTATTCAGTATATTCAGACCTCCCTCACACACACACACACACACATGGTGGGCTCCCCTATCCGCTACCAAGGGGACGCGCTCTCTAGAAACAGGGTCCCCCGAGAGACAGTGTATACGTGTTTGGATAAAATATCAAAATTATGGTAAAAATTTTAAAAAAACATTAAACATGAAAACATATTGTTCATTATCGAAAAAATTATACTTTAGTATAATTCAAAATTACTTAAAAATATAATCCATTCCTTTAATTGTAATTAAAGGAATAGATTTACAATTTTTGGACATTACAATTAAATCCTTTAATTGTAATGTCCAAATATTTAAAGAGACGGAGTAAACACGATAAGCACTACGAACACCCTACTACTGGCGCAAACTGCATATAAACAACAGTGGAACTGCGCGACGGACAGTGCCACGTTACGCTAATTGCTCGAATCTCACTATGACGTGCATATGCTTGCGAGTGTAGCAATATGACACTGTGGTAAACACAGTGCTGCTAGCGTCCTTCGCCTCCTAAGTGCTACAAGATGGATTTTTATTATTTTTATACAAAATAAGAGAATTGTATAGGATTGTTGATGATAAAATTAAATATTACAAGCATATATAAATAAATTAATAAATATATTTATATATCGAGAAAAATTGGGGGTGCTTATGCACGAGCCACCCCTGTTCCACATTATTGATAACTATTTTCTGCAGAGATTTCAAGATAAGCTTATGCTCACTTTTGTGAGCAAAATAATGACAAAGAAACAATTACGTGAATTCTTTGATTATAGGTCCTTCCTGCATTAAAGAATGTGTGAGGGGGGGATGAATAACGAAATAAACTAAACAATTCAATTAATTTTATTTTTTACAGAAAAGAAACGCCTCGTGGATTCAAGGACAATACCAGCTAACCATCGTGGATGGGTAGAGCTGAATGTGATTTCCTCTTTAAACCACTGGTACCACAACAGAAATAAGAACTTTGGAATTAAGGTGGAGGTTAAAGATGCTTTGGGCAATCAAAGAAATCCTACATGGTACTTTCAAAGCATGAACTGTTCTGAAGAAAGTGGTAAGAAAATTTTATTTCTATCACATGCTTTACTGAAAATGGTTTGCATTTTGTTTACTACTCCGTAGCGCAGCACATAACGAAGACACTCTCTGTTGAAAAAGCCTGAAGTGAATACGTTGTCTAGAACGAGAGAAATTTTTTAAAGGACATTTTGAACTAGGAGTGAGTTAGCTAGGAGTGGTAGGGTTTAAGCCCTTGAAAAAAAAAGGAACCCTCGTGGATTTTAATAGCAGGATTGTGTATCCTATCATTACCAAAATTCTATTTGCAAGAAGCATTAACTGTATTCCTAGTTTACTTTATGAACTTGAACACTTCATCCATTGTACAAGCCTGAGAACAACAAGCATTAGCCCTAATACTTAAAAGAAACATGAAAAGAAACATTTATTTGTTTATTTTCATGTTAATCGTTTAAGAATCGAAGTTAGACAATTAGAAGATAGCCCATCCAATAGCGAATCGATGGTTTGTTCAAAATGCTCCTCTTCACACAGTGTGTTCATCATTAATAAGTATCCACTTAGCTATTTGCCGTGCAATTTCGCGCTCAGTCGATAAAATAGTATTATACGGTATGGCGCAAAAAAAAAAAAAAAAGTACTAAACTTCGGAGTAAACCCATTTACTCCGAAACAAATATCTTTGTATTTATTCAGTAACGTTTTCTTTCGGCATACTGCATATTTAAATAAATCCTAAAGTAACAGCCCAATAATTCAAATGTCGACTGAGGTCAACCTATTAAACAAACTCATGCTATTTTCATTTTTGCCATGAGATTACTACAGTAGCTGAATTAATTAATGCGAGGAAAACTATGTGCCAGTAAACGTATTTCCTAAACATTAAAAAAGGTAATGTCTTCAGAGAAATTAGAAAATTACTCTTCCCTTCCTGCTGATTCTGTCATACATTTCGGGACTGTTTATTTGTTACTAAGCCATTTCTTATCTCACACACACACACACACACACACACACACACACACACACACACACACACACACACACACACACACACACACACACACACACACGCACACACACGCACACACACGCAAGAAGTTTCAAATGTGCGCGCGCATTCATGGGATGGTCGACTTATATTTCCAAAGGAAAACAAGAATTACTAAATAAAAAAACGATGACTCCCAATACAAGAAAATAATCTTCAACTTATGTTTCCAGTCAACAAACACCAATAAGAAGTAACAAATTGTCGTGGACAATCATAAAAACGTTGCGTTTCGTGGTATAGTAACCCAACCATTATTATTAGTACAATTGTAGTAGCATATGTTTGCCTAATTTTTCCATTAAAATACTATAATGAAATTATTTCAACATTTTAATAGAAATCCTAAATAAAGTATCATTAAATTTCATTTAGCTATTGGTGAATTACTATTAGTTCAAATCACTTCGCCAATTAAAATAACCCTGGTCTACATCCTAAATACTGCTAAAGACTAAATGTTATTAAATTCCATCCATCCAGAATGGAGTTATGGCTATGGTTATAAAAACTTTGAAACTTCAATGAAACCCAAACTATCAATATTATTACAAAACTTTTTTGATCCATCAACTTTTCGTAATCATTCCGAATTTCATAAAATCTCCCCCCAATCCATAGATTTTAAAACTACAATAAGGGACACATTGAATCTAAGAAGTGCTTATGCATTTTTCGAAACGTTCTAAACCATCTAACTCCTTCTAAATAATAAATACAAGATGATTTATTCAACTCACAAGGATTAAGGAAACGAAGTTGCTATAATAATTAACGTAAACATTAAGGCAGACACTTCCTAAAATGGAAAGAGGTTTAAAGTAGCATGATGTTGCAAAATTTAAAACGGAAAATTAAACAATGTTAATTAATTGTGCTTACGTAATTTAATACATGTGTCTGCTTCAATAGTTCACTTGGTTAAGCTCAGTAAAGTTTGATCCACTGCTTGTTACAGCTCTCTGGGCTGACTTATATATTGAGTTTATAAAGGTTGATTTAAAAAAAAAAATCTTTTTTAAAAAGGAAAATTAGCATAAAGAAAATTTTGACATTTGTTCTCTTTTTTTAGAGATCAAAATATCAGGGTATTAAATGAATATAATACCCTGATATTTTGATCTACAATACCCTGACTTGGGTTTTTATTCTGATGGCATACTTTGGCAGTATTTACATTGAAAAAAGAGGAATCTTAAGCTTCATTATTAATACGAGGATTGGCGGGGGGGGGGTGTATATTGTAAAACGGCAGGAAAAGCTGTCATGTATCACTACAGGTGGCAGTGATTTAAGTACAATGAAGAGTTGCATTCTAGTGTCTCTTTTGTGAGAGGATAAACACTTACATTTAAGAACATCGTGTTATTTTCGTATAACGCGTGGATTTCCCGAAAAAAAGCCTACTTGTGTGTGCGCGTGTGCTTTCGTGGTTGAGTGCGTGTATGCTGGCAGCATTTTTTAAATTCAGGTTAAAATAATAAAATCATAGCTGTAGTTAGTGTATCGCAAGAAATTAAAACTCTGAGAGAACGGCAACATTTCCGTTTTAGCCTCTATTTTATTTAGTCCTTTTTCATTTATTTATTCGTGCTAGTATTTATATTCTAGTGGATTAAGTATTTAAATTAATCTTAATAACTCAATCGAAGATACAGATAATGCTCACAGCGATAAATTAATTATTCGATTCTTCTATCATAATAAGTCAAACGAATTTTAAAAGTTTCGAGAATAATGAACGCAGTAGAAACATTGTAGCAGATTAAAGAAATGTTACCTTGTAATTCATATGATCAAAAATAGCATAACATAAGTTCCACGAACGTTATGCTGAAAACGTAAATGATAAATCACAGAGAGAATAATTGAAATAAACAAATAAAATGAATCAAGAAGTAATGTTTCAGTCAGAGGCGAAACTGCCAGTCTGTTAAGAATATGCAATTAACTACAATATGTATTAGTGGAACGTTTTACTACTACACTTATATCAAATACCAGGAGAACTTGAAGTGCAAAATTTCGGAGCACATCATTTAAAACAGGTTGACTGATTTGATTATCGGAATTATCACATATGATTTATAATCAGATTAGGGTTAGACATATAATATTTTTATTTGGAATACAGGCATTTTACTTAAATAGATGCAATTGCTTTGCAGTAATACAGGATCCTCCTTTTCCCAATATTCTGGAAATCCATCCAGATATGGCAGAAAACGAGTCTTCCTTATTTGACAATGAAACTTATCCCACGCTTGATCTACAGACAGCAGAATTATCTAGAGAGGAACCATCCGTACAAACAAGTGAAGCTAGCGGCCGTCTTTTGAGGAAGCGCCACACAGGAGTTAACCACAGAAGCCACCGAAAACCACATGGTAGATGCAATCGCGAAGAAATTTTTATCACTTTCAAAGGTAAGGGGAAATTTTCACTGCTTAGAAATTTAAATAATATTCATCAATAAGGAAGATACAGTGCTATACAGGGGACTGGAAATAATAGACCAGTTACCAGAACAATAGCTATTACAATTTAAAATTCATGTGGAAGTTTCAACTTTGTCAACCAACATTACGTTTGAAAAGTTTTAAAATTAAAGATGAAAAAATATGCTTGCCTAGTTCATCCATAAAGCAAATGGATATTTAATATCTTCCCCCCATTAATGAGATCACTTTAATGCCAAAGCTTTTAGATTATTCAATACATAATATTTAAAACGTAAGCTTAAAGTGCTAAAACAATAGCCTGCAACCTTATTCGAAATTGGGCTAAACACATCGTTCGTTTGTTTTTAAGTTTACTTTGCTTATTCTTTTGCATGCGCCTAAATATTAATAAATTCTAAGGAGGAGAGGAAGAGAGGAAAGCCATTTTGTTTATTCTTTCATCAGGTAATAGCCAATTAAATCTAATAAAACGGAATGCAGATGATTCCGAATTCCATTGGAGTTCCTTTCTAGGACTATTTTTACATTCATAATTCCTTATATTTCTAATCGAAATTCCTGAAATTCTAAATTCAAGCAATATGAAACAGTATTTGGGTATTAGATATTCTTCTTGAGATAACCGGTATAAAATACAAGCCAGGGGCTGAATCTTTCAAATGAAAGTAATGTTCAAGCCACCGCAACGTTCCGGAGACAAACTTTGGTGACGTCCAATCATTCTGAAAAAACAATCAAACGATCTGCATGCACTTTCATGTTGGGAAAGTGCAAGCCTATAGTAGCCCTTGATATATCCTTAATATATCCCTCAAGTAACAGAAATTAAACCATCGGAATGGAAAAGTATATGGGAGGCAGGAATTGAGGTGCGGTTCACACTTCTCAGGAAAACGACACCACGTGTCTGTGGTGGTATGATCCACTAAATGGTAGATGAGCTTCATCGCCTGGTGCAAAGGTTTAAAATTACTTAAAATCACGTTTTTACTACAGAGAAAAGAACTTGTTTATTATGTCCCCATTGTTCTATATAAGCAATATTTTCCGAGTTACATCGGGCATGGAGAGAGAGAGATTCAAGTATTCTTTTTCTCGACGGTTTTTTAAACGATTATTACGCAAACCAACTGTTAAATGGTATACCCGATCAATGGTAACGCTTCATATCCGATGGCGAATTATCTTGTAGCTAGTATTCTGCCTAGTTGCTTAGAGAGAATTAGTGGGAGATACTACTGAGAACAGAATTTGCAGAGAGGCATAATAACCACGAAAAGCAAAGATTTTTAGACCCACCTTACAAATGCACGTAGTCTCGGTTCTAACCTTAAGAAAAAAAAGCACACCTATTTATATCAACAGAACAAGGGTGAAAACGTAGTTTTTCTTGGGCTAGAAATCTTTTCCAATCATTCTATTAAATTCGTTAGATGTCTGTTTTTCTCCTATTGCCACCAACCATTTTGAACTTTTTCATTTCCTTTCGATTTTCTCTGGTCCAGGTTTCCTAACAAAAGAGATATTGAGGCATTTGCTTTCAACGGTCACACGTTCTCCCATAAACTGTAAGCATGGCAAGAATACCAGCTAATTCAACAACTCTCCAAACGCTCTCAATCTCTGCCCACCAATGATTCTTCTAAATAAACTTTAGAAATATTTGCTCTATAGGAAATTCAGATCACAATTAGTATCGATTTTCTCTCTTCTATGAGACAACGTCTAATAGCCATTCTTATTTACTTGGTGTCTGAATTATAAGAATACCAAGAAGGATTATTTCCGGTCATCATTTCCTAGTTGAAAATTGTTCTCAGTTTTCTAATGCAAACATTTGCACGTACTGCATTGTGAAACAATTCCTGAGGTCATGAAAACGTACATTCCCTCTTTTCTTTCAGATTCTCGTTCTTTTCGAAACATAGGCTTTCTCGAAACCTACGGCTGTCTTTTTTCCGAAATTTCCATCTTTCTTTCCTGCCTATAACAATACAAACAAATCATTAGCACATAAAAACGAGGAATCGTATCCGAACAGCAGTCATGCTTTCTGGTCCTTTATCATTTTGCCTAACATTAATCTTCTTTGCATACCGCTGGTTATATTGTAGCATTACACATGAAAAAAAAATCCCCTGGCTTCTTATTTTTACTTAAATTCTTGTATTGATGATCATAATAAATGTGCTATTGTGAATTCTCATAATTCAATGCGTACTTGGACTTTTTTCGTCAGCAAAAGATCGCTAGAATCTTTGTACAAATTGAATATCAAAGAGAAAGTCTTCTAGAGTTTTTAGCATTCAGTTTCTTCAGTATTGTTAACATTTGTGCTCTAGCGTTCTTTTGTTGACTTTTATGCTCTTCCGTTCCACTGTTATTTATCCTACAACTAGGAATTTAGCTCATATTCAATCCATTCCAAGAAGAAGAGCCCAAATATTTACCTTCTAATCACCGAACAGTTACCCTCATTTCATTCTTTGTAGAGTAACTGAAAAAATCTATGAACAATCAGATTCTATGCTATTCTGAATCCTCTCAACTAATGAACGATCGCGAGCATGAATCATCTTGCGTATGTGATCCAACTTTGAACAAATGCAATAGAGGAGTAAGAAGAAACTCAAGTGGTTATTCTTGGTATCTCCAAAGCATATGATGGAGGTTTGCCACAAGGTACTATTTAGTAGGCTATTATCTTATAGTCTGTCTTCTGACTTCTGCAATACTGGACTGCCAGATTTCATCTGGTCGCACATTATGTGTGAAGCTTTGATTACAATAACGGCCGAAGCAACTAAGGTTTTGAGTACAGTATATCATATATTTAAATTGGGTGATATTCTAAAATATCTCGCGATATTTTAACTGAGTGATGACCAGCTTCACTTTTTGTAGGATGAAAATAACTCTGCCATCTTCAGAATGTCGTCCTCGACAGGATTCACACTTAGACCTACCGGAAGAGAATACGAGTATGTGCGTCATACTAGCAGCTGGATCGGTATCCTTTCGCTCACTCTCTTTCTTCTGTATGCCAGATGTTTTGAAATTGACTGATAATTTAACCCATAGTTTTCTGATGACAGTATATCATATTCCTTTTTCTCATCTGACAAAACCTGCATACATAAATCGCAAAAAACTCTACATATGAATTTTTATCTCCAAATTAGTGGGGCCGACACGTTTATTAACATTAATGCTTCCAAATCTCTGGATGAGATGAGATTTCGCTTCTTGAGAGAAATCTAAGCTCCAGTCTTCCTGGCACACAACTGGCACATATCGATTTTTCAGCAACCAAGGAATTGTTTTTTTTTTCTTCTTTCGCTCACACATTACTTTACCCCTGATTAGCGATTAACTCCATAAAAACCACATATATTTTCAATCATTGAATACTGTTCTCTCACTTGGAGTAGTGATCGTAAGAGCTCCTTAAAACTACTTCACTCAGTAGAGAAGAGAGTAATTAGGTTGCTTTCTTGTGTAGTGAATAATAATCTCTCTCTCTCTCTCTCTCAAGGAAAAACAAAATCCTCTTTATCTTCCCTCACCATTCTCTTGAGACTTCAATCACATGCGCAATGCTGGTCAACATCCTTTCACTTGACCGTGCAGAAACATACCGCAAACTTCTCCTCCAGCTTCAGTCCACCTCCCTCTGTGTTTTGAAACAGGCTTCCCCACACTTTTCCCTGAATATATCAATAGGATCCTTCTCTCTTTTTGATCACCTGTCCACACACTGATGCATTGTAGGTTTAGCAAACTTTCATATGAGGGATTGGTATTTAAAAAATATTTAAAAAAAACCTGCGGTACTAATACTACATGTTCAACCTCTCTTTGTCGGATTACCACAAAAAATGAAGACCTTCTGAAAGCCTTCATTCAACTGTCAAATGTACCCTTAAATAATTTGATCTCTTTTAATTTAAAGTACATGGTTATTAGATTCAGTGTGATAGGTGTTTATAAGTGACGTGATACTTATATTATAGAAGTGTAATTCATGTCTTATATTTCCAGAACTTGGTTTGGAAGATGTAATTCTAGAACCAGAAGGTTTCCTTTGGTCCTTCTGTACAGGAAACTGTCCGGGTCATTCAAGAAAATACCTGCATAATCATCTCTATAACTATCAGGATTCAGCAAAGGTAGTTCATAAATTTTCTTTTAACTATTCTTGATAACGGTTTAGATTAATGGATATTAATGTTTCTATTTCATTCATGAATTGTTTTCTTCTAATTTAAATTGAACATATTAAAGCTGAAATTCAAAACGATAGCGTTGTTTCATTGTTCATTGTTTTATGGAATTGTCCTTTTAGCAGACTTAATTAGGAAATAATTTGCCAGATGTAGGTATAATCGTGATAAGAACGGTATACCAAATTCGATTTGATTAATAAGGTGACTTTCCTCGAAATACACGTGTACCATGACTTATAATCAGGAGGAAAAAAAAGTTAAATTCCAGTTGTGGAATTTAACTTCATTTGCATTTCCCAAGGAAATGCAAATGAAGTTTCGTTTAATATCAATCCAGTATTACTAACTACAGTACTGTCGGTTTATTGCAATTGCTAGAGCTGGAATTGTGGTAATATCCTCGAAGCATAAATAAATTATTTTGTGACTCTTAATAACATTTCCTCTTACACCTACTATGCAGCTGAAATTTTAAAAAATGGCAGTTTAGTTCCCAGTTTTAGACCCAAACAGAAAACAAAGACAGTGTGTGTGTGTGTGTGTGTGTGAGAGAGAGAGAGAGAGAGAGAGAGAGAGAGAATATGATTTGCATGAACAGCATGCTGCATGCTTACTTTTAATATTCATCATATGATCAAGTCGTAATATATTTTAAAATAATATTTGCATTCAGAACATTGGCATTCTTTCTGCAAAAAAAGGAATGTCGGTGCTCTAAATGCAATTTTGCAAATCAAAACAGTTGAAATAATTGTCTAACCTAAAATGACTGTCCAGCTACTCAAATCGCTAGGTGCGCATGACACCATTCTATCATTCTAATAATTAACAGGTGCCAAATCGCAACAGTTAAAAAAAATAACTTCAGTGCTTGTTTATGATATATAATACTGGAATCAGTTAGGAAGATGCAGCGAGAATTTATGATTATATATCACCTAATATTTGCATATTTTCATATGCAAATATTAGCATATGCAATATTTGCTATATAGCATCAAGGTAATCAATATGATGATCGATTAGTTTAGAGAAACTAAAAACACCGAATATTGTAAGCCATACAGCATCGAGATTTTCGCAAGATGGGTTGTTGCTGTAGAAAGGAATTGACGGCTACGGTAGTTTCAACTACAAATCCTTCGATTTTTTTCTATGGAGTTATAAAATAAAGAGTACGCATCAGAAGAGGAGTAAAGCAGTTAGAAAGCAAAATTAAAATCACTGTAGCTACGGTTAGTTACTAAATGCAGACATGCAGATGATAAGAGCTGATGACACAGAGCTCAAATCAATCTTGTTCGTCCCAAAAATTAATAATTTACAATAGAAACTGCCATTTACGATATTTTTACTGCTGTATACCTTAACTTTGTAATAAATATTTTTATATTTAAAATACTATATTTGTTTAGCAGAAATCCTGTATAGCAAATCAAAATCTGAATACAATGCATTTAGTTTCAATAATTATCCTTTCTCCCCTCTCTTTCAGCATTCCACTTGTGTACCCAGCGAGTTCTCCTCATTACCAATCCTTCTTACGAATTCAGAAGGTCAGCTGCGGAGGGTCATTCTGGACGACTTCCTTACAGATGAATGCTCCTGTAGAGCCACATAGCCATGGTTCAAAGACAGAATTCATAATATTACAACATCAGAAGAGTCATCAACAGATAAAAGTCGGGTTCTTTGATGCACCAATTTGCCATCAGTATTATTGTATCGTCGCTGTTAAAGCGTTCTGGTGCCTGCGACAGGGATATGAATGTCTGTAATAGCATTGTCAGGTGTGACTGCCGCCATCTTCATACGGACAGTATGCAGTTTCCACTAACGTTTATGGGGGACTGCCAGTGAAATGAAGCCCATATGTGTTAGGGAGACTAATTTCAAATGTGAAAATATGGAAACTTTCATGTAAACGTTCCATCTAGAAAACTTATGTTCAGGCTATAAAAGGTGAAAATCCCTACCATCATCTCATAATCAACGAATGAACGCACACGTAAAAGATGAGAAAGAAAAGATTAAGCCCAAAATATATAAATCATAATTCCATATTTTCATTAATTTTCTCTTATTTAGCTTTCTAACAAGTGGGCTGTCTCACACTTCGCTACTTCATTTAGTACGGGTTATGTTTATTTTATTCCAGATAGAGAATAGTTGAACCGATTTTACTTTTCAAATGATGGAAAAAGTTTTATTTATTGCTGAACATGATTTTTCTGGTGAGATTATCACATAATGTAGAAATGCAAATGGTGTAATTAAATATTTTATGCCAAAATATGATTGTGTGTGTGTGTCAAATATAATGCGCATTTATTTGTCTGTAGCCTAGGAACATAAACATATATATATATACCCAAATAATGTTTAATCATCGATGCGTGTAGTTTAACTGTTAATCACAAATTATTAGTGTTTACGTTTAGTGAGGAAAAAATTACCAGTTATAAGATTTAATCTACAAAATGAAAAGAAAGCCTTTGTTCTCAGCTATCCACTGCCGTTGGTAAATCTATGATGAAAAGACCGAGAAGTGAATCAGTCAGTTTCATACTGAGGTGCACCTCAGTATTTAAAAAGGTTGAAAACTGAGGTTTACTAACTAAACAAAACAGGCTACAGAGCGAGAGCGCATACCCGTTAATCAATGGGCGCACGCATTGATTAACAGATATGGTAGACTGCAAAGAAAGGATTAATCGTCTAATTATTAAGTTAAATTTGTAAGAAACGAGCTACTTGACAAAATAATTTGTATAGGAAAAGGATGCTTCTGTATAATTTAAAAATATAAGTTGTTTGATTACTACATAATTAATAACGCATAATAATCTGATAGAACTATCAGCTCATTATGCGTTATTAATTTGATGAGTCAATGCAACTAGTGGTTGTCAATACATCAACCTGTTGCAATGACGACCTTTAATATAAAAAAGTCATGAAAAATCGAGATTCCTTATATGTTTACTTATTCTTAATATATTCTACATAATACACATCATCATATCATAACAGAGGCTTGAAGCTCTCCTATCGCCATTATGACATTATTATACTTCTGAAAGTAGCGCACATATGCTCTTGGTACTATGTGTTTATTCCTCAACAATAATCATAGTTCAATAAATGGTAGACTACGTTTTACATATTGCTACGCTTTTATTTATCATATAAACCGTACTCCTTAAATAGCTTGGCACAATCATGAGGAAGCAAAATAACAAGAATGAGAATAAAGTCATATTCTCAAATGGAATTGAACTCGCAGATCTCTGCTTGTAAGCTTTATAATCAGCAGCAGACACACAAATATATGTATACATTAGTGCTTGTCAAACTGTGGGGAGCAAAGTACAGGTCAATATTATTGTCACAAGTTCCGTATGGATTTGATATTCGATCCACTTATTTCAACAAAATATAGCATTCAAAATTCTTGAAACTTCCATGTTTAAATGCTATTTTATCTTTAGTTTGATAAATCTGTAAGAACATCTTAGTTTTACTAGAATAAAGTATATGATAAGAAAACTACAGGTCAATATTGTTTTATGAATACTGTAGAGAGATGCAATATTTTTTGACAAAAAAAAGGGGGGGAAGTCTATTTAAAAACCATTTTAAATATTGTTTTATGAATACTGTAGAGAGATGCAATATTTTTTGACAAAAAAAGGGGAGGGAGTCTATTTAAAAAGGTTGAAAACCATTGGTGTACATTATAAGTAGCCGAAAACGTTTTTTTTTTTTTAAATTTTCCTACGTTTGGTAGTCAACTCCAACAAGCTTCGTTGCAGAAGCATATAAGAAACTGAAGGATATCGATTAATAAGAATAAAAACGTGCGAATAAATGTGCAGCTCAAAACGTCAAATATAAACCAACATACGAATAACAGTTTTAAGACAAAACTCAACGTTTTCCAGTTTAACATCATGCTCTGCTGCTATGTGAAAGGCTGATCTGAATGAGAAGATGCAACGCTTAAACCAAACTCTAGTTTAATCACACAGCACCAAAATAGATGGCCAAATATTAGTAAACATTCTACTGTATATTTCCACCAAATAATGACGACTAAAGATAACAGAATATTACAAACTGATTGCAAACTATCATAAAAAGATCCGCTTAAATAAATAATAATCCGCTATACTTGCAGTCCTCTAAGGCCCAAACCATGCCCAGATTTGCTATTGACCATGATTTGACCCTGTGGTTCACTTAGGAAGTTAAAAAGGCAGTCATGGAAAAGCAGAAAATATATCGAGTAATTTAGCATATCATCTTAGCTAATAAAGAAAAATGTAAGAAAGCAAATCATTGTGTAAAAGCAGTTAACAAAATCAGGGGAAGACATTGGTAAGAATAGAGATAACAAATTTTTGGAAGGTTTACAAAATGTTCTGGACGTTATTGAAAAATCTTAAAAATGGACAAAAGAGTACATTAAAATAATTCAGTACATTAAAGTAATTCATTGAAGGTGAAATTAAAATGAAAGATAGATATTCTAGATGTCTGGGGTAATTACTTAAAAAGATTGCTAAACGAAACAAGAAGTAAGAGAACAGTCAGCATGAATGTAACCAAGAGTGTGTATAGTCATACTAGAGAAAAAGCCATCAAAAACCCTAATGTGGAGAAAAAACATCAAATGCTCAACCAGAAATGCTGAAATATGGAGGTATAAAAGTTATAAAGTGGCTACATAATTCAGAAGGTCTGATCACAGGACCAAATTCCAGATGACTGGAGTATGACTTTCATAGAATCAGGTTATAAAAAGGAATATAAAACTGAATGTGAGAATTGAAGAAGAATTTCCTTAATGAAAACTCCAGTTACGATTTATGCAATCATACTTCAGAAGAGGCTAAGAAAAATTGTTGCACTGAAACTTCAAGAATAAAAGCTGGACTGAGGCCATACAGAGTTTGTTAGGATCAGATTTTCACTTTAAAACAAATAGTTAAAAATCATGAGAATATAACAAGGAAATTCAGGAAAAGCATTTTCTGTTGACAAAGCACAAGATGATGTCTAAAGAAGTGTTGTTCAAAGCACTGCGATTATGTGGTGTAAATAGTATAACATTGAGCAATACACAATCTATATTTGAGTTGTAATTCAGCAGTTAGGATTGAAGGAGGTACAGGAAGAAGCTTTGATGTGAAATAAAGTGTGAGACAAGGACAGCACATCATCTCTACTGTTATTCAACATCTACATGGATCGCATTATGAAGGAAAGAGGCATTAAACCTGATTTCAGAACTGGAGATGGTAATCTCAACTTTTTTATTTTATACATATGATGTTATAATCCTAAATAAATCCAGGACAAAAGTGCAGATCTCCTAACTGAATTGAATAACCACTGTAATGATAAATTTGGTGTCCGCGCGGTTAACCGAGTGGTTAACCATATGCCTGGGAAAGGAGTGTTCGAGTCTCGTCGCCGACGTGAGGAGCTAAGGATCTTTCTCAGACATAGCCAAGATAGCCGGTCTGAGCGTGGCCTGCAGGGTTTTTCTCTCCAGTTTATCTGGGGGTTTTCCTCCCGCAAAGCAGGCAAACCGGTCTTAAGAACAACGCTTCACAGACAAGTACACATGGTTCAGCAGCGTGGAGGAACGACCTCACCTCGTAGTGAGTTGTGTAAACCCAAAAATGGGAGACTAAGGCCCTACACGGGGATGTAGTGCCAACAGAATAAGAATGATAAATGTGGTATGAAAATCAACAATAAAAAGACAAAGACTACGAAATCAGGTTGAAATGTTTCACTATTATTTAGGCACATTCTTTGTGAAAATGGCAAAACAAATATGGAAATATACAACAGAATTAGCAAAGCTGGTATTGATAGGAAGGTAACTGAGTAAATTTATATGGAATAAGGGAGAAACAAATTAGCTGTATATAAGACAATGTTCAAACCACTTTTAACTTATGTATCCGAGAGCTGGGTTAGAAATAAAACACTTAATCAAAGACTGGAGATCACAGATGTGAGAGTTCTGAGAAAGATTAGGGAAGTGAACAGATGGCATCAGTGGAGTTTCATAGTAAAATTAGGATATTGGAAAGGAACTTGGCACTGTTAGCTTTCAGAAATGCGTGAGCATTGCTAATTTAAGGTGGTGTAGTTACTTAAATAGAAGAGGAAAGGTTAGCAAAAGAAGTATGAAAAGAACCGAGATCTAAGTAGTTCATACAATAAGAAGTGCCTAAGAAGACCAATATAAAAAAGATCTGATAATACCGAAGTCCTAACAGATAATAGAGACAGAGGACAAATAACAGGATTAATTTGGATGCAAATTGTCGGCAGGAAGTTACAAATGATGTAAACGTTTCTTTTAGAACTATCATAGTATACTGTTCACCCCATGAAGGTATGTGTTTGCTCATTTTCAGGATGAGAAACCCACTTTCTAGAAAGAAAAACTCTTCGTATGAGACAGGCAAATTCGCCTTCAACTGAAAAGTCCTCAAAGGTTCTTCTCGTCTTAGTGAATGGTGATCTGTTCCCACATAGCAAATTCCATTTAAGTCTCTCAAACCAGCAAGGAATTATTATTATTATCATTTTAAAAATCATTCTGCCAAATAGTAAACGAAAAAAGATCTTCATTCAGCTAGTTCTGCATCTTGCACTGATTCAAGATCGAAAATTATTGCATTAAAACGTATCCATATGACGTTTTTTTCCAAAATGAAATTTCACAACGGATATATTTCTCCCATTCACAACATCTGACCAAAATGGGAACTGAATAATTATGATATAATATAACATGGACTTGAACAAGGAACGTTCAAACGTTTTGTGAGTATCTTACTAATGGGTTACAGACCAATCCGTTAGCGTGCAGATATGGCCGAATATAGATTGCAATAAAAAAAAAAAACTTTTTAAGTTATTTACGTACACTGCATTTGAGACTGTTCAAAGCTGAATTTCGTAATCTATAACAGTTGTTTTCGCGAAACCTATTATGATGTTGGTAGCAACGTTGCTTTATTTAAAGGACCCTATGGAATCCAAGGTGTATAACAAACGTTACAGCGTGTTTATGGCACTTTGACCAGTTTTAGTCTTATGTATAATAATAGTCTTATGTATTATATACAAGGTGAGTCGAAATGATGAGCGATTTCTGCCTATTTTTATGAAGGAGCAATTAACGATAGGAAAATGCAATATTGAAAAGTAATTACAAAAGAAACCCAAAGATTTTCAGATTACTCAAGATTACCATCTTTCAGCAAGACGGAGCACCGCAGCACATCTACGTAATAGATTGCGGAGTCATGTCCCTTTTGAAGTCATGTCCCTTTTGAACATCCAACTTCCAGGCATATGGATAGGCCGAATGGGTCCTACAGCCTGGCCTGCACGGTCATCTAGATTTATTTCCCTAGATTTTTTACTCTGCGGGTATGTAAAAGAGCAAGTTTATGTGCCTTCTTTGCCACAAAACTTAGTTGATCTGAAGTATCGTAAACGCAGAGCTTTAGAAACGATTGATTGTCAGATGTTTGTTTTCAAGAAGTCATGTATTGTTTTGAAGAGTGACGTGAGACACGTGCACATTGGACTTTTATAAATCAGGTACGAAAGCTGTTTCAGATAAAAAAAGTTCTTAACAGACTAAATGGTGAAGTGAGAGATGCGTTCAAAGCACACACAGAGAGAAAGATCAGTTGGAAAGAAAAGTTAACCTCTATCTCATGTACTGATCACTCTATCTGGG
Source organism: Typopeltis vanoorti (assembly GCF_054136105.1). Classification (NCBI taxonomy): domain Eukaryota; kingdom Metazoa; phylum Arthropoda; class Arachnida; order Uropygi; family Thelyphonidae; genus Typopeltis; species Typopeltis vanoorti. The sequence continues at coordinate 71,741,145 of NC_143554.1, read as the reverse complement.
AACTACTGAGGAATATCAGAAACAAAAGAAGATTTCCCTTCTCCCTCCACTTTTTGACCGAGGCCTTGTTTACACAGACGCAGAAAAGGCAGAAGCTACAGCAGATAATTTAGAAGAGCAGTACAAGCCTGCATATGAAAACTTAAACTTCGACCACTTGTATAAAATTCATATACAGGCCAGACACTCATTAAAACTTCCTGATACAGGTGCTGACCAAATCTCATCCATATCACCAGCTGACATATATGATATTATAAAGAATTTAAAGAACAATAAAGCTCCTGGATCTGACGGCATCAAAATAAAGTGATTAGGTTGCTACCCCGAAACGCTGTAGTGCACTGACCATAATGATAAATGCAATCTTAAGGTTTCACTATTTTCCTCCCATATGGAAACTTCTAGATGTAATCCCAATACATAAGCCAGGCAAGGATCCACACCTGCCTCAAAATTATCGTCCCATCAGTCTCATTTCCTTGGGTAAAATTGCAGGGAAAGTCATCCTCTCCAGACATCAAGCTTCAGTAAATGAACTAAACATCCTTCTAAAAGAACAATTTGGTTTTTGGCAATTCCATAGTATTACTCAACAAATCCTCAGAATAGGCTGTTTTTCTTGATTTATCCAAAGCATTTGACGAAATCTGGCATTTTGGAATGCTACACAAACTTATCTCAGCCGGCATCTCATTGAAAATGGTACACCTAATTAGATCATATCTTCAGGATAGACGCATGCAAGTCAAGATAAATGGTACAATCTCAGCCCAGCGCCATATCTTGGCCGGAGTTCGGCAGGGATCCTTACTGGCTCCGATACTGTTCTCTCTATATATGTCAGATATTCCGCGCAACCCAATGTCGTCCATCATGGCCCTATATGCAGTAACTGAAACGATACAGTAACTGAATGTATTAGCCATTCTCTTAGACCACGCCTTGTCACCAAAAAACTTCAAGAAAACCTCCTAAAACTATGGTTCTCCAAATGAAGATTACAAGTAAATCCCCAAAAGAGCATAGTCATACTCTTCCCTAAAAGATCGATATCTCCTGAAGGGGGCTTCTTCCTGTTCATTACCAAAATTCCTTGTCAGACAGAAACAAAACATCTTGATGTAGTGCTGGACAAAAAATTAACTTTCAACCAGCACATCAAGACTTCGTGTGCAAAGGCATCTAAAGCTATCGCCCAACTCTACCCCCTAATTAACAGGAACAGCAAGCTAAACACCACAATCAAAGTGCTTCTATACCAGCTGATGATTCGTCCAATAATCACTTACGCCTCTCCAGCCTGAAGCCATACCTCCAATACTAATATTCTCAAACTGCAACGTGTGCAAAACAAATTTTTAAGAATGATTCTAAACGTCCCGTGGTTTGTCAAAGACAATCAACTTCATCGAGACACAAATATCCCTTATATCTACTCTTTTCTACAATCTCTAGCAACAAAGTTCTTCCTAAAGACATCTACTCACCCCAATGAACTCTTTCAGCAAGCTGTAAACTATGACGAAATGGATCTATTCAAACACAAAAAACCAAAAGTCATATTAATTTCCTGTAAGGATGCATAATCTCCATGTCCCTTCAGGGCGAGCAAACAGCTCATAATTTTTTCCCTCACTGTATCCCTATCAGATAGAGGGGAATATAAAAGCATTAGATTCAAACTTGGAATCAGTACCGTTATCCTGTTTTCAGTTACTATTTCAACTAATGCATGTTTCGTATTGTTGTGTTCAATAGTTTTTGTTCATTAAATGTTTCTAATCGCTCATGTCGTGTTTTACTTATCTTAATTTTGTCGTCACTACAAATGGAAGTGAAACAAAAACTGAAACGATTTGACATATTTTAATAGACATCCTATGAAATTCAATCTAGATGCCAACACACAATTTTTTTGCGCCAGTTGAAACCTTAATCAATAGACGTCTTCTTGTGTGCATCATAAATCCCAGATTTTACTGAATTCCATCACACCAGAGCAGATTTGTTGTAATACGTAATATCGACACGTTTCCTCTTTTGTGGTCATTCCAATTACATGACTGAAACAGGCAACTGAAGAATTTTTTGTAAGAATTCCATGTGCCAAATTTAAATAAAACCATTCATTGTGCATGTAAAGTGCCGACTTACAGTCGTTTACACACACACACACACACACACACACACACACACACACACACACACACACACACACACACACACACACACACACACACACACACACACACACACACACACACACACACACACACACACCTGCTTGACTTTGTGGAATGTTTATTTCTTCACATATTTTCATACTTAATTAATATAATTCAGTTTCGTTGCTTCGCGACGAAAGTAGCTTAATTTGACTACTGAAATGTAGGAAAATAAATAATAAAAAAAAACATAAATCAAACTTCGATGACTTTTACAAGATGGAAAGCAGATAATTTAACACTACAAAACCTCATAGCTGATATGTACGATATACATCATTTTATCTGTTATTCAAGTATAAATTTAGAGCTGTACGGTTCACGAGCAATTACAAAACTAATAACTCAATATATAATATTTGTAGTTTCGTATGTTGGTTCTCAGCAGTATTATATGGTGCAATATAAACCTGCCATGGTTGGCCGAGTAGTAAACGTAAGTTCCCACCAAAACGTGGAAAACCTTTAATATCGACTACAGCTCTTCAATTCAATGTAAGTTAGCCAATATCATGCTAAGGTCGATGGGATTTTTCCTCCGAAAGTTAGATTTTTCTGCCCCAAAAGAAGCAGATCAGCAATTATACACAAACTGACAGAGCAGAAAATGTAGATAGGAATAAGCACCTTATCAGACATTAGTCTGATTTTTATAAAATTTAGTTACTTGGCTTTTACAAACAATTGAGCCTAATACGTAAAAGAGAAGATGAGACGAGATGAGATATTGACAGACATACGTTGATGTTGACATTCAGAACTGTAGCAGCGTATTAGTGAAATATAAATCCCAAAATGTGGTTATACTTTAAATTTTTTGAACAGTTTATTGTTACTGTTTCAGTGAGTGGTATAATAAAACTGTTTATTAAAATTGCAATGAAGGCTCATTCCATGTACTATTTAACTTCCAGTTCTTAGGGTGTTTTCAAATTAGTGTTGATTTTGGAACAGTCTTAGAGAAAAGATTACTTAGACAGCAAATGAAAGAGAATTCAATTCACCCTACAGAAAATAATTATGATGACAAAAATATGACGTTCGACAATACTAGTAATATCTATCTCACAAACATATAAATATTATATAATGAATTACACATTCTCTATTGCATTCTATTCCCCCAAAGAAGCTTTTAGCTATAACTAACGTATGAACAGCCAGTTTCCACACTTTACAGATGCTGGCAGTTGAGTTCCTAGCTACCGGTGATTCGAAGACCTCATATATGAGAGCATAATAGACAATCTCTAGATGTAAATCCTAATTGGTATTATTCTCTAAAATAGCTTGAGTTCTGTAGTCGATTTTTCTAAACTACAAGGGTGGTTAAAAAACGAATTTCAAAAAAAAAAAAAAAAAAAAAGTTGGTTTATCCCCTAGATTAGAACTCATAACAGACTTTCGTCTGGTAAGCTAGCGTTATTACAGAAAAGATACCACTAGGTTTCAGAGGAACTTTATAGAAATTATCACTTTTGAAATTATTCGTTAGCGATACAACCAAACTTGTACTACTACAAATTTAACTTATAGAATCAATTTGGAGCAGATTGATATTACCTAATGTAATTGATATATCAGTTACAACACTTCAACTACAATGGTTATCCTTTTTCGATTAATTTGCTAATGTAATAATTTCCTAGTTTGCTTTTTCCACGTGAAAATTATGAACGAAAGAAAAATTAAAAAACGAAAAGAAAAACTCACCATCTGCATATCTAGAATGTCCTGTCTAGGATGCAAAGAACTTTCTTCGCATCCTAAACGAGATTAATTTAAAGTGAATCGTATGCAATATATCAAGGCAATGTACATTCGCTGTGCTTTCTATATCTTAATGTTATTTTATTTTCTGTGTAGTCTATGGATTGTTCTTCTTATCATCGTCTTCTCATCCAATGCTGTACATTCTTATACACTGAAGGGTGCAAATGTTTTTGCATCCAAAGTGATGCCAGGTGCAATTGTATGGTTACAGCATACGGAATGAAGGGTGTGGCTTTCTATATGATCGCTGTCTCTATTTTGTTTAAATCGTAGTGCAGTAAAGGTGAACACGGAGTTCAAGAAGCTGGCCATAGCATAATAGTAACATTATATTATAGTTTGCACTAAAAAGAAGTAGCGTGTGATTTTATCCGGTGTGTGCTGATTAGGTAATTCTGCCATATAGACGAATCGATCGCTTTATATATAAAAACGGTTACCAATCCTGAATATTCACCAACTCATCTTGAGTAAAGGTGTATAAGACGAAGGTTCAGAATATAGCTTGAATACACTTTACTGAAATACAGACATATAAATCAATCTGTAATGAACATATGAAGAGAATGTCTGATGCCGAATGATCAAAAACTAGCATTTAATTGCAACCTGGTACGAAAAAGATGCAGAGTCGTCCCAGAAAAACTAATTTTGAAGATTAAGAATAATAAAAAAAGAAGAATGGTAAATAATTCTTTAAAGAAAGAAATTCTTTAACCTCATTGATACGTCAGGTAAGACTGTTTATGGATTTAAAATATAACTAAACGTTGAAATAATAATATAATATTTATATAGACGTTAATTCTTAAACTGTTAACAAGCGTAATAAATTTATCTCTTATTATATTTATCTATTATTAAGTAAAAGATATTTACAGCATCTTTTGAGCAAGAAACGTGAACATGAGTTTTTGGTTAAAATTCATGTAAAATCTATAAGAATACTTTATGAGGCCTGCGGTGATTCACAGTTTTTCACCTTATGGGTTGCATGTGTTAAGTTTCCTAATTAAATTTTCTTTAACCTTTACACAGTTCAATCAGTATCGTGTGCCATTTGATTGGAAACACCTAGGTCTGACTCCCGTCTATGAAGAAAATAATTTATTATTATTATTAAGAGAGACCTCCAGGGAGTCAGGGACTCATCGAGCTAGGCCATATACTACACGTACCAGCTATCACACTTGTTCTTGAAAATTCTTTCACACTACTTGCACGCACCACATCCAATGGCAATCCGTTCCAATCACGCACCAATCTATGAGAAAAATCTAGCCCTCACTCCCTTCTTGACAACATTCATTCTCAACTTCCAAGAATTCTCTCGAGCCCTTTCACGATCCTTCATAAAATGAAAAATTCTATCTATTTTTGATCCTTTCTTTCAGAAGTTTCTAAGTCTCAATCATATCATCCCTCTTTTTCCTGTTTGCTGGTATCTGTAGTCTATAAATTCTCAATTTGCCTTCATAATGAATATTCCACAACCCAGATATCATTTTAATAATCTTATTTGCACCCTTTCTACTGTATCAGAATCAGCACGGAAACCAGGAGACAAGACCTGCGAGCAGTAGTCCAAGTGAGGTCTCATCAATGCTTTGTAAAGAGGCAAAATTACTTTCTTATCTTTACATGTCAACGTTTTCATTTCAACATCGCAATTATTCTCTGGCTTGTATTTGCAATCTTTGCTATATGGTTCTTGAACTTCAACTTCCTGTCTACTAAAACTCCAAAATCCCTAGCCTGATCAGTTTCTTCTAGCATAATCCCAGTAATATAATACAACATTGGATATCTAATTACACCAAAGTACATGACTTTACATTTACTAACATTGAACTGATAACAATTTTCAGATTACTACAGTTCCAGTATATTAAAATAATTCTGCAAGCACTGAATATTCAGCCGCTCTGCTGATTACCCTACCTATCTTTGCATCATCATTATCAGCAAATACCTATATTTGCCGTCAAATTACTTATTTATTCTTCGAACTCTAGGGACACATTCTGATATTGCATCATTTAAGTATTTTTTAAATGCTTCCCGTGCACTGTCGATATTCTTCCCATCCTAACCGATGCCATTCCGCTGAACTCAGTATACTTCTCAGTTGGTCATAAATTCCTGCTTTGTAGTTTAGCATGTAACGTTTTCTGAATGGAACACTCATAAACTTAGCCGCTTCGCAAGTGAGTACTGCATGATCATTGTCACTAATCAGAGGCAGAATAGTTACATCTTAACTACAATCCCCTCTGACACTATAATAAGATCTAACAATCTTTGACCTCGAGTTCCTTTTGTCATATATTGCTTGAGGAAAGTGTCTCGCACCAGCTCAATGAATTCAGTTTCATTCTTCTGTGAGATTTCACAGCTACCCAATTAATGTTCGGATAATTAAAGTCGTCCTTTATGATTACTTATTTCTCATCCATCATTTTATTTGGTAATGCATTTCTTCGTCACTAGTAAGTGATCTTCTAGGTCTGTAACAAAACCTCACTATGTATTTGATCTTGTTAGACTTCACCTCACACCAGATGGCTTCAAACTTACTGCTACGTAAAAATTGTTACTAGTCTTGCAGTCATAGGTCTTAATTCTAACTGGATTGAAGTCATCTAGTATAATTAGCATCATCTCCCCCCCCCCCACCTTCGTTCCTATCCTGTGTCTCCTTCCAATATATAAATGTATACAAAGGATTTTCTATCGAAGATGAGTTACCTTGAGTTTTCCTTCCTGCGAAACCGGCAAGTGGAACACACGCAATTAATAGACGTGATACTGACGTCATAGACCTTCCATAGCTGCTTCGGCTATAATTCAAAATCATTAAACCCTCAATATCCTAATGGTTCAGCCCAGAAAACAAAAATTTCTTCCTCGGCTAATCTTCAATACGTGTCATTCATACAAATGCAAAACCGTAAACATTGTTTGGAGAAGTTAATTTAATTGCCTCTAATATGTACACAACCCATTCTTTCAAAATATCAATTAAATATTAGGCCCCGTTACATATAAGGCTAGTAGGATTTTGTTTACATCGAAGAGGATCAGTAAATGCTTATTTTTTTCTTTACTTTCGAATTCATTGAAAATGAATAACCATTATAAAAATGTTTAAAAAAATGTCACAACATAAAAACCAATAGTTATTTAAATCTGACTGTACAGTATGTGTGTGTTTCACACAAAATTATATAAATATTTCGGCGGTGTGCAATAGATGGCAGCACTGTCCAGCATAGTCTCGTTATTTTGCTACTGTTCATTTCATACAGTTGTCTGCTTTTTATTCTTGACTAGCTAAGCAACAACAGTAGTGGAATGCCTTTATTATCCTCTCTCTCTCTTTCTCTCTCTCTCTCTCTCTCTCTCTCTCTCTCTCTCTCTCTCTCTCTCTCCATCCGTCATGCTTTTCATTGCTTTAATGCTTAACGAATTTAGAGTTATGTTGATTTTTTTCTTATTCGTTGAAAAAATAACCATTAATAAAAATGTAGATTTTCGACCCTGTGTCCTCTGCTGCAGATTATTTTCAGATAATATATATTGGTATACCAAGGAGCAAATAAACTAAAAATCGCTAGATAAATTTGAAGAGACATTGAGGAATAATATATATATATATTTACTGTTACAAAAATCCTGCTGCTATAGCTAGATATCGTAGATGCTGTTTAATTGCCTGTTACCACCGAAAGCAATTCTGTGAGTTAGGAATAATTGAATGTTTAAATCCCCATTGTTAATTTTTATCCTAATATTTTAAATGTATATAAAGTAAAATTTTAGAACCTAAAAATGCATATAAAATTTATTTTCAGTTATTAAGTATGACTGTAAAAGAAAAGCACTAGAGAAGTATTGTATGGAATTCGCTATCTAGAACTGCTTAAAAGAAGAACGCTAAACAACAACGATGAAGTTCAGATATAGATAAGTTTAGATCAGAATTTGAATTGAGCAAATAAACGTCAGTGTAGCCAAGCATTAGGGGTTGTGGTCGAATGTCTCAGAAAGTGAACCGTTTTTGCACATGCTTCGCCATCATGTACTTTGGTTGCCGAATGGAATTTTCTTCTATTCGACTAAAAATAAATAACCGTCATGTAAGATCACGTCCTTAAGATTTAAATTCATGTTTTAAAAAATGAATTTAAATATAATTATATTTGTTGTGTGTGTTCTTTGCTACACAAACGCATTTCAAATATATCCATGGCAAAGTATGAAGAACATTTTAACAGATTGTTCACTCTATTTACTCTTATTGTATTTTGAAATAATTAAAAAAAAAAAAGATGTGCCTTCTTTTTTTTTCTACGATTCAATATTCCGCAAAACAATGGGTCTGAATTACTTTTGTTTTAATTATGTTTTTATTGAATAGTTTTAAAAATGAACAATTTGAATTTGCCCTGTAGGGATTTAAGTGATTTATATCCAGTTCATGGCAATGAATTTGGTGATATTACATAATTAAGAATTATGATGGTAAAACAAATGACTAATTAGAATTTATTAATTTAATTTATGATTAAGCAGTAAGTTCAAAAATAATTTAATGAAGTAATTAATTCAAGTAATTGCTTCTCCGCCTTCCAACCAATAGGTCGCATGTCCTAATCTCAGTACGGAAATGGATGTTTTGTGAATATCTTTAGGTGGGTGATAAATTTCATCTCCCATCCCAATTACTGAGATGCTGGAGTGGCTTAAAAATTCCCATGTTTAGTCTCTAGTGCAAGGTTTCCGGATTATACAAGAAATAAATAAAATAAACAAACAAAATGGAAAAAAAACACCTTAGCCCACTCATGATACTAATACACTTATGTATATAACCTTCCCTTGTCAGAAGTTACATAAATAATAATATAATTAATAAAATAACGCAATTAATAAATTAATTACAGTATACTTGATTCGATATAATTATCAGTGTAAAAATCCAGAATAGTTCTACATCTGAATTTTTGTAGGATGAAGTTTATAAAAAGAAAATTAATATTACATAATGATGTTAATTATTAATATTATTATGTAATAATATTACATAATATTATGTAATAATATAATGTAATATTATATTACGTTATAAAATAATGTAATTATTTTATAATGTATTTATTATTTTATTTTATATTTATTTATTTATTATTGTAATTATTTTATAATGTAATTTCTGAGGCGAAATCCCAGAAAATTATTCGTATAAATTTGTGTGTGTGTGTGTGTGTGTGTGTGTGTGTGTGTGTGTGTGTGTGTGTGTGTGTGTGTGTGTGTGTGTGTGTGTGTGTGTGTGTTTCTTGCTTCCCATAGATGGAGCCACTGTTACTGGAAAAGTGTTACGTACTAGTAGTGTGTGTACAGATATTTTTAAATATTTCTGACAGATGGACTAGATTGACAATACATATTTATTATTTTCCATACATCCAGATTCCATCCTTTTGGTCAGCTTATAATAATGATAGAAATCACTTGTGATTTACAGACTAAGAGTAACTGAAATGCATAAACAGATTGAGCATATCAAGCAATGATATTTTTTTTTATTATTACTTCCTTAATTAACTATCAAAAACGAACATCTATAATAACTACAAATACGTAATACCTACGCATAAGAATAAATTCTAACCGTCGGTTGCGCCGTGGTCGTCACTTTACTTTAAAATGGTGACCAAAATGCAATTAAATACAAACTTAAAATTTGATAATTAAATATTTGTTATTTGTTATTTACTTAATTATTTACTGCTACTATTTTAAGCACGAAATAAAATCATTTAATGAAAATTTTGTAATTTAAGGTAGTTATATATGCCAGCTAGGTTGGCCGAGTGGTTAGAGTATCCGCTCTACAACAAACGGGCTGCGGGCTCGAATCTCTTTCTATGAGCATGGATGTTTGTGATTGTCATTAGGTGGGAGATGAATTTCATCGATTACTGGATTATCAATTGTTGAAGGTTTGAAGTGGCTTGAATACGTTTCACGTTTGGTTTTCTAGAGAGAAGGATTTCATGACTATATAAAAAATAAGTAAAAATACAAAAAAATATAAAATGAAAAAAAGAAAAAAACTTAGCCCGCCCACAATATGAATATACTGTAGGTTAACAAATAAGCCTGTCATGGGAGCCACAAAAAAAAAAAAAAATTAATTAATTAAAATATATATATATATATGTGTGTGTGTGTGTGTGATCGTTCATGGATTAAAGCTAGCTAAATGGGAGGAGACCTTCATGTAGACTCTGAGGAATGCGGAGAACCGATAGGGCTTCCGACCAAATGTCAACCCTTCTCATGGTTCACCTGTTAGGAAGAATCCATTAATACGAAACGAACGAGAATGTGCTAGCGATTTGGAAAGTTAGTTCTGACCAAACTGTATTCTGTATTAGCTTAAACTAGAAACAAACATGATGACAACACAATGAAATTTCGTGACGCCTGGATCGTCAACCGGTTAAAGGAAAATTCCGCTTTATTCGTCAGGAAACCAAGGTGAAAAATGAAACAAACTTAGCTACTGGAACAAACTTAAAAATCCAGAATTGAATAGAAATAAGCATCATCGATATAAAAAATGTCAACGCAAAAGAATTCGAACTAGCAAACGAATTAGAGAAGTACTACGTAGACATACCTGCTGTTATTACTGAGACAAGAAAGACTAAAACTGGTGAGATCCTACTAAATAATAAATCTAGAGTTATATTTGGCCCAAAATCATCAGCGAAAGGAAACAATAGGGATAAATAGCTTCGAAACAAAACATTGAAATAAACTTCTTCATTGACGGGCAATTTCAAGTATAGTTATGTAGGGAAATTTCAAAATAGGAGAAAGAACAATGATGCGTATTTAGCCTATGGTGTCAAAGGAGATCCCACCAAAGAAAAAAGTGAAGAAATTTTTAAGTCATTACAGAAGGCAGCCGACATAAAACTTGATCCCATGTACATAAAAATGTTTGAGGAAAATTTGGAGAAAAGGCCAAGCTAATAATAATGGCAAGTGCTTGCTGAATTTCTATTCAACATAAAGTCTGGACATCAGTAACGCCATGTGCACAATTTCACGTGGGAAGAAGAAGAATACACAAGAGAAAATTGAAACTCTTATTCATTGTATTATCGTTGATATTGATATTTTCACGCTAGTTCAGAACATAACAGCTTACAGGGGGATTTTTAAATAGGAAGTGTTGGTCCATTATTTAGTTTTAAACATGATTTAAAAATATGTAAGAAAGTAATAAAAAATAATTATTAAAATTAAGTAGCTCTTACAGGTGAAGTGTAGACTCCGCTGGACAAACATTATTCAAGAAAAAATGAAACACTTTGAAAACAAGAACCAAACATTGGGGTCTCAGTAGCCACTCCGAAGAAAATTTTAGTTGATCGATTCACATAGGGAAGCATATGGCAAAGTTGTCTGAAAGGATACAAAAATCAGAACTCCATGGTAGACACAAGAAGATAAAAGCAACACCTAGAAAAGAAGAAAGCATATCGAAAGTTCCTAACATGAAACCTTTGCCCTACACCATTCCCACCTCTGTCATACCCAGATGGCTCAATTGCAACATCATCCATAGAAAAAGCTAATCTCCTGGCATCACACTTTGCCTCCAATGCACACATAACTGACAATGGCAAATGCCCTCCAGTCATTCTAACTGCCCAACATACAATGCCCCCTGTATCCTTTTGCCAAAAAGCCACAAACCTGCTGTCTAAATTAGACACTAAAAAGTCTCCTGACCGGAATTCCTCCAATTATCCTGAATGTCTGTGCATCTGAACTGACTCCTATCCTATGCCACCTGTACACACTCTCTTACTCCACTGGTATATATCCCAAAACCTGGAAACTGGCCTATATTCAACCCATTCCTAAAAAGGGTGACAAATCACTGCCATGTAACTACCGCCCCATCTCAATCGCCTCAGTCCTATCAAAAGTAATGGAGAAAATCATCAACTCTCAACTCCTAATCTACCTTGAAAGTACCCAGCTATTAAGCGACCACCAGTCATACATCACCCATTACTGTACAAACGCTATGGAAAAATTTGGTGAATCTCAAGTAGTTGCACTCGATATCTCCAAAGCCTTTGACCGAGTCTGGCACAAAAGCTTACTAAGCAAACTCCCATCATTTGGACTGCCTCAGGACTTCTGCAGATGGATTGCCAGCTTCTTGTCTGGACGCACACAATGTGTGATGGTAGACGGCTCCCTATCCTCTCACCATCCAACTAATGACGGGGTCCCTCAAGGTTCAGTTCTCTCACCGACCCTCTTCCTTTTATATATCAATGACCTACTTCAATTGACCTCTAACCCAGTATACAGTTTTGCAGATGACAGCACATTACATCCCTCGCTTTCACTTGACAAACCCTACTCCACAACTCACTTCAACCCACAGAACATCAACCACCGCTGCCCTTAATTCTGACCTCCAAGCCATCCGCCAATGGGGTTCAGACAACCTTGTCAACTTCAACGCTAGTAAAACCCAGTTCTGTCTTATTTCTCACAAAAAAGAACCATTTACCCCAGCATTGTTTTCGATAACACTCAAATTCACAGACAAGACGAAATTTCTCTTCTCGGAATTACCTTGACATCAAGCCTCTCCTGGCATAAACACATCACAACCATTGCATCCTCAGCTTCCAAAAAACTAGGTTTTCTCTTTCGCTCAAGACGTTACTTCACTCGTAAACAGCTGTTAACACTATACTAGTCACAAATCTGCCTAGTTCTTGAATACTGCTCTCACATCTGGAGTGGGGCTCCAAAACGCACCCTCAAAATGATTGCCTCAATACAGAGGAGAGCAATTAGACTAATAAATGACCCATCCCTCACCAACTCGCTCCCCTCACTTTCACATAGACGCTTGGTCTCTGCAATCTGTATATTCTATAAATACTTTCACGGGAAATGTTCATCTGAAACAGCATCAATAATTCCCCCACCCTGTACTAAACCAACTGGAACACGTACAGTTGCCGCCAACATCCTTTTAGAGTACACCTCGAAACCCATAGAATAAGTTTCTTTTCCTCCTCATTCATCCCTGCTACTGCAATACTGTGGAACTGTCTCCCCCTTGACATATTTCCCAAGGAATACAATATGCAGGTGTTTAAATAAAATGTAAACAAGTTTCTCCTTTCACAACCCATCACCCATATACGGTACTAACGTACTATAGGTTGACCAGCCAACCTCTTGTATATGGGCCCAACATAAAAAAAAAAATAATAATAATAATAATAAATGAAAGTCGCCAGATGCCCTGAGTGAATAAAGAGAAAAAATGTAAGCGAACTACGCTATGTGTAAAAGTGGCTAATTAAAATTTATGGAAAGAGTATAGAAGATAAATACCACGAAGATGGCAAACTTTTCTTGAGGCTGTTGAGAAAAGCTTCAAAATGGAGGAACGAATACTGTAAAAGGAATGAGAAATGATAAAGGTGATATAAAAACTAAAAACAGAGATATTCTGGAAGATTGGGATACAACTATCCCTTCTTTTCGAATGATGCATTTCATGTGAGATATGTGTGCCACGTAGAAGACCATTTCTATAAGGAATCAGTGAGAATTCAGCAAAGTACCAAATTGGGAGAACAGTAAACAGTGTTGAAAACCAATCATGCATCTAAGATTTAATTTAGAAATAAAGCGTCTGATAAAAAATAATAAAAATAATAATACGTTGTTTAATTGTTACCGTTATTCACGATTTCTCAATCAGAGCTAGTATAAAACAATATGTGCAATTAACCAGAAGTGAAAGATTAGCAAAACCTACAGGGAAAAACCAGACAGAAGAAGATCAAGACTTAGAGGAATTGATGCATTTAGAGGTCATGAAATACAAAAATTTAAACACTGAGTATTCGAAGTCATCAAACACACCAAATTACAAACATATTTCTACAAATGAATAAGAGTATATGTATTTCGCTAACTTATTTTTTCTGGCTCCCCAAACGTTTTGAGAAATCCTTAAATATGTGTAGAAATAATTAAATCAGTCTATTAGCCTATACGTGACATTGTTGTGTTTTAGGTATTGCGATCTCTCTCTTATTTTCAACTGAATGCGAGTAACCAGATCTCATAGTTGGCCAGGTTTTCATTTCCCGAAACTCGGGTTTCTCATCTAGTAGCCAGGCAAACCAGAAGGGGAACACATGAAGTTTATATAAACCTTATCCTGAAATTAATTACGTTACAAAAAAGCCGGGTAGGTCGTGACTCCATTTCATTTGATAACATTATTATATTTTAATAATTAAATATAAGATTTTTTAAATGTGGAAAGCTAGATGTAATTTCTTCTCTGCTTCTTTTTGTCTACTTTCATATCCTTTATCTAATCCTAATTGTCTAGAGACCAAATATAGGAACTATGTTCACTATAATGCATATGCTAGTTAGGAGAATGTCAATTTTCCTGTGCATATGTTTGTGACCGGTAAAGCAAATTAGCTCGGCCAAATGATCTTTTTTCTCTCCAGATCATAAACATTGAAAGTGATAGTAATTTATTCTTGACCTACTTGCAGATCAACCAGCCTACCTCTGAAATTCACAGCAGGAGAAGCAAAACGAGGAAGCTTAATTTTTAAGCATATTAAAGTAAATTTCACGGTTTACACATGTAACTAAAATTAAATTGAATTTATTCAAAAACTCGAATATATTTCAGCAACTTTACGTGAACATCGTCAGGAAAATAGACCGTTAACATGTGAAACGCTAAGAAATCGTCCGAACCTGAACCGATCAGATTGTATGCCAATATTCAAGTTTTGGGAAGTGATCATTATTAATTGTTCATAAGTTTTTGGTTTTTTTTTAATGAATACTTTTTTAAATTTTTTAATCTAAGCAACTTACTACAATTGTTCCTTTGAACTCTAATAGTGTAACATCAAATACTTCAGCTGCAACCGAGACACGAGCTAATATACGCATGATTTATGACTCACTATTGTGATTCATCTTTTGAATGTAGTTAACGCTCTAACTTCCTGACGATGTCCACGTAAGGATGGATGAAATATACTGGAGTTTTTGAATAAATTCCAAATAATTATTGCTACATGTGTAAACCGTGAAACTAACTTTAATATGTCTAGTGCACATGTTCCATTAAAGCTCTAATGGAGCTATTAACACAACCTTTTTTTTTTGTTGTTGCATTTGTGAGAATATACAAAAATCCGAAATGTGTTGACCTTTATGTGATATCATAATAACGGAAATAAGAAGGGGAAAAACTCTTCGTCATATTATTTCTGTATACAATATATACAACTGTCGAGTTCTAGGCACTAGAGCTACTGAGGCCGAAGAAGAGCAATAATTCCTGTCTAAAATATTCGCTTTAGTTGAGTCTGCATTAGGACAAGCTGGAAAAAGGACACGAATTCAAGTATTATTGAATTTAAACATTGAAATGCACTATCTGATCAAAAATATCTGGACACTCCTTCGTAGTAGTGGATATTACTATACACATCACAACCATTGATCAGACAGTAATAAAGAGAAGCAGACGATTTTGCAATCATCATAGAGAAACATTAACAGTAAAATTGGCCGTATGGTATTATCATAGGATGGCATCTTTCCAACAATTCACTTCCAGATATTTCTGCTATGCTGCAGCTTCCCCGATCAACTGTAAGTGATGTTATTGTGAAATGCAAATGACTAGGAGCAACAACAACAACACAATCGCGACTTAGTAGGCCGCATTAAATGACAGAGCGGAACTGCCGAATGCTGAAACATGTGGCACGAGCGAGTCCCGAAATAATTTTCAAGTTACGTCAGCACCACAATCATAAAAAAAAAAAACGCATGTTTTTCGGGAGCTGAAGAACATGGATTTCTATGGCTGAGCAGCCGCACACCACCTTAACATCAACAATGGAAACGCCAAGCGTTGGGTGGACTGGTGTAAAGCTCGCCGTCATTGGATCTGAAGCAACGGAAACATGTTCTTTGTAGTGATGAATCACGCTTCACCATCTGGAAGCCAGACGAAGGAGTCTGAGTTTGGTGACTGCCAGGAGAACGCAACTAACCAGAATGTGTTGTGCCAACTGCGAATTCTGGTGGAGCAGACATCATTGTCTGGGGCTAAAATCTTAACGCTGCGGTGGTCTATAATGACATTCTAGACAATTCCGTGCTTTCAACTTTAGGGCAACAGTTCGCTGTATCAACACATCAATGACCCTGTCTACAATAGTAATTTCATGAAATATGTGTTAAAGAATTTGACTAGTCTGCATAGAGTCCTAATCTTAATCCCATCGAACACCTGGGGGATGAATTGGAACGCCGATTGCGAGTCCAGCATCGGTGACCATCTCACAAACGTTCTTCTGTCAGAATGAAAGGAAATTACGGTAACAATATACCAAAATCGTGGAAAGTCTTCCCAGAAGTATGAAAGCTGTTTAGCAGCAAAAGCAACTCCATATTAGAATGCCTCTTATATTAGAATGAGAGTTCAGATGAACAGGCGTCAGGATATTTTTGACCAGCGATCGTCTAAGAAATTAAACGGCATTATTCCAAATCAATGAATACTGGAAAATTTCTAACATGATGAATTCGGAACCAAAGATACATTTAGCACACCATCTTTTGTTACAAAAATTCACTGCTCACGAGTGACTTGTACAACAGAATAAAATTACTGATAGGAAATTATCAACAATTATCCCGTAACGATGAACTATGACAGCATCCTATTAGCCTCTTTCCAGAAAAATTATGACAATTAATATTGAATTCGTTTAGCTTCCATGCTAACAAAAACAAACAGAGTATTTCATGAACTACGAACCGTAGTGAATACCAGCCAGTTAGTCCAAAATGATTCACTGAGAAAATTCCGAGAAATTTTTCTGCAGCAAAAACCAGCAACATTTTTTATTCATTGAGTATCCATGGACGTTTTTCTGTCAAAAGATATGGCAACCAGCTTTGTTTGACGAGTGCACACTGTACTCGCTCTCCAACCAACAGGCTGTGGGTTGTAATCCTGCCGTAGGCATGGATTTATGAAAGCCTTTGTGTGAGAGATGTATTTCATAGTCCTGAGGCCACCACCCTGCTTACTATGCGATGAATTAATGCAGCCAGCAAGTCACTCCTCTGCTGCATCCCATAAAGGCAACCATTTTTTGGCTGTAGATCCGTGTGCTCATGGGGATAGTTTGCTTGTTCTGAGGAAATAAAAACCCGAGTTTCTGGGAGAAAAAACTCTCCACCTCCGTATGAGACCGGCTAACTCACTATTTGATTGAAAAGGCCTGATTAAGGTTCTTTCCGTTACACACGAAATTCCCATCATAATAGAATCCGGGACTTTCCACTCAAAGGGCTGGTCTATATCAATTGAGCTATGGAGGCTCATTCTATAATTATATTCATTCTTTAGTCGAAATCATGACTGGTTTAGACAACTGAGACTTGTAACACTGCAGCCTCTTAGCCAGGAGGCAGTCTTGTCTGATGAACAGTGTTCCATATCTGTGGGAGAATTGTTAGGCATGATATTATCTAAAGCAGTTTCCACCTAAATTGGCTCTTTGATAGCAATTATGCGTATCCCACACCATTTTGCTATCTCTACTAAAATGTATTGTTCATATTTACTTTTTAATAGAATTCCTGGTGAAGAAGAAATACTAATTTTTTTCTGCTTTATCATTTTTATTTATATTAAAAAGTTAACTCACTGATAGGTATCGCGCACTGCATACTGAAAACATAACAATCTAATATATAAAAACGCTAGAAAATATATGTACTTGATTATGCGGGTAAAATTAAGTTAAAAACTTCAGAATCAAGCTTCAAATTAAGCACCAATTGACTTCTGCTGTAAGCATGCAGAACATTTAACATTTAACTTTTCTGATGATGACGTTTTGCGTGCACATTGATTTGGAGAATCAAGCTAACATACTGTATTCTGCATTTACCAACTATGGTAGAAGCATCCGTTTTTTTAGTTTTCCATTATGTGTATATAAGTTAATTTCTTACAACTAAATCTTCTCTGCCCAAACTGCTTAGTTTGGGCAGAGAACATTTAATTGTAAGAAATAACATGAATAGCAAAATGTGAAATTATTTTCACATTTTACTATTCATGACAACATATTTTGTATTTCCTCATTAATGACTTTTAGAACATTCCTCTCCTTTGTTAAAAATTTGTACACGTATGGATTGCATATAAATAACCTACTCAGTCTTTAACATCATACGCATTGGATAAATTTTGTATGATTACAAGTGATTACATGAAAAGCTACTGTCTTTCCAAAACTTTCCTAAACTTGAAACAATAAACTTTGTTTAAGCTAATTTAAAAACTACCGTATTTACACGAATATAACTCGACCTAAGCATATCTCTCGCCCCTGATTTTACTTTACTAAAAGATAAATTAAAAAGTTTTGCACATACCTCGCACACGAAAAAGGTTTTAAAAAACTTTAAGAAATAGATAGTGAATGTTGTTATGGCAGTTTCAGATATTTTGGAATTCGGTTGAAGAGCATCAGCATTTCAACTCAACAATCGTCGGCTTGTCTTTGTTGTTGATTCACGAAGAAGAAAAGTGTTTCCCTTCGTCGAAGGACATCTTTGCCATAGAATGCCGAGAGATTTTGCGGATAAAGGGATCGATTTTCATCGCTATGTGATTCAACTTAGGAAGAGCAATAAGTATATGTTATCATAAACAGCCAATGCCGAACAACCCCCCCCCCCCAATTTCAACATCCCGCACCAAACAACAATTACAGAAAAAGTTGGAAAAAGCGTGATAATGCCAGAACTGGAAGTGAAAAACAGCGACGCACCAGTTCGTAATTACTGCAAATGGAAGAAAGTTCCCTCCATACGTTATATTCAAAAGGAAAACAATTCCGAAGGGGGAATTTCTTCCTGGAATTCATGTTGGAGTTCAAGTAAAAGGGTGGATTGACAATACAATAGTTCAAGATTGGATTAGAATTGGATTAGTCAGGGACAAACGGTTAAGGGCTTTATTTTACGCCCGACTCTCCTCGTGTGGGACAGTTTTCGGAGACACTTAGTACCTGAAATAGTAAAACAACTTTCGAGTGTGAAGAACGATGTGGTCATTATTCTTGATGGTGTTACACCTTGTCTATCGCCCATGCACGTATCGATCAACAAACCATTCAAGTAGTCCGTACTTGAATGGTTTGTTGGTCGATACGTATTGATACGTGTTGATCGATCGATACGGTATGATTTGTTGACCTGACTCCACAGGGAAGATTAAAAGACCATCATCAGAATTGGTGTGCAACTAGATTTTGAGAGCTTGGGACGTGATTTCGCCAGAAAGAACAGACAAGAGTTTTTAAAAAAAAAAAAAAAAAAAAAAAACTGGCGGCTCTAAGGCCCTGGATGGGTGCGAAAATGACGCTATTTGGGTAGATGACCTTGACTTACACACAAGGAAACCGCTCTCGAGAACGGAAGTAGCGATAGCGAATAGTAGATTCTTGGTAAGTCATACCCGTTTTCAGATTTTTCCGAAATGATGAAAGGACAAACAATAATGAAACAGCTTGTTTTAATTTAATTACAGAAGCATTGTCGCTAAAGATTCAAATATATCGCGTGATGAAGATGAGCGGCGAATCTCGTCAATAATGTTGATAATTAAAATATAATTGATGTGAGCAATTATAAATTATAATGAATAATAAAAATTTAATTATAAACGTCAATTTAATTTTTTTCATAAAAAAATTAGTTTCCAAAAATCCTCGCATATATCTCGCACCACGATTTTTTAACTTTAACTTTTGGGAAAAAGTGTAAGTATTCGAGTAAATAAGGTAATAATTTTATGATAAACCTAAGCATCAAAGCTGTGCTTTGTTTAAAAAGGTTCAGGAAGGCGTCCATATTAAAGATAATTCAAACCAGAGGTTCATGTTCTTGTCAGTGATAATAGTGGACTGTTTTACATATCCTTCTTGTTGAAATATAACAAATTACGAAGTTCGATTTTTTTTTTTCTCCATTGTTGAGTCGAACCTGGACAGAGCTAAACATCCAGTCAGCGACATTTTGGATTAATTTAGAGGATCATTTTGCATTTATGAAATAGAACGCTATTCTTATATTTTACGAAATGAATAAAAATATAAATTTATCCAAAAAAAAAATGAAGTAATAGTAGTAAAAATATCTCAGCACTACTAATACACTGGAAATAAATAAAATTGGAAAAATACAATAAAGTCTCTTAGGCCATCCAGCCACGATATTAATGTGCAAGGTTTAAAACCATTCTTGGGCGAAACTCACATCAAAAGACCTTAATAAAAGTGCATTGAAAAGATATATCAAATGTCACTGGAGGCATGAAAATGGTCTTCGATAAAAGCAAGTCATGCAAATCGCTTTATAATGAATCAGCAGCAAAGTGCGCATTTTAAAGCCTGAATCCATTTGTGAAAAGATCCAGTTAAAGATATTAAACATAACGAAATCACGTGACAATAAATCGAAGTTCTTTAGTGTAGTTTTCCCCCTGCAGAAAAATTTGCGTGCGCAAACTACTAGCCGCACTCACATTGTTCAAGCATTTATGCAAAACTGCTAACGATGTTGTTAAACGTATTTTTTTCATTTCTGTTGTCATATAATAACAAAACGAACTCTATGTGTTCAGCATCATTTGCGATGAAAACTAGAATAAAAAGACAGTCTGTAAAAGTTCGATCGTAATCCTATTCTTACATTATCGCAATAAGGAGCATGTCTTTTCATACTTCGCAGCTCATCGGATTGACCAATTCTGCATTATTTCCCTGTCATCATTCCAAAGTCCTTTAATAAAGAAACAAAAAAAAAACATCATTTTGCATTTATCATCATCAGAATCCGATTACTGAATCCAATAGTCATTTAAACCATATTAATATTCATATATATATATATATATATATATATATATATATATATATATATATATATATATATATATATATATATATATATATATATATATATATATATATATATATATATATATATATATATAGCATCACAAAAGCAGATGAATGCAAATGTAATAAAGAAGAGAATACGTCTGAGTATATAGCGGATTGACCAATTTTCAAAAGGCATTTATTCCAATCCAGTGTCAGTTATACTGTTTGTCTCAAATTTCCTTTTATTTATTATCAAAAATTAATAAATAAAATTAAATGAAAAATAAATGTCAATCATTTCACAAAATACCAATTCCGTTAACTGTGACGAAAAGAATTTTGAAGAATGGGCTGCTCATTTCTTATTGTTTTGAAAAACTACCAATCTGATCTTCTGAGCAGTTGAAGAAACACGAAATAAAAACACTAATGAATGTAGAGATTTTCAGCCAATTAGTTACATTAAACTTATGAAAATTTAAAAATTTCCACAAACAAAATTTTCTCGCGAGGTTGCATCCGTTCAATATGATATCGATAATGCTCTTTCACAAATATAACATCGCTCCATGAGCTGTATAAATACCTTCTGACTTGGGCTTAAAATCATTTCAAGAAAACCATGACATAGACTAGCAAAATGAACGTCCTTGTTGATGAACAAAACCAAACAACAAACCCGAAATGTCGAAACTCATAATTCTAAATGTATATATTTATGAATAATTTATAAATTAGAAAGCATCACTAAATGAGATTTGATTAAAACAAATTTAACAAAGACTTCCAATGCGTGTCTGCAGCTTGCTGAGTTGAAAGAAGTGCATGTGTTACAAGCAAAGTTATAACATCCAGTACCGTAGGCATATCTCGACATACTACGCAAAGTGTGAACGCGGAGAAACGCCTAAGCATCTTTAGCAGCTGTTGGGTGTTCAGGGGGTGTAATAAAATATCTGTTAGTACTTTATGCGGAACACTTGCATAGAGAGAGATCTATCCTTTACTTGTCCAAGAAGGGACTGAAATTAGAGTTATGAAGCAAGCAAATAAGTCATGAGGGCAGTATATTACGACTCTCATGTGAGTTTTTTCACCCTCTGGTTTGGTGTGTCCGGATAGTTCATCGCGAGAAAAATTCAACTCAGTATAATTCATCGCGAGGAAAATTAATCGCACGAAAATTCATCACGAGTATATGTGAAAACAAATTCCCCATATAAGAAATATTTTAAAGAATTAAGAAATTGAAAAAATATTTCTTTTAAAAATATTTTTTAAAACATTTAAGAAATATTTTATATTATTTAATATTTCGATTATATATAGCTTTTCGAAAATTTTTATTCGGTATAAAGTTATTAATCGCGGATATATGTGAAAAAAAAGAAATAATTCCCATATAAGAAATATTTAAAAAAAATAAAATAATTTAAGAAATATTTTTTAAAAGATTTTAAGACATATTTAAAAAAATTAAGAAATAGCCGGCCTGGTTGGCCGAGTGGATAGCGTATCTTCTGTCCAGCCAAAATGCTGCGGGTTCGAATCCCGCCGTGGACATGGATATTTGTGATCGTCTGTGGAAATACGAGTGATGATCAGCAGTAGATGGCATTGGTATAGTTGCATGTCTTCAAGATTCATTCCGTTGGTGATTGAATCTTGAAGAAAGAGTTCTAGACCAGGTGCCTTCCCTCGATGAGTACTTGGACTCTCTGGAGGTGTCAAATAATAATAATAATATTTCGATTATAAGAGAATGATCTAAAATGTTCTCAGCCTCGACCGTAGATGGCAACACTATCGGCACGATTTTTTTTCTAAGTTGTTACATCTGTCATAAGCATCCGTGTGAAATTGCAAGTCATTCTATCAAGTAGTTTTTTTATACAGCTGTCTGAAGCAAAAGTGTTGTCTGTATCTCTTGAAATGGATGAAATTGAGTATCGTGTGGTTATAAAATTCTTTGTAAAAGAAGGTTTAACTCCAAAAGAAATTCATTCGAAGTTCATAAAAGATTATGGAAACTCTTCTCCTTCGTTTTCGACAATTAAGAAATGGGCTGCGGAGTGTAAACGTGACCGTAACAGCCTTGAAGATGATCCACGTGAAGGACGTCCAAAAAGTGTAACAACGCCAGAAATCATTGATCAAGTGCACCACATTGATCAAGTGCATCAAGTGCACTTGATCAATGATTGGATGACCGCGAGTCAAAGTGCGTGAAATTGTTGAGGTTATAGGCATTTCAAAAGAACGTGTAGGATATACAGTATTTTGTATGCAGAATTGCAAATGAAAAAGCTTTACGTAAGATGGGTGCCGCGCTTGCTCACAGCAGAACAAAAACGCACTCGCATGAAAATATCTGAACAGTGCTTGGAGCGTTACTGATTTTGTGAGTCGATTTATTACTGTGGATGAGACTTGGATTCACCATTACACACCAGAAGCCAGAGAGCAGTCAAAACAGTGGAGGGAAGTTGGTAATTCAGCGCCAAAGAAGACAAAGTCGGTTCCATCAACAGGAAAGGTCATGGCATCGGTGTTTTGGGATGCACATTTTGTTTATTAATTATCTTGAAAAGGGTAAAACAATAACCGGGAAATATTCCGATCTTTTAACCACACTAGAAGAAAAATTTCGTGAGAAAAATCCGGTTTGCAGAAGAAAAATATCATCTTTCATGGGTACAATACACCTGCCCACTATCTCTTCCCAAAACTAAAAATCTTCCTCGCTGGTCAGCGTTTTTCTTTGAATCAAGAGGTGATTGAAGCTGTAGAGGGATATTTTGCAGATATTACTGTGAACCCCTACAGGGACAGGATAAAGCGCTGGAGCATTGCTGGTATAAATGCATTAGTCTTAAGGACTAATGTTAAGGGAGTTAGATTAGTCTTAAGGGAGATTATGTTGAAAATTAAAATAATTTAGAAATTATAAATTCGTTTTTTCATTGTTAGGCCGAGAACTTTTCAGACCACCCTCGTATATATACGAGTATCACATCTGGATGGGTGTCTAAGTGCACAGAATAAGTATTCTTAAATGTGATGCCCTTTCTCCCTATACCTATTCCAGTTTTGTAAATATTAATATTTCATCATCAAAACCTGCAGTATTTAAGTAATAAAAAATACTTACAACTTTTTAAGACGAAACAGAAATTAAGAAACCCCAATCAATAATATATTACTTTCATTGTATAAGAATAAAAATATTATGAAAATCTAATTAAAATCTAAACAAATAATACATAGATATATAATAAAATTATATTTTGTTAAATTTATCTTGCACTGCATTTACTTTTCATATATCGGTATCAATGCAATATAATTTCAATTTTCTAGCGAATAATGCTTTCAACGAATTTTCCCCAGCGATGAATTTTCTCTCGCGATGAATTGTCCGCGCCGCGATGGATTGTCTGTGAGCCATCTTGCTCAGTTTCCATGAATAGCCCCATCACCAGACCTGTTCTGAAAAATTTCCTCTGAATTAATCTTGTAAAAACCCTTCAGTAATTTGAATATCTCAATCATATCATACCAACCAATTTCTGTAACCTACAAGCTTCAACCTCTTCTAGTAAGGTTCATTCCATAGACCAACTATCATCTTGGTCACTCGCCTCTCTACCTCCTCCCTATCCAGAAAAAACCCACAGGCCCAGATCTAGGCACAGTAGTCAAGCTGGGGTCTTATCAAGACTCGATAAAGAGGAACAATAACTTGCTTATCTCTGCTCGTCAAAGTATTCTTCAGTAACCAAGTGATCTGATGAGCTGATTCAGCTACTTTTGCTTTGTGCCCGCTAAACTTTAGCTCCCTATCCACCAATACACCCAAATCTCTGGCTTCGTCAACGTCCTGGATTACAGCTCCACCAATGTGATATACTGCTGCTAATTTTTTCACCCCAAAATGCATAACCTCACATTTTGCTACATTAAACTGACATCCATTCTCATTAGCCCAGACTGCCAATCTATCCAAATCATCCTGCAAAATGTTGACATCATGTGCATTCACTATTGCTCTACCCAACTTTGCATCATTAGCAAATAAATGAACAGTTCCTCTTAGATCCTTTCCTCCATATGATTAATGAAAAATTGAACAGTAGTGGTCCAAGAACAGAACCCTGTGGCACACTACTAGTAACAAGCCTTCTTTTGGACTCCATTCCTGAATAAACTACTCTCTGATATCTCTCCATCAAACACCCTCCTATCTCACCAACCCTATATCCATCCTCCATGTGCTGCAGTTTACCGATTAGAATTCCATGTGTCAAAGGCCTTAGCAAAGTCCAGCAGTATCACTGTAAATCCATTACCCTTATCCAGTTCAGTCATCACTGTATTATAAAATGTGAGCAAGTTACTGAGGCATGATCTACCCTTCACAAAACCATGCTGTCCTCCATACAGTATCCCATTTTCATCTATCCATTCCTGTATTTTGCTCTTAACATCTCCAAAACCTTCACGACGATTCCTGGTGTGCTGATCGGTCGGTAATTTGCAACAGCAGTCTTGGAACCTCCTTTATGCTATGGAACTATCTCCCTCCTCTTACCCCTCCCTCGGGACTAACCCAGAGTTAAGACTTAAATTAAACAATATGGTCAAGGGAACTGACAATTCCTTTGCCGCTTCGTGTAAGACTCGAGCTGGTATACTATCCAATCCCACAGACCTATTTACATTAAAGTTCTGTAATATATACTATTCACCTCCATTTCATTCACTTCAATTCCTGTATGAGCCATTCGTTCTCTTATTCCTACAATATTTCAGCCTGGATGATATACTCTTGCAAAGTGTTCGCTTAGCAATTCTACTATATCAGCTGATTCAGTTACCTCCCTGCCATCGGCATTCCTTAGAATCATTTTGCCGTATACATTTTTTTCTTTTACTTGCAGCATATCGAAAGAACTGTTTGGGATTCACTTCAGCTTGTACTGCTAATTTCCTTTCATAATCTGCTTTTGCTTTTCTTACCACACTAGTTATCCTTCTGGCCTGTGCTTTGTACTGTTCGTGTGCCTGCAGGTCACCTTTCTTTTTTTGCCTATACATACTGTCTCCATCATCTATTCCATCGCCTGGTCTATAGCAGCACCCAACTGTAAATTTTGTTCTGCTAGTTTCAATCTCACACCAGATAGCCTCAAATGTGTTATTTTCACTATCCTGAAGTTGAACTTCTATTCTCTTTGGCTGCAGTTCATCAGCTATCATCAATAACACTCCTTCTCCCATTATTTTCTCTCTGTCTTTCCTGAAAACACTATACTCCTCACATTCTATCCCACTAACTATATCATCTTCTGTTAGCCATGTCTCACTAATGCCAATAACCTGTGGGGAATAACTAACCAAGGACAAAAATTCCTCCTTCTTATTCCGAATACTCCTGGTATTGGTGTACATAAAGTGCAGAAGTCCCCTACTCCCATCCCTATTTTGAAGCCTTATACTAACTGTCCCATTTTGGTTTGTCATCCTTCGTCCTAACTCAGGCATATTATACACATTCTTACACTCAACTGCCTCGCTGATGTCTGCATGTCCACTTAACAACATCACCACCCTCCCTAAAAGCTCTAGTTTCCCTGATTCTGCACATCCACTTTCACTTCATTCAGCAACAATTTTTGTAGTCTCCGAACACCAAATCCATTTAGATGCAAACCATCCTTCTTGTATAAGTCCTTTCACCCGTAACTCACTCCACACATCCACAAACTCCACACTACTCCTCCTTCATAAACTACGCATAGAGTTATTCGCAATTATGGCCCTCCTTCTCAACTCTACTCTGTCATACCGCGGAAACAGACTAACTATCTTAACTTTCTCACTCTTTTCTTTTGCTACCGCTAGTAATTCTTTCAAGTCCTCTCTCATAGCAAATTTTTCACCTTTAAATCATTCGTTCCGGCCACTACGATCATTTCGTTCACCTTATGCTTCTGTGTTCTAATATCCTCACTTACATTATTAATTTTCGCACCCAGAAAGCACGATTTTGTCAAACTCTCATCTATTACACCTTTTACTTCTTTTTGTTAGCTGATCTACTCGGTAGACATTTTTGTAATCGCCCCAGCTGCCGCTTCGCTCTATGTATCACTCCGCGCAACCGAGCTATCTCCCTTATTGCAACTAACTCTTCATTTTTTTTTTATCAGTCAAACCAATCTCTCGCTCTGTACTTTTACTTTCAGCATCAACTGTATCACTTTTAAACTCATTCTCTATGCTATCTGGCGTTACATCACACTTTTCTATCGCATTCTGACTTTCATTCACTATGTCAATCTCGCGACCTGAGAAAAACACTTCAGAACCTCGCTTTCGTGACACTTTCCCACTACTATCGCTCTCAAACCAAACTCCAGCCGCTCTCGGCAAAGCATACATTCCACAGACCATACACTGGACGAATTCCCTTCGGTTAAATTCTTCAAACAAATACGGCTATTTGGACGCCATTGCCTTTCTTCTCTTTGGTGCCATGTGCTACGCTACAAATCTAACGTGTTTTATCAAAATACTAAATTAATTCTATTTAAAACAAATTTTTTAAGCTAAACTAATTAACTCCCTAATATATTCTAATTCTAGCACAATTTTTAAACTAATAACGCTATCTTTTAAAAAAATTAAATAACTTATCTTTCAGAGCTCTTCAAACACAGTGAAGATGGCAAATTAAATTTGGAAATAGACGGCAGAATTAACAAAGCTCGTATGGTAGGATATGGTAGGATTCAGGTCAGCTGAATAAATTTATATGGAATAGGAAAGAAATTAGTTGAAATGCTAAATTTTCTGTATACAAGACAATGATCAAACTAATTTTAACTTATGGATCTGACAGCTAGGTTAGACATAAAACACTTGATATCAAAGACAGGAGATCTCAGGTATGACAATTCTGAGAAAGATTAGTGGAGTGAACAGATGGCATAATCATATTAAAATAAGGAAAAAATTTACCATTGTTAGCATTCAGGAATGTGTTAGTAGAGCTAATCTCAGGTGGTATGCCACTTAAACAGAATGGGAGAAAAAAGATTAGCTAAACAAGTGTTCTTTTCCAGGATGGCAAGAAAAAGACCCAGAAGAAGACCAAGATTAGATGGCAGTAAAAAGTGCCTTAAAATACAGAAATATAAGATCTGATAATGCTGGAGTTAATCTGATAATAACAGATTAATTTGTAGAGAAATCGTTGATTGGAAGTTAGTAAGGGTGTAACTTTTTCTTGTAGTACTGTCATAATTATCCTGTACACCATGGTTTCTCACTTTTCCTACGACGGAACACTTCACAAATCCTGAAATTTTAACGGAACACCTTGGTTAGAGTCGAGTATTATCGGTCTCGTATTCAATGTAAAGCTAAGCGCGCACTATCGCAGCAGCAGGATGTATCGCATTCGCAAAAATGCGATAGCGCACACTACAGGCGTGCCGAGCTACATCGCATCGCATCGTATTGACCTTGCTTGTACCGCACGTTTCCTCCGTACTTCACTCGCGCTCGGAGGTGTCAACAACCGCGGGCGGCTGAGTCATGGCAAGCGCGCGCTGGCCGGCCTTAATAGCACAAACCACACGCAAAGTGAGAAGCCCCTGAATTTCAAACATGTTTGAACTTGAAAACACTTGTGTTCCGCGGAACATCGTTTGGGAAACGCTGCTATACACCATCCCCCTGAAGATACATATTAAAAATTTAATTATGATAAAAAATCGACGCGTCGCGGTTAATAATGCTAAAATCTTGCAGAAATAGCAGTCCCATCACGAATAACTGCTGAAAAAAGGGGTATAATGCTGAATGAGCAACATAACAAGCTCATTCCAGGTAAGAAGGAATTGGTCTTGTTCTGTTTAACAGCAAATTATTTTAGTCTTCAGAATAAACCACATAACCTCGAGTTCAGCAAGATCAACATACTTTCAAATGGATATAAAAACATTTACTCGTGCGATATATAAACATTTCTACAACTGTATTAACTGTGTTCGTAAAAGAAGGGAAAAAAGTATTTATTAAGACACTGCTTTCTTGCACTGAATTCGCACTGCAGCCCTGTTTCTAAAAGATTTAATGTCATCCAGATCGCGTTACAAAGTTTGAGATTCTCAAAGTATTTAAGTGTAAACGAGAAGATGAGGTACCATAACAACTCTAATATTTTTCCCGTACTAAGAGCATGTCAATATTGCAGTCCGACAATGGCAAGAAATTTGCAAATAAAATTGTTTGTATTTAAACCCTTCAAACTGAGGAAACCTTTAAATAAATAAACATTCCTACGTGCTCTATAGATGTAGGATGAGCATATGTTACACTGGAGCGAAGGCCTGCCATATGTTCAGTTAACAAAGAGCAAAGCTTTTTCATGATGACGTTAAAATAATATCATATGAAGCAATACTGCTTCATATGATATTATTTTAGGTTGAAAATGAAGTTGGAAATATCAAGCTTAACAAAATATTTTAAATAAGAAGAGGATTTGAAGGAGACCATTTATTCGGTTGTAATACTGCTTGGTTGTGATCCCTCACATATAATTTTTCTTTCCAAACAAGATTCTTCATTAAATGAATCGATGTACGTGTATGCGAAAATTCTATAAAATAACTTGAGTTCTATGGCAAGTTAGATGACATTCTTTGCAAGGTTGCTTACGAATAATGTCACTGCCAGGTAAGATACCACTGCCTCACTTACTGAAGGTTTCCAGATAATGTAAAAATAAAAAGAAACAAGAAAAAATATATAAAAAAATAAAAAGATTAAACTTACGGTACTAATGTACTATGAGTGTACAACCTCTCGCTGATGGGATTCACTTAAAAAACATTCATTTTTAATTGATGGTGACATCATCATCATCATCATACGTATCAAGGATTTAGGCCTAGTATGGCCTGTTCCGGCCTTACAAGTCATCGTTTAAGAGGACGTCCTGGTTTTCTTTTTCCTAATGGCTTATACTTTAAGGCTTGTTTTGGTAATCTTTCTGCTTTCATTCTTTGAACGTGTTCCATCCATTTATGTTTATATTTTTTAATTTTTTCAATTACTGGTTCTTGGTTTAATTCTTTCATAATATCTTCGTTTCTTTTGTGATCAAATAGGGTATACTTTGCAGTTTTTCTCATAAACTTCATTTCTGCTGTTGTTAATCTTTGTTTGTCTTTTTGTTTTATTGTCCAGATTTCGCTTCCATACGTTAAGACTGGTAGGGCTAATGTATTGTATACTTTTAGTCTGGTTTGTTTTTGAACTAGGTTTAGTTTAAATATAGAGTTAATTACTCCTGTTATTTTTAAATATTTTGCAATTTTTATGTTTATATCTTTTTCATTTTCATAAGTGATCATACATCCTAGGTAGTTAAATGAATTCACCTGTTCTAAGATCTTGTTATCTAATACTATTTTAGTTCTTGCTGGATCTTGTCCTTTAAAGGCCATAGTTTTTGATTTTTCCGTTGATATTATCATACCATAATCTTTGGATATCTCATTTAGATTTAAAATAGCTTTCTGTAAGTTATCTTCAGAATTTGTAATTATTATTTGGTAGTCTGAAAAGAGGAGAGTGTTTAAGTTAACTGTAGGTGAAAGTTTAATTCCTTGATGCAAATTTTTACTCCATTTTATTATTATTTCATTTAAGTAGATATTAAAAAGAGTTGCTGAGAGGGGACATCCCTGTCGGACCCCTTGGTTTATCTCTCTTGTATATGATAGCTCGTGATTTAATCTTATTTGTATTTGATTATTTTCATATATACTTGTGACAGCTTTTAGGATATTATTTGGTATTTGTCTTTCTTTTAATATGTTAAATAATATGTTTCTTTTAACTTTGTCAAATGCTTTTTCAAAGTCAATAAATGCAATATGTGTTTCTAAATTATATTCTCTTCTTTTCTCTATTATTAATTTTAGGCAGAAGGCTGGGTCTATACATGATCGTCCTTTTCTAAATCCATTTTGTACCTCTAGAATAAAGTTTTCGGAATTTATTGATTGTAACAGCGACACAAATCCAAAAATAAACTCTCAGTATAGATATAACTTCACTTTTTTTTAAAGTCAAATAATTCAATAATTCATTGCTTACCGCTGTTTTCCGCAGGCTCTTATCCATCCACGTTACTAAAGTAACGTGGATGGATAAAAGTTACATAATCAGGAGGCCTTGCATGGATGACAAAACGTACTTGATCAAGTTGCCAATAAGCGGGATGGGAATCTCATATCGGATAACGAAAATTGTCTACCAGTAACTAAAGACTACAAACAACCATGTCCACTGTGGGATTAGATCCGACCCTGTCAGTTGGAGAGTAAATATGCATCCACTGGGCCAAACAGGCCGACAGAAGCGTGTCAGCACAATTCATAACGATCAATTCTTTGGGAAAATTCTTCGCAGGGAAAAATTCATCGCGAGAAAATTAAAATTATAATGCAATGATACACATATATGAAAAAAAAAACCAACAAAAACAAGACATATTTTAGAAAAGAGTTTCTTTCTGTATTTCTGTATTAATTATTTAATTAGATTTTATTTAACTTTTTATAATAATTTATTTTGTATAAAGTGAAAGTAATATTTTATATTTTGCTGATCAGTGAATTCCCTAATTTCTGTTTATTTCTTAAAATGTTAATATTTTTTATCTATATTAGATAAAGCAAAGTAAAAAAATAAGTAGTATCTGTAGTATCTGTCTTAAGATACTACAGAGACTCTGTAGATGAAATATTGATATTTTACAAAAGTTTGATAGGGTGGTTATGGAGTAAGAGCACCAAATTGAAGAATATTTATTTATTTTATATTTTTTTGAAATATTCTGTGTAACACAATCCCGCCTAATGCAGCTGGTTTTTGAAATCTGCCTTTTATAAGACAGTTTTTAGTAAATAAAAGTACACTTTGCCGATAGCGAAACTTTCATTTTTAACTTTTTATAGTAGTGTGTGCCACAGATGAGAAAATTTCAAAGTAGCATTAATAATGTTTTTTTTTTAAATATAATGTTGTCATATTATCAAAGAAAAAACAGATTCTGTGTAAAGAGAAGTGCAGAAAAATTATTTCATGAAGTTCAGTTTTCTTCCTTTATTTAAGAATAGAAAATAGCATTAACCTCCAAACCGGTCGATGTGAATGAAATATTCTGACCACTTTAAGATTATTCATGGAACAAAACAACATCAGCATTCTCACTTGGAATTTCCTTCATTGTTCTTCGACATTTGAACTTTTTGCTGCACAATTTATTTATTGTGTCTCTTCCCCAAAATAAAAACGAATTTCATATGTATGAAACACAGATCAGTCTTTGAAAAGAATTTATTTAATAGTAGTAGTCAATTTGCTGCCTTTTATTCTTCAAACTAGTACAATGGAAGAAGACAATTTATGCTCGTTCATTTTAACGATAATACTGCATAAATTATTTTTGAACCTTTTTCTAATGCTTGCATTGAAAATCGTTATGTTAACTATTTATAATTTATTGAAGTAACATTTAATGAAATAAATATGAACTTTTGTTGTTTTTTTTCCTTGGAGAATGTCATTATATGGATCGTCACGCTTCAGTTTTAGAAACGAGCTTTTCTAATAAACAACAAATGATGTTAAATTGCATCACTTACTTTCCAATTGTGAGACCTTTTTTTAAATATATATTGATATCCAATGGTATTTCAGCAACTTATTCGCCTTCTGCTTGAAATTACAACAGATGATTCCCATACCCCCCCCCCTTTTTTTTTTTTTTTGTAGGATGCATATTCCTACAATATCCAGTGCTTAACCAGTGTAGTTATGGTGAAAATACATGAAATATATCGTATACAGAATAATTCAAAATATATGCTAATTTTGAAAATTTCCAATTGCATCTCCCGTCCTCTCCGCTCTTGGAACTAAATTATAAATAACTACTCTGTCCGGTTTTCTACTGGTTTGGAAGTTTTCAACACTTCCAAAGTTTTGAACATTGACAGTATTCAAAATCTATTACTTCATTGTACGGTTTTTTATCTAAAGTGAGACAATAATATTGTTTTATCTTTCGAAGCAGATACTTCTAATTCAGGACTATTTATATGTAATCTGGTCAATTGATCAGCTATCTGCTGAAATTATTCTAAGTTTTAGAAAACTATGCTATATTTTCACCATATAAAAACTGTTTACAAAGTGTGCAACAAAAAAGAGAGTTCAGTAGTTTCAGTTTTTTTCATTAAAAAAAAATATATTACTACTTTTACTACTGCTATTTGTCATTTCGGAAAAAAAACTGTCTTAGAAATGCTAGATAATAATCCACTCGACCGGAGGAAAAAGCTAAAAGCGTAAATTACTCTCACTGCTATTGAGAAAGACCACTTCCCCAGAAATCA
Source organism: Typopeltis vanoorti (assembly GCF_054136105.1). NCBI lineage: Eukaryota > Metazoa > Arthropoda > Arachnida > Uropygi > Thelyphonidae > Typopeltis > Typopeltis vanoorti. The sequence goes on along the minus strand of NC_143554.1, from coordinate 71,707,569 downwards.
CACTAAAGAACCTCAAGCTGCAGTGCAGAATAGATCAGCGATGTCTTATTTCGTTTTAATTATATCCTAAACAGAAATACTGATATTTCTTTTAGAGATTGATACGGTGAAAATAATTTATAATAATCAGAAAGAAAGAAGGATTTTAATTTTTTAAAAGAGATTATAAAAAATTTCTGTGTTACGAAATTCCAAGTCAGCATTTTGGTTGTTACGCAAAATATTGTGTAAATTATTTTCTTGCTAATTTCCAAAGTTTGTGTTAATATAATTAATCAGAGATGCATATATAGTCTTACACTATCCCTGTAAAATAATAGTAGCCTTCAAAATCTCTTTACTATGCACGAAAAGTGGAGTCAGTTCCAAAATACAAATGGATCCTATAACTGAAAGCACCTCGTCTTCTGCACTAGTTCAATAAAAACAAAATCTGGATAAGTGTCTTAAGTGCGTAGAAAAATAGTGAATGGTTACAAAAGTAAATAAAATTCTTAAATTTGGTGCTCTTACTCCCTAATCACCCAATCACATTTTTATAAAATGTTAATATCCTATCTACAGAGTCTGTAGCATCTAAGTAAGAAAAAGAAAAAGATTAATATTTTAAGAAATAACGAAATTAAGGAATTCACTGATCAGTATAACATAAAATATTAATTTCAGTTCATACAGAATAAAAATATTATAAAAAGGTGAAATAAAATCTAATTAAATAAATAATACAAAAATACAGAAAGAAACCATATTTTCTAAAATATATCTTGTTTTGAATTCGTATTTTCATATATGTGTATCATTACAATATTATTTCAATTTTCTCATGACTTTTCCCTGCGAAAAATAACTTCCCCCGTGAATTCTATTGACAATGAATTTTCCATGAGAAGAATAAAATAATCTCCGAGATGAATTGTCCGTGAACCGGCAGAAGTATTACAGTCGTGTGCATAAGCTGTGATAAACATAGATAAACAATTAATTTACTTCGTTCTTAAAAAGTGGAGATTATCTATGCATATAGTTTATTTCAGCTTATTTTGGAGTTTATGCTGAGTTTTTGAAATATCAATTACATAAAAAGGATCTTGTCTCTGAATGTTTTGATCTACAATGTTTTCCATCGCTTCGGCAGAAGAGCAATATCAGGAATGTATTGTACAATTTGATCGCAATCCCATTTTCCAGATTATTGCGTCACCTCTAACTTGTAAAATTTTTTTTCGTTTTTTATTAGCTAATATAAATTAAATCATATTACAGAAAATTGTAAACAAGCCATTATTTTATAATATTACCTATAAAATATTGCAATTCTTAGTGATTTTATATCCACAACGTGATAATACTTTTGGCGAGCTACAATAGCAGATTCATTTCGAACTTGTTACCTCCATCCAAAATCAATCCCTTTAGTATTATATAAATCGCTGTGGACAGTGCAACCAACATACACTGGAATAGCGCACCTCTGGGTAACATTACCATTAATGGCATGTCTTTCTCTCCATGTATCTCAAAATGTCACTCAGTCCTGGAAAATTCTAATTTAGTATCGCGCAACACAAATATGGCGCATTATTGGATCATTTTGCAGAAGACTGAAAGATGAAAGAAATCATCTAAATTATCCTACTAATTGCAATGGCGTATATTAGCTGCACAAGAATGACGACTCGTGCAAACTTCACAGAAAAATTCGCTACTTTAAATATATTATAATTTCTAATAGTTGATTTTCTACTTAGCTAAAATATTAAGCCGCTATATATACTTGCACATACTTGTTAAATTTCGCCATCAAGTTAAAATTTGTCAAGTTTTAACTTGATCTAAAAAAAACGCACATAACAGACCATTCCTTTGACTAATAACATGGTTATATCAAAATTCTATAACTTTAGGTTGCTTTCCTGGTTAGGAATGTATATGATATTAAAATTTCCCACTTGACCTCCAATACGTATCATATTTTCCCATTATAGAACAGAAATTCTTCCTTATGATAGTGTTCCTTTTCTGCTTTTTTTTTTCTTTCAATTTTCTATTGATGCCGTTCCGTAAAACAAACGGCCTTCACACACATAATTACTGTACCATCTCATCACTTAACCCCAAATGTCGAGGACATTCTTAGCCTCCTTCTCTGTGCCCTCCCCAATTCCTAATTTACAATTACTGCAATTCCTTAAAACGTCAGCAGACGAACTTGGCAGTCGACGTTAAGAACTAAAATTGGCTGACATTGGCCTGGTTGTAGGACTTTGACGGTGCATCTGGGGAAAAAAAGGACAGGGAACGGTACTATACCTCCCGCAGAGATACGGCGAACAGGTGTGTATACTGCACCTGAAACATTTCTAACCAAGAAAAAGGTAATTCTGAATATAAAAAACCAACAATACAATAAAAAAAATCTCTGAAAATATAAAAAGGGGGGGGGGGGGAGAACGATGACAACTACACACTTACTGAGAAGACACTGCGAGAAAGGAGGGAAATATTAGAAGAAAAAAAACTAAAGAAAAAAAGAAAAAAAAATTTTTTTTACTACTAAAATTTCTATCAATAAAAATTGAAACATTTAACTTGGGATGAATTAACGAATATAAATAATCGATTAGAACAACAGATATCATTGTATAAGATAAGAATCAGCATTAGAACTCCTTCTATGGGTCTAAATCTGGTCAAATTAATTAAATCTGATCTGATCAAATAAATAAATCAAAAAAAATTAAAAAATTGATAAAAATAAATCAAAGAAAAATGAATCAAAATAAATCAAAGAAAAATCAGAATAAAATCAAAATAAGTGAAATCAATAATAATAAAAAATCTGGCCAAATAAATTAAAATGGCGTAATGGACGCTTCATTTAAAAGTATGACACATGTATCACTACCTATAATTAATTACAACTCATTGAACCAGAGGATTTCGTTTGAGAGAATGCGTTTTATAAAGTATAAACATCTCAAGGTGTATTATTCACAGTGCTGAATTTCAATTCCAGTTTTCAGCTGATTGAATGGAAGGTATCATTTCTTTTTCAGCATGAACTATATTCTGAAAACCTTCGTCAGCTTATTAATATACGAAATACTTTCCAAATCATTACAAATAACTTTGTATATGACGCATTAATTCTTCCCACTGGGCTTCTTACAATTATTATTATAATTTCTCCTTTTGAAATAAGATTTGAAATTTGAAAATTTTCCCTCATATATGGTTTTCGAACAGTGTAATATGATAATATCCTTCACAGTAAACAAAACCCTGTCTGATAGAAAACAAATATAATTCAGGAAACTGCTATACAGACTGCACTGTACACAATAATATTAATAACACTAGCAATGTTTGCTGTTGTTGATTTTCATTACTCACAGAATATGCCAATGTTTTTGTTGAAAAATTAGAAAACTTGACAGAACCTCAACTTAATAAAGATACGGACTGTCTCAATAATAAACAAAGATAATAATGAATATAATAGATTTTGGTAAATCGCTCGCTCCTTTTAAAAGAAGAAAAATATCACCATACCCAATTAACCTCCCACCGAATGATAATATCATCAAAGTGAACTTACCTCTATAAACTCCTAATTAGTCTAATCGAATCACAAACTAAAAAATAAAATGTATTTTACACACCAATAAACCCAATCCTAGATTTCTGGGTAATTATTTTTTATACTTCGCTTCGAAATCTTTTTTTTTAATGTTTCGTAAAATGCAAATATATTCGTCACTGCATCACCTTCAACCAAAATGGTCTCTCATTAGCATAAATAATAACAATAATTATCGTCATAAAATTTAATATGCTTTTATTTCTTTGATTGCATAATGCTTTTTCAAAGGAATAAGCTGCTTTCAAAATTGTGGGCGAGTTACAATAAATATGTCGAATTTTAATGACATCACGGTATAATACAAATAAGTACAAAATAAAATAAACAATGTAATGAAAGACATGATAATCAGTGGCTATAAGCATGCGTTCTCTTCCTGCATCGCAGACATATCTTAAAACATGATCACGTCTTAATAAATGATATTAAGGTGTGCTTAATCAAAAACGTGATTCAATTAGTGATGGAAAATCCACCTCTCTTCCACCGACGGGTTGCGAGCTAGTTCGAATTCCACTGCGGCACTCATGTGAAGGTTTTATATGATAGCCGAATAAGTGGAAGCAGAAGTAGCTTACCAAAAAAAAAAAAAGTTTGTCCACCGCAGTCGTCTACCGACTTATTTATCCCCATGACTAGGTAACGATATTAATGCGCTTTAGCTTTAAAACTATTCACGACTGGGATTGTTCGCTACAAAAATAAATAAAATAACAGTAATTTAAGAGTAAAGACTTGTAGCAGCGTTCGTATCATGTTCCCTGTTGCTCTGTTAGTTTGCCGAAACTAGAAGAAACCGTTGCAATCTCCTCACTTTTTATTTCCCTGTTTGCGAAAGTCGCCAAATTAACCTACTTTCCTGCCAGTCGACTTCTCCTGCGTCACTCGACTCACGAATGGTGCTGATTTCAGCGTTCTCAGAAAGCGAAGCGGCATTGCACGTGGACTACCTGTAGATAACAGTCGGCCGCGCCAAATATTTAAACGTCTGCCTGTTTGGAAGAAAGCCAACTTTTCTATAGCTGGAACGGTGTTGACGAAGAACGAAGGCGGAGTGTCTAGCAAAACTTTTGACGGATGTAACCAGCCGCACACGGCAGCGTTTATCATATCAGTTTGGTGCACGGAAGCTATTTCCACCAGGTGCGTTTGGTAAGCAGTTGACTGACGAGGTCACAGCACAGCAGAGCACAGAGATGGATCGTAGTGGGTTGAGAAGTCGAAGTCTCCTTTTGGATGAAGTTCGATCCTACCTTCCTACGAGACTAAGACCAGTTCAGACCAGGATTACTACAATAGGTGGTTCCCATCTCCTGGAAGAAAAGGACCCGTTCAGAGGGAAATATCTTTCAAGGGTACTTGGAGGAGGTTCTTGGTATGTAGGCGACTTACGACCGGATCTGCAAGTGGGAATGGTTCTACCTGGTTTGTTAGTAGGTAAGTGCGAAATGCAATATTTCTCACTTAATGTATTAGCTGTTACCTGCGTAAAATAATGAGTAATGTCTTAAAAAATGTTCTTATATTAAGCATGTTCATTGATGTTCTTAGTGACTAAATGAAATAGTCCACAGAAAAGAAAAAGAATATGATGATGCACTTGATGGAAAGACCTGAATTCAATTATCCGTCAAGGACTCGAGAAAACTTCATAATGCTTTTAAACTAAAAGAGAATTAACCCAATACAAAATTGCCAAGGTAATTTACATACATAATACACGAGGCTCGCAGCTTTATTTTTTTTTCCCCAATTCCAAACAACCGAATTTTGTTAGCAAGATCTAAATCTATATACTGCTATACAAAAACAAAATAACATACTTTTCGAATATCAGCTTGTGTTTAACTTCTGTTTGTCACTTGAATAAAATTAATGATTAATAATCGCAGTGAAAATAGAGCTGTATATATTATTGCTGCCGATGCTAGGGATTTAAGATGTTGCTCTCTTTAGCGCGCACGCTTTAAAGAGAGCAACATCTGAAATCCCTAGCAACATCTGAAAGAGAGAAAATCTGAAATTACGCTTGAGATTCGTCGCTTTGTAGAATAAACTTTATTGAGAAAAATACTTGCTTGATGAAAAATAATTTATGCAAGAAATATAGAGTATGGAAATAACATTCTGTTCCACAATCTGCTAACGAAGAGAAGAAAACGGATAAAATGAGTTATAGCAGAAAAATTTTAAGTACTTTTACCTGTACACTTAAACCAAAGGCGAGATTTGTTATGGTAAAAAAAAAAGAAATATGGCAATGAAGAAATCGAGACTTGCTCTTCAATTATCTTGAATAAAATTTATGTCTGATAGCATTATTTAGTTTGATATCAAAGATTTTAAAATTCCCATCCTCTCCTAAATTCCTATACGTATTAGGGCTCAAATGCCCGAACCAAGTAAACTTGCCTTTCAGAATCCTAACTATTGCTAGGGGAAATTATATAGGGCGTGTGTTGTCTGGAAAGCACGAATTTTCAAGTTTTCCAGAAAATTCTGGGAACTTCTTTTGGAAAAGGAAAAAAAAAAACGATTTTGGAAGGGGATGCTCTACTTCTTCTGTATGTCATCAACTAACTCACTCAGCTAAAATGCCCTTTTAAAATGTCTTTCAAACTAAAGGGCATTATCTCTACCGATAGTACCATATATATATATATATATATATATATATATATATATATATATATATATATATATATATATATATATATATATATATAATTTAAGAAACAACCGGAAAAGAAGTAAGTGCAGGTGTGTTAAATGCGTTAAACCACCTAGGAAGCACAGTGGTCCAGTTCCGTGGGATATCCCGAAAGCTCTTTCTCTCTCTCTCTCCTCTCCCTCGTGTGTGTGTGTGTGTGTGTGTGTGTGTGTGTGTGTGTGTGTGTGTGTGTGTGTGTGTGTGTGTGTGTGTGTGTGTGTGTGTGTGTGTGTGTGTAAACAAATTCGTTGTTTTAACGATTTTTACTAAAAAATAGAAAAATATACAGCAAAGTGTTAATAAAATGTATTAAGTTTTGGAGTTGGAGAGTCCCAAAACCTTTGTTAGGCTCGATCATTATTAATCACTAATCGACATTACATCTAACTAAATCTGATATCAATTAGCGTATTGGAAGGAGTCTGTTGGAACAAAACACTCTCATTATGGAGTCCTACAGAGCCTCACAAAATTATACAAACGATGTGCCTTTTGTACTTATAAAACGACTGTTAGACAAACGACGTATGATTCGCATACTGTAACTAACCATATGCCTATCTTTTATAATAACACTATTCACAGGAATATATGAAAATATAAAAATTTCGTTTCTAAATATTTCTAAATATTTAATATTTAGAGTGTTGCCAAGGTTACCATTCCAGGTTTAGACAATATCCATAAGCGTGGCTACTACTGCAAAGATAAAAAAGTTGATTAAAACACACGCAAGCATTTCATTCATCTGGAAAATGACTTCGAAATCAGCGGGTCATTTCCTGCCGAGACAATAGTCAATTTGCATACTTGCATGCACTCTCTAGCCACCTCTCTTTCATAGAGGCTGGCCAAACAATTACACAAGGTTTGAGATTGTAGCATATGGCCGAATAGTTAAGAATTCATAGTTTTGTTTTTTTATCTTAGTAAACTTAATGACTGTCTTGCTCAGGACATGCAAACAGTGGAATTGAAGAGCCTCGACATTATTAATTCAGGGACAATAATTCTCTTAGTAATGTAGTTTGAGGAGAAGAGGATGTTTGAATTTCGCTTGCGTGGAAATGCACTTAGTATAATCCTCTGTATGTTTTAATTTGGACTATAGACGAGTAATCAGGCTTGTAAATTCGTTCACGAAGTCACTAAAATAATATGCATTTAAGTCAATCAGTGGGACTTCAATTCGCGTCCTGAGGTATAAAAATGTAAACTACTGTTGAATCGTTGTAGATATTCCATAACGTTAACTAAAGTAAATGTAATACTATAATCGAAGCGCTTCAGGAAGAAGCATGCATTGCTTAATCCCATGGATTCCCAACCTTGCTGATTCTAGATTCAAAAACGTTCAGGTCAAATTAAGAAAGGTTACCATTCCAAATCACTACCTATTCCTTACCGATAATATTATCAAATATTAGGGGTTCTGAATAAACTTCAGTTGTCATCTCATATAACTAAGCTCCCATGATTAAAATATTACTATTATTATGTGACACCTCCAAGGAGTCCAAAGACTCATCGAGGAGGGCACCTGCTCTACAACTCTCTGTCTCCACCATTCAATCTACCAACTACAGCGAACCGCATCATCCACATCAATGCATCTACTGCCCACCACTAGTATTTTCACAGACAATCACAAACATCCATGCCCACGCCGGGATTCGAACCCGCAGCCTTTTGGCTGGAGAGCGGATACACTGACCACTCGCCAACCAGGCCGGGTTTATTTTCCGTATGACATCAATGAATACTTGCAATACACTTTTCTGAGCATAGTTCGCGATGTAATATATTTTTCGTTTTCAAGGTTACTTCATTAGTTTTGTCACTAATATTATAATTCACGGATATCTTATGGAATAATAATTTTTACCGCAGTGCAGCAGGAAATATCTGCAAGGAGTAATGATATACATTATTCCTTACTCCTTAATGATGACACATTAAAAGTATGGAACAGAATTATTAGATGGCTGTTAGATTTTACAGAGGAGATTATCATTGCTTCGCAGTATTCATTACGCTTAGATCATCGAACTGTAGATGTACTGTAACGTGACAATGCCATAACCTCTAATCTACGTTTCACTGCATTGTTTTCCCAATTCTTTGCACAGCTGTATCGTTTAAGGCAGGGGTTCTCAACCTTTTCCAGCGGCTTACCACTATATTTAATTCAAGATATTAGATGTACCAGTAAGGCAGTGGTTCACGTACCACTAGTGGTACGCGTACCATAGGTTGAGAATCTCTGGTTTAAGGGCTGCAGTAACATGATATCTAGCAAATCATGTTATATGAAACTGCAAATGAAATTACCTAAAATTATATACTAGAACAGATCTGATGGAAATTCATCTGCTCAATCAAGAATGTGAAATCAGTAAGTGGCTAGTAAGTACACCCGAACTCATAATGACAGAAAAAGAAAAGATTATTTTCTGTTAGCTTATGAACAAGCGAAACGTGTAAAACTTCGAAGACTCAAAATTTTGACTTTTAATACTTTCTGCAAAGGGTTTCTTCTGGAAGAATGTGGACTGCTTGACGTCACTAACATTCTGTGCAGGTGTATGGAAGCTTTAGAGAACATTGACTCGATTGTATTCCCCAATAAATATTTTTACATCGCATGGGGATTTTTTTAATTCATTTATGAATTCTAAAAATTCCCGAAATCTAAGTTAAATAGACATTCATTTTCATACTGGTTATCAGTTTTAAAATATCAGCCAATTCAGAGCTAAGAACACTGTTCGATTCGTATTGGGTACTGAGTTTGGATATAGTTATTCTAAATTATTGATGGGACAATTAAGGGAATATAGTATGTGTATTCTAGGACTGGTGTGTCAGTTTTACAGGAGGATAAAATTTTTCTATCTCCAACCAACTGACCCAGCCTACTTGAAAAGTCCTAAAAGTGTTCCTGACGTTCTTAACACGCTCGAACATTTTTTATAATCAATGGAGAAGGGGAGGGGGGGGGTATGTTATTATACAACCAACTGCTCCAAGGAGAAGTCATTAAATCCGGCTGATAACTAGATACAATCGCAAGAAAGGTGGATTACATGAGTGATATGAGGAACATTTGGATAATATCATTTAATCCATCTCAACACGAGGGTATAGAAATGCACGTTCGTATTGAAATATATCACTGAAATCATTTAATCGGAACACAAAATATTACGCTAATATTAATTCAATGATACCGATTGATATTCATTCTGTTCAGAGTTTGTTTTCCTTCGGCATATTTCAAATATGCGTGATCGTTCATTCCTCACAAAAAAACTGGTATATAAGAATAAACTGCCCATATGATTTGCGATAATAACGGACGTGATTGTGACTGCGTGTTGTTCATGGAAGATGAACAGCAACAATTTTGTTTAAAGCGACAGAAGAAACAACACTAATCGACGTTTACATGAATATGAAGGAAGCAGCGTGTATTGGTCAGCTGGGAGAGGGGAATTTTCCTTAGTTGCTACGAGGAGCAATTGTAATCGAATTTCAGGAGTCTGGTGATAATATAAACGAGTAATAGAAATAAAGTAAAAATAGGTAAAGCTGGCGGTGCTTGGTATACCATCCCTACAGTTCTGATTGGCATCTGACTGTCTTATACAAAAATGGCAATTTCTCCTCCTGGACACTAGGGTTTTTCATTCTGAAAAACAGGCCAACTCAGACAAACGCACGCACGTAAGAGATATAAAACACTGTCATCATATTGTTTCGGCTATAATTCCAAACAATCCTAACTAGTTCTGACTTCTTCCGTAGAATTCTCATAGAGAGATGCAGTCCATGGCCACAGAATTTGCTTGCAGCAGCTACAGTTTTTTTATATCAAAATTTTTTGGTCTTGCCTTTTGAGACATGACCAATTTTAAAAGACTAGGCAAAACCAATTTATATAAATAAATCTTATGATTGTTTTCTGAGTTCTGTACTTTTCATTTCAGCGATCCTTCTACAAACTGCCAGCATAATTTAATAACCCGAGTGACTTACGAGAGATCACAAAACAATTACAATTTACTCTAACTGTAAAACAAAGAATCGGCTTTAATGGCACTTGAAACAGAATTTCAAATGTTAAAAGTCTTCTCTAATGATACTGTGATATAAATAGTAAAAACTCAACAAGCTTTTCGTAACTTCGAATGCAATGATTGCATTTGGAGAACATCATAAAATCAATAATAAATGTGAAGAGAAAAACAACCTTCTTATCGACTGTTAGAAATCATACCTCGTTATTTAACCGAAGAACTAATTTTAGATCACTGTGAAAGAAAACGCGAGCTTTAGAAAATGCCCTCTCATACACCTACCCCCACCCACCCACCCACCCACACCCACACCCACACACACACAATGTTAGCCCATTGCCGCTAACATTTACTGCTTTTATATTCTTCTTTGATACGCTGGTCCATAAAGGGTCCACACGACACCTACGCATTTTATGATAATTTATTGCGGATCTCTCACAACATCAATTACACTGGCGTCATATAATGATTTTCTCGATATCAGAGAATCAGTGCAGCATGTTGTAATGAATGGTCGGACGGCAGTTCTCCTTAGTTTCAACAAAGGAACTATATTTAGGCTGCTCAGTTAGCATTCCATTCTTCAAAGCCATTGTAGGACATGCGAGGCTAGACAGATTATCTCTCTGCAAGCGAAAGATTTATAATAAGTGGACAACACTAGTCATGCCATGGAAATGAGACAATGAAATTGTTTCATAACTTACTTCACTTTCGAGTGATGTGATTTTGAACAGTTTTGCCTGAGTCTGCCTCGAATGTATTGGTTCTGAAAATGTGGTTAGCATTTAGGGATGGGATATTTTATGGAATCTATCATGACTTTCAATCCAGAAAAGTAGAAATAGCATTTTAGAATGCTTTATCTGCTGATACTATGGAAAAACACATTTTTTTATTATCTTTCTTCTTTTCCGAAGTGTAACTTTTTTCAAACTTGTCGATTCGGTGACTAGTTATTCTGTTTATGAACTGATACTGATTTTTTCCTTTTTTTTCTTCTGTCGCAGCTGTATTTCCATACTCCATGATATTTCGTATCTCATACGATAATACGCAAATGCTGTCTTGCAAGCTTAGTCCAGATATGTTTCCTTGATCTAATATCGAATTGATGAAGTTTTTCAGAATACACATGTATTTCAGGAGGAACGGTAAATATTTTGTCAGGTGGTAGTATCTATTATTCTGAGTAAAAAAGCTCATATGAACATGTGTCCAATTGTCAATGGATGCGGAGATACAGCTATTTGAAACTGGCAAGTAGAGCTCCGATGCGCGCGCAGCACTCTTTAGATCAGATGACCAGCAAGCAGCTCTAAATCAGATGTGACCAAGAAGCAGTTATAACCTGACTTAATTTCGTGTTAGAAGTGTTGTTAAGAATGCCGCACATCTTTACACATGTTGAATATGTTGACATTGTGATGCGGTTTTTGAAATCGAAGTGTTGCTGCTCCGGTACTATGCGGTTTCCGACGGTAGCCGCAGAGTACCGGATTCAAGTGTGTTTACTTCTACGTGAACAAAATGTGGATGAAGTAGAACACATTCTTCAGTCTTTGGAACGTAGTCCTACTACAAGTACACGGAGAATTTCTGCACGTAGCGTGTTCCACATACAAGAGTATGGCGAACATTACGTGAGCAAGGTTTGTATCTATTTCACAAACAGCAAGTGCAACACCTTCCTCCTGGAGAGGAAGACAGTCGATTGGAATTTTGTCGGTGGGTAAATGCTAATCGCCGATTAATTCCACTAATACCGTTCACCGATGAAGCTACTTTTACCTGTGATGGTATCGACAGCACCCATAACTGGCATCGATGATCCGAATAAAATCCACATACAGTGGTATGTGGATCTCAGTCGGAAACAAATTTCCAACATCACTTCTCTGTAAACGTGTTATTTGTATTTATTGACTGTTTGAATGATACAAAACACATCGACACTCATTTGATTAGGCCTGTTGTGTTACCAAATCATCGTATGATCGATATTCACTTGATTGGGACTGTTGTGTTACCAAATAGTCTCACAGGGCCCATTTATCTACAATTTCTGCAAAACAAACTTCCTGTTATTGGAGGGCGTTCCCTTGACTACAAGCATTGGTATGTCTTTCGGCAC